>NC_140178.1:36691378-36961378 GCF_963971535.1 Notolepis coatsorum
AGCATTCGATCAGCAAAAACAAATGCTGACCATCCCTCATTGTACTGTTCAGAACGATTCGTTTGTGGCATGTTGTAAAGTTGATTTGTGACCTTTAATTCATTACTTAACAGATGTGAATTGAAAACCCCCCTACAACAAACAATATTCATTTTCAGATAGGTACGACCAATATGAGGTGTGTCCACTACCACTACAGAGCCAGAAGCCTACAACATCCCGTGTATTTTCACTCCCTTATAAGGTACTGTAGGGAACATTACCAAAGTTCCAATCGAGTAATTAGCTAAATACCAGAGCTCCGCTAAAGTCAAATCAACAATCCTGTTCCTTGTAAGAGTAGGCCTATAGTATTATAATAAAGTTACAACTAAAGAAACACTGGATGTAGTAGGCTGAATGAAATAAGTGACAAAGTATCCGCTACAATTAAATAGAAATCAGCTTCGGTTGTGCAAATTGAACCGTAGCCCAGATATAATACAATTCATCTTACCATAAACAGTTGATGCCGATGATAATAATATTGACAAGATGATGAGTCGGTCCAAAAAAGTGCCCATGATGATTGGACGTAACTGTCTTGACTTCAATCCGTCAAACTGTTTGCCCTCCGCGCCGCCCTGCCTCATCACAACTTGAGAGCTTTTCCTCATTCTTGCAAAACACATTGCTCATCTCCTCTCTGGATACATTAAGTCATCGGCCTGCCTTAATAATAACTAAATCCTAAATTGTAGGCCTATAAGAAAATACTTTTCTAGTTTATGTCTTGCTGTTGTTATAACAGCATTAATAAAGTAGAACTGATCAAATTATATGATTATTTTATAAATGGCATCAACTGTTGGCTAAATAAAACGGTATATTATTTGTGCATTACTGGGTCAGGGTGCTCCCATGGCTGACATAATACGTAGCTAGTTCTTTGCAGTGCCAGTCATTCCAAGAAACAACTTTATTCATTATATTGTCCGAGAGCTACTTCACTCGCGGTACTCCTGAAAGTTGCTGCTGGTGGGAAAAGGCTCTCATACATACATTTCGAGAGGTTGTGGTGGAGAGTCCCCTAGTGGCCAAACAGGCTAGTATTCAGGACATGCATACCGGTAGACGGTAGGCCTACAATACACTATACACTGGCATCACCGTGGTATCGTCATCATCAGGTGGCTTCTTCGTTCCGAAGGTTGCCTATCAATCTCCAACCCATTCTGTCCTCACTTCTTCTCTCTTACTCCGCTCCAATCACAGACGTCGTCTGCCCAGCCTCTTCTTGGTCTTCCACTTCCTCTCTTTCCATCCACCTTCCCCATCACCACTTTCACTGAAAGGGTTTTATTCAACAAAAAACCCTTTCAGTGTTGGGGAATAATAAATTATGTATAGTTCAATTATTTGCATAATTACATTTGGCAGTAGTTGGGCCGGGGCGGTAGTTCAACTAGGCTACATTCAAATCTTAGTATGGCAGCCGTATACGAACTACACGGTGCTGTGCGCTAAAAATGTGCATATGTTCCTAATTCCACCTCAACAACTGCTCCCAGACAAAGCATGGCTTGAGTTTAGCTGCCCTGGGCTCCTAAGGGAAAATCTACCCCAAAACTGAATTGACATTGTAGCCTACTATATTCCAATCCTATTTTACATTGTAGCCTACTATTCCAATGCTATTTTACATTGTAGCCTACTATTCCAATGCTATTTTACACTGTAGCATACTATTACAATCCAATGATATTTTACATTGTACATTGTAGCCTACTATTCCAATTATCTTGGACAGTTAAACCAATAATCAAGTGTTTCTCTAAGCTGGAAATCAGAGCAACAAGACTTGAATTTCTGATGTCATCAAGCAAAATCATATAGCACAATCACCATGGATAGTTCTGCTGTCATATAGTGGGTAGACCTACTTTCTATGACAGCAGGCCTACCCATGGTGATTTTACAATATGACAGCAGGCATACCCATGGTGATTTTACTATATGACAGTAGGAATACCCATGGTGATTTTACTATATATGGCTATAAATATACAATATACAGCAATAACTGGTCTTGTAGAATCCATGGACCAAACTCCTTCGCCCATCCAAGCAGGTATTATTATTCAAATCGCTCTATAAATGTATCCTGACCATGATTCCTCTGCAACCTCCTACCTCTGTCTACATTCATAATCCAAAATCCTCTCAACCCACTCACCTTTAAAAATAGAAAACTAGGACTTTCTGTCTCAGAAATGAGATCATATCAATGTCTTAGTTATGCAGACTGATCTCGACATCCTGGTCTTTAGTGAATCCTGGCTAAATACAAGTATTAATGATCAGATGTAGCTTTAATGGGCTACAACCTTTATAGAGTGGACAGAGTTGTAAGGAGAGGAGGGTTAGCTATTTTTGTTAACCTGTTAATCTATAGACCGTTTTCGCCTAAAGGTACATGCCTAAGTAAATGGAAGATTGCTCCACTTCTGCAAGGTCAATTTGCATGTTCTTGGTATCTAGGAACATCTAGGGACCTGGGGGTATGTATTTCCAGTGTCAGAAATATTGTGTCTGTTACTAGGCTGAGTAAATTGTAATGAAGAAAAGGAGAATATAAATTATGATTTATGATTTTTGCATCTTTGATCAAAAATAGATACGGGTAGGAGAAAATGCTCACTGAGCTCATTCACCACCTTATTGAGATCATGTGTACAAGAAATCTAAGCAAATAAATAAAGGGAAGATGATTAAACAGAAGGATTTGCTATACAGTAATTAATGATAATTGATTTTAATTATAAATTCATATTTGACCTTGAACTTGACCTTGACCTTATTATGGCCAAATCATACATCCATGGATAGGGAAAATGCTCCTCTTTCCAATGGCAGGGTTGAATCTGGATTTAGTCATTTCCTTGCGGTTTTTACGATAATTAGCATTTTCAGATAAATTCGTATTTCCGATAAAATGAAATGAAAATATACACTTTGACTACTGTTTTGGCAGCTCATCTGATTACCTTATTAAGGAGGTTGGTGGTTGCCTCAATTTATCAATTTAGCACAATTAATTACAGAACCTACCAAATTTGAAAGTCTACTATTGATTTGCTATTCTCTAACAAAGTTAACAAAATTATAGCCAGTGGTGTTTCAGAGCTTGGAATCAGCGACCACTGCCTGATTACATGTGTAAGAAGTGCTCGGCTGAAGAGGACAACATCTCATATGTTGCAGACATTTTAATGATCAAGCCTTCAATGATCAATAACATTTTCCTTAGTGACCTACAATATACAACTGAGATCCCTGATGTGCAATTAGCACTCAACCTTTTATTTCTTTTTTTTTTTTTAAATAAAAACCTTTATTTCAATTATTCATAAGAATGCACATTTCAAAAAACGTAGAATTAAAGACAGAATAACACCCTGGTTCTCAAACGAGTTGCCAACATTGTTTAGAAAAAAGAACAGTGCCTGTACATTGGATCATTCATACAACTTAGAAATAAATGCACCTCAGCTGTGAGAAAAGCCAAAACAAACTATTATCTAGACTTATTTACTATTATTCTTATTCAAACCCGGCAACATTCTGGAAAGTAGTTAACTCAAACAAAAACAAAACCACTAATTCCCTACCTACACATTGTGATGAGCCTGGTGGTGTTCAGACTCGTCACAGGTCAAAAACAAACAAATTCAATTGTCCACATCATCATTAGGCGGCTACTTCGTTCCGAAGGTTGCCTATCACTCTCCAACCCATTCTGTCCCCACTTCTTCTCTCCAACTCTGTGACTCCGCCTCTCACTCCGCTCCAATCACAGACGTTGTCTAACCAGCCTCTTCTTGGTCTTCCACTTCCTCTCTTTCCATCCACCTTCCCCATCACCACCTTCTTGAACATCTCCCCGCTGGATCCTCTCAGAACATGCCCGCACAACTCCATCTTTCTCTTTTTCAACCTCTCCAGCAGCTGTCCTCCTTGCATATCCGCTCTTCTCAGTACCTCCTCATTCTTGATCTTATCCTTCCATGTTATCTTCAGCATCTTCCTCAGCGTCCACATTTCAAAAGAGTCTATCATCCTCTTTGCCTCTTCATTCAGCGTCCATGCTTCTGCTCCGTATGAAAAGACTGACATAACATACGTTTCCAAAATCCTGGTCTTCGTTTTCCAACTTATGTTTCTTCTCAATAATTCTTTATGGTTCCAGAATGCGCCCTTTGCAATTCCGGTTCTTCTCTTAATGTCCATGTTAGCTCTTCCACCTTCACTGATCCAGCTTCCAAGGTACATGTACTCCTTCACTTGTTCAAGTTTTTCTCCATCCACCTGTATTTTACAAACAGTTCCTGGTGTTTTTTCAATGATCATTACTTTAGTTTTCTTTGTGTTTAGCGACATTCCATAGTTTTTGCATTCGACATTCAGCTTATTCATCATGTCCTGTAGATCTTCTTGACAGTTACAGACTATAGCAGTGTCATCCGCGTATCTTATATTGGTGATGTTCTCTTCGCCAAGTTTTACTCCTTTCCCTCCTCTCAGACCTTTTTTCATCAGTGATTCACTGTACATTAAAGAGTACAGGGGACAAGATGCATCCTTGTCTTACACCCTTCGCCACCGGGAAGTCTCTTGATTTCTCCTTTCCTATTCTAACATTAGCCTTCTGCCTCCAGTATAAGTTGGCAATTATTCTTCGGTCAGAAACTGGTATTTGGAATTCTTCCATTGTTCTCATCAATGTTGTATGTTCAACTCTGTCGAAGGCCTTCGTGAAATCGATGAAGCAAATATACAGCTTCTTCTCTTGGTCTATCGATTTTTCACCAATGATTCTGAGTTGGCAGATTGCATCTCTTGTTCCTTTTCCTTTTCCTTTTCTCCACACATGTAAGCACAATTTCAATCAATAAAATATATTTATTAAATAAGGCAAATATAGTCCGATGGGCAATTAGAGTAGTCGTAATCAGTGGCGTCGCATGGGTAAAATAACAGGGGAAGCCAAACAAAAATTATTAAAAAAAAATTATTAAATATTTGTATTAATATATATATATATATATTTTTTTTTAAGTCAAGCAGTCACCATGTACACTACAGTATGGCTCGGCGGCCAGTCAAACTTTCTTTTTATTTATTTAACAGATTGCAGAATGGGTACAATACAGTACGGCTCAATACACACAATTGTATAAGGGGATGCAGACCAGAGAAAGACGTTTGTCTTGTTTACATCAGGGTCATTACTGCTGGAGCATTGGTTCATTTTTGGTCCGATTTTTCCTTGCACGATGTGGGAGCAAATTCGAGACACATATTCGGTTGCAAAAAGGTGTCCCACGGTCTCCTCTATAGCCGTGAATATTCTCACGCGGATCGGAATCACGGCGCGCCCGTGGGACACTTTTCCGTTTCGGCGAGTTTATTCCACGCTTTCGGCTTTTCTTTTCTAAGCATTTTCGGGGCTACATGTGACTGAGTAAAAGTTGCGGGACGCCCAGATGTTTCCACGATAGAAAGCTCGCGTGGATCCCATAATAGGCTCACTTAATACAGCATTTTTAAAATCACGCGACATATTCAGGGTCGCGAGCCGACCTTTTCCCCTCGTTTTCGATGATGGAAGTGATTTAGGAAAAGCTTCGGCAAGCCGAGAGGTACCCGTGGGAGCAGTCACGGGTTAATACAATTTTCAGAGTGCAGAGGGGAGGTGTGCAGAGGGGATGCCAGACTAATTATTCTGCTCACAGCCCCATTTTAAACTTTTAAGGTGTGGCAGTCAGCTCGAATCTGATTGGCTAGTATCGGTTTTGGACTCTACATACATGAATCACATGGTTGAGGCTGGAGAAAGACACCTACCCCCTGCCTCTCCTCTAGCTGCAGTGAGCATAGTGAGTCTGACAGTGTGTTAGAGAGAGTGAGAAGGAGAAGAGGGAGACATTAAAAAAAATATATATATATATATATAACACAGATGCACAGATGAAAAAGAATGTAAACTATATTAAAAAAAATTATATATATATATATATATATATATATTTTTTTTCTTCATATTTCATATTTGATATTAATTCATATTTTGATAGGGAGGCCTGGCTTCCGTTGGCTTCCATAAGGATTCGCCATTGGTCGTAATACAGTCCAAGGTCAAAAACACAAAACAGGCTCTTGTACAAAAAGGGATTGTTCAATACTCAGAGTTTGTCTTCCTGTCCAGGGTCAGTACACAAGGGGGTTTCTTCTCAGCCAGTCTAGGGTCCAGTACACAACAAACACCTTCTCGCCTTCACCTCTCCTCTCAACTACCTCTCACCTCACAAAACTCTATCAATATCTCTCTCTCTGTACTCCTGCTCCTTCCTCACCTCCACTGTTACGTTCCACCCGGTCCTGCCTTTCGTCCCCCCTCGCATTCCTGGCTGGACGCGTCATAACTTTAGGCAACCAACTTGCGCCTAGCCACGCCGGAGCTCTGCCGCGGCAATATGCAGCCGTAATCCCCCTCTTTTAACATCGACGGTTAGCTCAACTCGTTCGCCGCCTTGCTGTGGATCCTTGTTGGTGACAAGTTTGAATCACTTAAATTTTATTTTTATTTTTTTTAACGTGCATTCTTTCGCCGGTTAAGTTTAGGCATTCTTTCGGAGTTGGTTAAGGTTAGGGTTAAGTTTAGGCATTCTTTCGGAGTTGGTTAAGGTTAGGGTTAAGTTTAGGCATTCTTTCGGAGTTGGTTAAGGTTAGAGTTTGTCGCAGAGCATGGCAATAGAATGCAGCCTATTTCCGCACTGCCGCTCTCTCGCGCTGCCGCGGTCACATGGGCGTCGTGGCCAATCAGAGAAACGCTGAACGCAAGTTGGTTGCCTAAAATGTTGACGCGTCCTGACGCGTCCTGATAGCGTGAATATTAAAGGCAAACAACTTGTGTTCAGCTTTTCGTTCAGCGTTTCTCGGATTGGCCACACGGCCACGTGACCGCCCTAGCACACGCCCTTTTCCGCTGAGAGACGCGGCAGAAGCGCTGGTCGAACCAACGCGCTGGTCGAACCAGTTCAGACAGAGGTGTTTATTTATATTAATAAACATATCTACTAGAAACACTGGTGTTCTGTTGTGTGACTGTACTAAACTCTTCCACCACATGACCGACATTTGATACAGTACACCTCCTATCTATGTTGGGATTATGTTTGGTCATGACAAAACAATAAAAATCGCTACTGTTAGTGCCACCACCCACTTCAATGACAGAGCTCTCATATTTGCGAATGCATAAACTATATCTTAAATTATGGCGATGTGTCTAATATGGCTGTCGCGAAGTCATTGATAAGCGACAGCCATATTAGACACATAGCCATAATTTAAGATATAGTTTATGCATTCGCAAAATATGAGAGCGCTGTCATTGAAGGGCTTCCTACAACGGTGCTGCTGCTGCTGCTGCTGGAGCTGAAGTGATGTACAGTTTATGCATTCGCAAAATATGAGAGCGCTGTTATTTAAAGGGCTTCCTACAACGGTGCTGCTGCTGCTGCTGCTGGAGCTGAAGTGATGTACAGTGACAAGTGAATCTGGTAGTTGGTTGTTAAAAACACGAAACATAATAATGTTACGCTTTCTAGTTCAGCGCATTTCATAACAGTATGGCTTTGTTTATACTTCAGAGGTGATGTACAGTGACGAGTGAATCTGGTAGTTGGTTGTTAAAAACGCGAAACATAATAACGTTACGCTTTCTAGTTCAGCGCATTTCATAACTGTATGGGCTTTGTTTATACACGAGTGAATCTGGTACGAGTGAATCTGGTAGTTGGTTGTTAAAAACGCGAACCATAATAACGTTACGCTTCTTAGTTCAGCGCATTTCATAGCGCTCCACTGCTACCGCAGCTGAACACAAGTTGGTTGGAACAGCGAACACAAGTTGGTTGGTACACAAGTTGGTTGCCCGCGCTGCCGCTCACTTGCTCCTTGGATTTCATTTGGGACGTGGGACGACTGCCGCTTGCCTGCGCGTGGGGGCGGGGGGTCGCGGCCAATCAGAGAAAAGCCGAACACAAGTTGGTTGCCTTTAATAATCACGCGTCCTGATACGTGTTCGTTGGATGTTCCTGTGATTTTGCAATCGTTGCTGTATATTCCCGGCCTCCTTGTATTGCTATTTAGTTTGTCAGCCGTTCGCTGAACACTACTGTGAGTAGTCGTGTGTATCATTGTGAAGGCATTATCGCTTATCGGATAAGCTCGTTGCCGTGATTAGTATTACCTCGCTTGCATTATTGTTTGTATATACTGTTATGTGCTTATGTAGCACCGTCGTCCGACGCCTTTTGTTTGTGCCTCGTTTTACTATTGTGTACTGTATCGCAGACACTGTTCAGTTGGGTACTGAGAACTTGCAGCTTTCTTTTAATGTTCTTCAGGAAGCTTTTATCAATGTTAAATTAGTCCTTAATGCTTAATTTTGTAAAACAAAATGTATGCCGTTCTCCAGTTCCAGAAATGTTGATTATGATGAGAGTCACTAAGTATAAATATCTTGGCTTGTGGCTCGATGATAAATCTTCATTTAAGTTCCATGTGGATATTCTTGCTTCCAAGCTGCAACAGAAAATTGTCTTCCTGCACAGAAATCGATCAAACTGTTCTGTGATTAGTAGAAAGAGGATTGTTGAAGCTGTCTTATCAATTGTGGACTATGGTGATGTGATTTATGGACATGCTTATTTGTTTATTTGTTTATTTTATGGATCTCATTAGTCTACACCCATGGGTGAAAGACTATTCTTCCTGGGGTCCAAACCCATAACTTACAACATTACAGTACATTACATTACAGTAATAAAAAAACAATAAAAACATAAACACTTTAGCCTAAGAACATTCTCAATATCTTTAAAATCTCACAGAAAAAACACACAAAGACTCCAGCCACAAATACAATACTAACTAAACTAACAATACTAACTAAATAAATCAGTAACTCAACTGTATTTCATTATTCATAACAGCATTTTTCAACTTTTTCTTAAAAGTAAATTTGTTGCTGATCATCATTATCTTCACAGGTATACAATTCCAGTTTGCAGCAGCTCTATACATTACGGTTCTCTTAAGTGCATTTGTTCTTGGTAGAGGTAGAGTAAAATGAAGACCCACGGCGTGTCTGGTGACATAGCCATGTCTAGTATTGGTGGGTTGTAGTTCTGACCACAAAGACCTAGGTTTACCAATTTTATAATGGTAACTCTAAGCCAAGACAGAGCGGCATGCATTCCCTCAACACTTCTCCTCACAGAGCAGCGGAGGGCGAGACATGCTGCTCTGTTCTGAGCGAGCTGAAGTTTCTCCAGAATCCGCTTTGAAGCGCTTGATCAAATTGTTGGGCAGTAGTCCAAGTGGGATAGGACTAAAGCTTTTAACATTAGTTGAACTGTCTTCTCACTCAATCTCACACAATCTGATCATTGAAATACTCCTACTAATTTTAGCCACTATGTTATTAATGTGCCTTGACCAAGCAAGCTTTTCATCACTAATCACACCCAACAACTTGGCCTCTCTAACCTGCTCAATAGCAGCACCATTCAACACAACATTTAGTACCTGATCCGTTCTTAATTTATTTCTAGAGGCCAGCATGATAGCCTTTGTTTTTGAAACATTTAACTTGAACTTGTTTTCAGTAACCCAATTAGAAACCAGCATTAACTTTTCTTGGAGCAACGTATTAACCAAGTTATCTTTCTCTGCAGAGACATACATTGTCGTGTCATCCGCATATATATCCATTCATGCATTATTCAATACATAAGGTAAATCATTAACAAAAATTTAATAAAGCAAAGGACCAAGACAACTTCCTTGGGGGATGCCACATTGAAGGGTTTCCATATCTGAAAGTGTCCCATTAAACAATACCTGTTGTTGTCTGTTAACCAAGTAACTATTCATTAATTTAATAGAACATTCATTGAAATGATATGCTAATAGCTTCGCGAGTAGGAGCTCATGATCAATGATATCAAATGCCTCGCTAAAATCCGGAAGCACAGCACACACAATTGACTTTCTGTCTATGTGTTTCAACCAGTTCTATGTCGTATAAGCTTCCGCTCAGCGTCTACTGCACATATTCTCACTCCAATGCTGTGCACTGAATAAAAACTCACAAAATGTACCTTTACATACCAACATCCGTCTGGCCACACCCCCCGCTACCTATATAAGCAGGGGTGTGGCCACACACTCATCTCCTTCTCAAATTTCACCACAAGAGAGTGCCTGTATACCAATCACTTGACGTGGGAAAGAAGGTATTTAGCTGAAGAAAGGAAAACAGAAGAACAAGGAGATATGTTGACGTTATATCTTTATTTTCTCTCTCACTATTTTCGAGAAAATATGGCGATAATGTCTTCGTCACTGGGGTGTCTGGAAGATGATGATCATTTCGACCTCCACCGGCTTTTTCGTATTAGGGGCTCACGTCGCTGATCTACTCCCCACCTGCAGTCCTCCTTGCTGCGGCTGGTTAGGTATTGAACCTCCGGTTCTACAGCTAGACTGCAGGAGGCACCGGCTGTTGTGAGAAACTGGTTGCTTTCTGGGCTGGGTGAGTAATGTGTTGCTATGCGGGCGCTAGTTGTCTGCTAATGCTATGGGGGTTAGCTGACAATTTTACGAAGGCCGGCCCCAGATTGGGGTCCTCTGTTCGTCCTCTTAGGCGACGGACGGAGGGTCCTGGTCTGACGGCCATAATGGTCAAACTAGTGGGCCGCGACCGAGATCTGGTTTAAACCCGGGGTTCTCTGGACGAGCGGATGCTTCTCTGTCCCGGGAAGGCCCCATCTTTCAAATGAATGAGAGATTACACCCTAAGCACGAGGAAATGTGGGTCTGGATCTTCGTTATCGGAAGATCCATGCTCAAGTCGGCTGCAGCCCGTATGGGAATTGTGCCGACTCCGCCGTATGTCTGTTAAATCACTGTTGAAAACTGTGTTGACATTTCTTTTTCTCTTCTCTCTTAGGATGAGGAGGGATTCAGGCGGCGGCCTGTCTGAGGTGTGGCTTGTTATGTCGTAGTGTACAGTTCAGGTGATAGCTGCTTAGCTTGCGTGCTAGTGTGTGGCCTACTGTTAGCCAATCAGCTGTTAGCTGCAGCGCTAGCCCGTTGTGTTCACTAGGCTAGGAAACGTTAGCTTGTTGCTATCAGTCGGGAGCGGCTATTAGCTTAATGCTACACTGTTGAACGTTACTGTGAGTATAACAAGCCTTAACACTCTGACTACGACGTCATCTTTGACAGAGGATGTTAGTTGACCCTACACCGGGTGCCCTGCCAGCGAGGACTTCGTCAACATGGAGAACGGTGGCTGGGTGGCGCAGCGGACATTTGCCCTCGTCACCAACGCAGGAGACGCCGGGTTCGACATCGGCTGTCCCGTTAACCAGTGTTCACAGTCCTCTCGGCCTGCGCTCAGGGTGGAGGTAAGAGTCCTGCCGGACTTCTTTCCTTCCCTTCTAAATGTTTTGTAATAACGATGTTTTCCAAAACGTGTGTTGCTGCAATACATTGAGGATACGACGCGTGTTGTGTGTGAATTGTCTTGTCACTGGTATAGCTTCTCTCTACCTAGAAAATTTTGTTGTTTTTTACGTGTGTAAGAATTAACTGGTTTAGTTGTGATGAGAACATGTGTGTTCATGTAACGTTAGTAACGTGGTTGAACTCACAACTAGTGGGTTAATTAACCTGTGAAGCTATGCTTAGTGACATGTGATTGAGGAATAAATTCTTCTCTCCTGTGATGACAATGAACAGCGTGTTCACATATTAACAGGGGTACCTGTTCAACCTGGTCGTATCAAGGGTAAGGTAGGGAGGGGTGACCCCCCCGTTTTTTTCCCTGGGGCTTCCCCCCCTCCTCTCAAACATGTTTTGTTTACAATATATTGTGTCACTATGTTTGTGGGGATACGATGTAGCCCTCAGCTGCTGGGGTTGTGCTTCTGCTTGAGAAAACGATTTTTTTCCTAGGGAAAAGGTTGTTTGGTCACTGTCATATGTTCTTAGCAAGGCCTGTGGCCAATACATAATCAAGGACTTATGTCTCTCTCGTTATGAAAAACGGCGTTCCTCTGTAGTAAGAGTGTACTTTTGCCCTTTGTGTAGCATAACATGTCAACATGCAACAGGTGTCCCATTATGACACTTATAGACTGTGTAGTGGTGTGGCCCATGTAGCCTGGTAGATGGGGCCATCTAGTGGTTAGTATAAATCACATCACCTATCACCACATCCTCCTTTCTTTAGATGCTATACCATATAACAATAAATGTAAACATTTCTGTTGACTCAAAACACAGTCACCTTTTAGTTTTGTTTCTACTGTTGCTATTTCCAAATACAATTATAATTTTTTTTATTTTAATCTGCATACCATAAATCAACGTCATATATATATATATATATATATATATATATCATGCTCTATAATTATTTTCCTTTTGCCTCTTCAATTATTATTATTTTTTTTTTAATATTTTTTAATGCAAAAGGATAGAGCTCTGTGCTGTTCTTTACAAATACTGAAGTCTGTCAGGTGGTCTAGACTGACGTGTAGATCTTCTCAGTACTGGTGTTGAAGGTGTCTGGTCAGCTGGTGGTGGCAAGTTTGTCAGCCCAGTTGTCGGTGGTGCTGCTGTGGTGCAAACTTCGTCATCAGCTGTTGACCGTTCTCCAAGTGTCTCTGGTGTTTTCAACAAGCTTTGTCGATTCCTTCTTAGGACTTGACCCTCTTCTGTTCTGACGGTGTAGGATCTAGGACCCACTTCCTCCAGAACTGTGGCTCTCCTGCCCCAGGATTTAGAATCCTGTAGTCTCACTGTGTCACGCTGTGACAGTGGGACTAGACCTTTTGAGACCTTGTCATAGTTTGTTTTCTGTCTGTTTTGCAGACACTTCTGTTTCTGTTTCACGGTGTTATTCTTCTTCTGTTTTGCAGTGCAAGGAAGTGTGGTTCGCAGCCTCCGTCCCATCAGAAGCTCAGCAGGAGACAGTCCATGTTCTAGTGGTGATGCTCTGTAACTCAGTAGAGCTAGATATGGATCAGAACCACTCTCTTTTGCCTTCAGGAGCAGCCTCTTTACTATGCCCACACCTTTCTCTGCTTTACCATTGGATTGGGCATACAGGGGACTTGAGGTTACATGCTGGAAATCATATTCTTCTGCAAAGTTCTGGAACTCCTTACAGTTGTAAGCTGGTCCGTTGTCAGATACGAGAACCTGGCAAATTCCATGTCTCGCAAAGATAGATTTCATATGTGTAATCACACAAGTAGCTGTCATGCTGGAAAGCAGTGCTATCTCTGGATAGTTAGAAAAATAGTCTATAACCAGTAGATAATTCTTTCCATCCAGGTGGAACAAGTCAGTTCCCACTTTCTGCCAAGGCACCTTAGGTAGGTCTGCAGTTACCATGGGCTCTTTCTGCTGCGTCGTATGGTGTTTCAGACAGGTTACACAGCTCGAGACCATCTTGTCAATGTCTGTGTTGATGCCTGGCCAATATATTGACGTTCTGGCCCTTCTCTTACATTTCTCCATTCCGAGGTGCCCCTCGTGAAGTCTCTTCAACATCTCTTGTCTCAGTGACTGAGGAATGACAATTGTGTTCTTTCTGAGTAACAGTCCATCTATCACACTCAGCTCTGCTCGGATGTTGTAATATTGCTGACAGTCTCTGTAACTGAGGGGTACAATTCCCTGACTGTATTACTAGATATGATACTTACTACCACTACCTTTGTACTTAATATTCGGCCACCCAGTACTCGGCATAAATATATTATGATGAACACTGTCACGTAGATGAAACGGATCCAACACAAATGTACGAATTAGAAATAGGTCTTTATTTCTACACAGCGATGGTGTGTAGAGCAAGCACTTAATCAAATCAATCACATTTATGAATGGGAATTAGTATGCACTTTTATGGCAAGAGTATTCGTCGGTATATCAATAGAGAATGTCCAATCTCTGAAGGCGCAGGTGGTACATATACGACCTGGAATAGTTTAAGGAATAACAGCAATGATACTTTAATGATTATAGACTGGATACGCTAGGGGGGGTTAATCCGGTCGCTTGTAAGCCGACAGGAGTAGGAAGGGGGGGGGGGGTAGAATCCGGCTGCCTCATCCGGCCAAGGGTATCCCAGGTGAACCCACTGTAGTGCCGTTCAATGCGCCGGCGATCCTTGGACCACAGATGAAAGCAGATGGACTCTTTGTGGGCCGGCGTCCTCCGGTCCACGGAGGAGAGACGTGAAGCGACCTCGTCTTGCAGAGCGTCTCCTCACCTTGCGTCCTCTCCAGGGGGGGGGGTTCCAACACACGGCAGTGTCGGGGGTCTTTATCCATGGAATAATCAATGTATACAAAGCATAATCCGTGCCTGGGAAGGCGGGCTGTCGTCGGTAGAATAATCCGGTATACAGGTCCACTCGCTCGTCGGCTCTGGGGCTCCTCGGGTGCAGCTTCACGTGGGGTCAACCACCCTGGATAAGCAGCCAGTTCTCTGCCCGAAACGATGGGGTACTGACTACGGTAGTATTCTCACCGTACGAAGCACTATATATTAACAGACTATTATTAGCTTAATAGACTACGTCCAACTCGACGATATAGTGCCAAATATGACTATTCAAATATTAATATACACGATGTCTCAATACCGATGGTAGGCGAACTTGGCCTTACTCCCACACGTGGCGTCGCGGGGAGGCTTTACGTCTGTGACTCTATTGGAGGGTAAGAAACTGGACTGAAAAGGAAGTCCTACTTTAGTAGCGCAGTATATATACGCACTATGAACAAATAGTCCCATTAGTGGTGCGGTAGCCAGATTCCTACGCGGAACTAGGACTTGTTCGTACATGTTGAGCGGTACGTTTGAACTGGGTCTGGGGGTATGGCAGCCTGGCACCAAGGTCTCGACCAATAGTAGAATGGAGACTATTATGGGATGTTCAGTAGGCTAGAATGGATATTCAATGCATATTGTACAAGGAATATACAAGGGATATCAAGGAATATTAGAGAATATACAAATACAATTAAATATATATATATAAATAAATATATATATTCGGTTTAATCTGGCCCTTCACAACAGCCACCCCCTGATTGGTCCCAGACCTAATCAGTTAAACAGAGACAGATTAATCGCGTTGTCTATTTACACATAAGGGTTTGCTGTAGGGGTCAGTCAACTTCACAAAGTCATAGGGTTATAGGGTCATGGTCATCATCGATTGTGTCTGGGAGTCGGGGCAGTTCTATGAGCCTCGCCACGGGACGGGTGTAAGTGCGACCCTGGACAAGCACTTCAGCTGCTCGGACCTTGCCGTCGGCACCGGTGATCACTTTGCTTACGCGGCCGGCCGGCCACATAGCTCTGGGCAGTGATTGATCAATAATCATGACGACTGTTCCTTCTGTCAAATTGTCTCTCTCCTTTACCCACTTCTGGCGGGTCTGTAGAGACGGTAGGTAGTGCAGTAGGAAACTGCTCCAAAACTTGTCGGCTAATACTTGGCTGTACCTCCACATTCGTCGGCCGTTCGCTTCTTCAGGCCGGTACATTGTCTGGGGTAATGCAGGATCTAGCCGCCCCATCAGGAGTGTGTTGGGGGTAACTGGGTAGATAACAGTGCTCAATCCACAGAACACAGGCTTCTTATTTTCCACCTCCTCTGGACTTGCTTCCCTCGGGATAGGCATGGGCCACTGTCCTTCCGGGAGTCTTAGGAATGCGGAGCCGTCACTGTAGACATTGCGACGGGTGAGGTCATCCAGGGGCATCCCCCGGGTGATGACGTCAGCTGGGTTCTGTTTTGTATCAACGTAGCGCCACTCTGTTTCTCCGGTTAACTCTTCGGTTAAGTCTTGAATCTCGGTGACTCTGACTCCCACGAAGACTTTGTACTTGCATGAGTCCGATTTGATCCAGGCGAGTACTGTCGTGGAATCTGACCACAGGATTGTTCTAGACACCGGTATGGTGAGCTCACGTTGGATGAGCGTGGCTAGGTGCGCTCCGGCTAGGGCTGCGCAGAGCTCTAGACGTGGGATAGATTGTTGCTTGCGTGGGGCTATTCTCGAGCGGGCGAGGACAAATGCTGTGTCGATCTCTCCCCCCTTTTCTTGGGCCCGCAAGTAGGCTACTGATCCGTATGCGACCTCTGAGGCGTCACTGAAGACGTGTAAGTCCATTTTACATGTCTCTGGCCTCACCGTGGGTGGGAAGTAGCTTCGGCGCATATTAACGCCTGGGAGTGAGTGGAGCTCCATCTCCCACTCTCTCCAGGTGGATGCAAGGTGTGCGGGAATGGGGTCGTCCCAGCCCTGGTCCTTGTCCCACAATGCTCGTACAATCATTTTTGCCCTGGTGGTGTACGGTAGAATACATCCTAGCGGGTCATATTGTCGGGCGAGTGTTGTGTACACACTCCGTCTGGTGGTCGGCGCCGCCGCCCGCCTTCCCTGCTCCGTAGTCAGGGGCTTGTGTCTGTAGTGAAGCGAATCTGTTTTGAATCGCCACACCAATCCCAGGGTCATCTCCTGGGCTTCTCCCGGGATTTTAGCCATCCAGGTCTCGCTGCTGGCTGCCTTGTCCTCGGAGGAGAGGCTGCGCAGTACTTGCGGATCGCTGCTGGCCCACTGCCTGAGATCAAAGCCGCCTTTGATCAATGAGGCGCGGAGTTTAATCAGGAGAGCCTCGGCTTCTTCCTGGGTTGAAAGGCTTTGTAGACAGTTGTCTACGTAGAAGCTGTTCTTTACGCTGTGTCGGACCTTTTCGTCCGCTGCTGGGTCCTCTGCTACATGTTTCTGTAGTGCAAATGTAGCACAGCAGGGGCTGCACGTCGTTCCGAAGGGGAGGACTTCCCATTGGTAGATGGCTGGGTGCTCATCTCCTGGCTTCTCTCTCCATAGGAACCGTAACAGGGGCTTGTCCTCCTCTACTAATCTCACCTGCAGGAACATTCCTTTAATGTCCCCGCTGATGGCCACCTTTTCCTGGCGGAAGCGGAGTAGAACGCCGAGTAGGGAGGGGCCGAGTGTGGGACCGGGCAGTAACTCTTTATTCAGATTTTGGGATCCGATCTGGTAGCTGCAGTTAAATACTATGCGGTCTTTACCGTTGTGATGGACCTTGTGGTGAGGCACGTACCACGATTCAGTGGTCTGGTCAGCCTCTTTAATGTCCATCTTGGTGACGTGTCCCGCTGTGATGAGCTTCTCAATCTCAGCGCGGTATACGCTCTCTTGGGCGGGGTTCTTGGCTAAGCGCCGCTCCGTGTTCAGCAGGTACCGTTCTGTGGCGTCTGTCTTGGCGTGGAAAGTAGGCATTCCTTCTCGCCGCAGGAGTGGCGTGGCGTATCTCAACACGCCGTTGACCGGGACTCTCTTGGTCCCTGTCTCGAGGAGGTGAATGGCGTAAATGTCATCTTTAGAGCGAATGTCTTTCTTTCCGTTCTTAAAGGGCATTTGTTCCAAGGTCCATAGCCGCTCTACGTGTTGCAGGAGTGCGGTTTCTCCCTCCGTGACTCGGGAGTGGAGACATCTAGTGGCTGTACTTCGGTTGAGAGATTTGGCGAGCGGGCCTTGGAGAGTCCATCCCAAACGGGTCTCGACTGCTGCAGGACAGCCTCGGGGTCCGGTATGAACCCGGTCTATCGGGACAATGAGGTCTGCATGGTCGGAGCCTATCAACAGGGTCGGCATAGCATTGTCTATGAGCGGGATCGGTAACTTGCGCAGATGTGCATATTTCTCCATCAGCTTGGCGACGGGGTATGTGTACCGCGACAGTCCTATTTCTTGGCTGGTGAAAGCGTCTGTAATCTGGTACCGTCGCTCAGGCTGGCCGCTTGCTGCGATAGAGAATGAGACATTCTCGCCCTTTATCGTCTTCAAATCTCGTCTTATTGTCCGAATTGTCATTTGGGTTTCGCTTCCCCGCAGCCCTAGCTGGGCCGCAGCGGAGGCGAGCAGAAGGGTCTTCTCGGACCCGTCATCGAGGACGGCGTAAGTGTCCAGGACTTTATTCTGGTAGCTTAGTGTCACACGCACTACTTTTAGGAGTACTTGGGCTCCACTGCTGCTGGCGGGATCGATGTACATGACGCTCGCTTTGCTGCTGGATGGTGCGGGTGAAGGGCGCCGTCTGTTACTGTCGTGAAGTATGTCCAGATGGGCTCCATCGCACTTGGTGCACCCTTTCTTTAAGCGGCATTCGGCTGCCATGTGTGAGCGCGCACAGCGAAAACAGCGCTTGTTGGACTTTATCCATTGACTTGCTTCCTCCGCGTTCAGCTTGGGGAAGGAGTCACATTGCGCTAGCCAGTGTTCTTTCTCACAGTAGGGGCACACTATCTTCCACTTCTCCGTTCTGGAGGGGGTACTGTGGCTCCTGCTGCTCGGTACTGACTCCGATTGGTGCATCACAGTCACCGATCTTCTTCCATCATTTAGTCGTCTGGTTCCTTCTCTGGAGCCAGGGGTGCTCCGTCCGAATGTATCTAGCCGTAGGCTGCTGACTTCTCTCGCCAGGAAGTCTGCTAGATCGAGGAGGTTCGGTTCGGGGCCATTCGGGTCTCGGTAGTCTCTCTGTCGCCTAAAACGCTCCTGTCGAGCGGGCCGCAGCTTCTCCAAGATCCTTTCCACATTTGAGTTGGCGTAAAGTTCATGCCTCCCCTTGTCTCTCTGCGCTCCCAACATCCCTACCAGGGACTGCACTCTGATGGACAGGTCGTCCAGTGCTCGATTGTCTATTGCTGGGGGTAAGCGGTCGATGTGTCGGATCTCCTGGATCACGTAATCCCATATGCGCCCATACCTCTGGTCCAATGCTACCAGCGCTGCTGTGTATGGGGTGGTGGAAGTCGCGTAGGCGAGCGCTATATTATGTGCGCGGGGTACCTTTAAGTGCTTCAGTAGGATGGCGTATTTGTGGCGTTCATCCAATACATCCACCAACATGGTCTCCAGACACATGCGGAGTTCTGTATACTGGACCCGGTTCTCTTGGGTGAAGTCGGGTACCATAGGCGTGCCAATGTATGACGCTGACTGTGGATACATCGGCGAGCGTTGGGGGAGAGGCCTCCTAGGCGAGTCTCCTCCCGCTCCTTGGTATGGGCTGGTACCGGCAGTGTACCATGGCCCGCTTGTCCAGGTGCTGTTCCTCGGTGCGGGTCGTGCGTCGTGCTCGCCCGGGTATAGAGTCGGGGGTCTGTAGCGCAGCTCCGCGGGAGTATAGCCTGGGCTGTACCGGACCTCCTGGTCCGGTAGAGTACTGTGCTGTCGTCGGGCGTGGTTCTCCTCCTCTTCCTCTTCGTCTTCAGTTAGGTCATCCAGTGCTTGTAGTCTCTGGTTTAGCCTCTCCACAGGATATGCTGCTCCTTCCCGGTTGCTAGGTCTCGCTTGGACCGGTGGGGGGAGGTGGTCTGTGGGGGGTATAGACCTCGTCTGTTGGTCAAGTTCAGGGTTGTTTACTCGGCTAGGGGATGCCGCCCTGGAGGTGTGTCTAGACGAGTTCCTGGAGCCTCTGGCGGAGGGAGAGGGTGTTGTCCGTCTGATCAGCTGTTCTATTAGTTGCGCTTGCTGTCTGTCGCGCTCCGCTTCCCGTAGAGCACCAGCAGCTGCTCGCTGGCTGTCTGCTCGGTCTCGGGCCACATTCTCTTCCCTCTGAATGCGTCTTATTTCTAGACGTATATGCTCTTCTTCGCTCCGCTGCTGGATCTGCAGTCGGTCGCGTTCAGCAGCGGCGTTCAGGCTGATGAGGAAGGCCTGCTGTAGGGTCCTCTCTGCCTCGCTGGGAGAAGGCGGTTGTATAGGGGAGCCTTCCCTCGGGGTACTCCTTGCGGAGCCTTGGAGCTCTATCTCCACGGTGCTCTCCCCGTCTTCTTCCGTGCCGAGTTCTCTCTCGGTAGCGTTGTATTCCTCCCGGGACTCATCGGGGACTACTTCTTCAGTACTGGCGGGGTGTGAAGTCATGTCTGGTTCCCACTGGTCCCCACCGTGAACTTGGTCAGTTACATTAGAACCCGTAGGGGCCTCTATGGTCGGGGTAGTCTGGGCGTTGGGGTTAGACATACTTTTACTTTCTAGTTTTACCGCGTTTACTGTTAGTAGAAGACTAGGTTGTTGACTGACAGCGTAAGCCTCTAAGTACTGAGGGAGCCGTCGTTCGCGCTGCGGGCGTTGGTTAGGAGGATCGTTTCGTGGAGTGTTCATCATAGGCCATTTCAATATTAATAACACTATATTAATATTACACTAATTACCATCCGGCTCGAAGGACCAATTGTAACTGAGGGGTACAATTCCCTGACTGTATTACTAGATATGATACTTACTACCACTACCTTTGTACTTAATATTCTGCCACCCAGTACTCGGCATAAATATATTATGATGAACACTGTCACGTAGATGAAACGGATCCAACACAAATGTACGAATTAGAAATAGGTCTTTATTTCTACACAGCGATGGTGTGTAGAGCAAGCACTTAATCAAATCAATCACATTTATGAATGGGAATTAGTATGCACTTTTATGGCAAGAGTATTCGTCGGTATATCAATAGAGAATGTCCAATCTCTGAAGGCGCAGGTGGTACATATACGACCTGGAATAGTTTAAGGAATAACAGCAATGATACTTTAATGATTATAGACTGGATACGCTAGGGGGGGTTAATCCGGTCGCTTGTAAGCCGACAGGAGTAGGAAGGGGGGGGGGGTAGAATCCGGCTGCCTCATCCGGCCAAGGGTATCCCAGGTGAACCCACTGTAGTGCCGTTCAATGCGCCGGCGATCCTTGGACCACAGATGAAAGCAGATGGACTCTTTGTGGGCCGGCGTCCTCCGGTCCACGGAGGAGAGACGTGAAGCGACCTCGTCTTGCAGAGCGTCTCCTCACCTTGCGTCCTCTCCAGGGGGGGGGGTTCCAACACACGGCAGTGTCGGGGGTCTTTATCCATGGAATAATCAATGTATACAAAGCATAATCCGTGCCTGGGAAGGCGGGCTGTCGTCGGTAGAATAATCCGGTATACAGGTCCACTCGCTCGTCGGCTCTGGGGCTCCTCGGGTGCAGCTTCACGTGGGGTCAACCACCCTGGATAAGCAGCCAGTTCTCTGCCCGAAACGATGGGGTACTGACTACGGTAGTATTCTCACCGTACGAAGCACTATATATTAACAGACTATTATTAGCTTAATAGACTACGTCCAACTCGACGATATAGTGCCAAATATGACTATTCAAATATTAATATACACGATGTCTCAATACCGATGGTAGGCGAACTTGGCCTTACTCCCACACGTGGCGTCGCGGGGAGGCTTTACGTCTGTGACTCTATTGGAGGGTAAGAAACTGGACTGAAAAGGAAGTCCTACTTTAGTAGCGCAGTATATATACGCACTATGAACAAATAGTCCCATTAGTGGTGCGGTAGCCAGATTCCTACGCGGAACTAGGACTTGTTCGTACATGTTGAGCGGTACGTTTGAACTGGGTCTGGGGGTATGGCAGCCTGGCACCAAGGTCTCGACCAATAGTAGAATGGAGACTATTATGGGATGTTCAGTAGGCTAGAATGGATATTCAATGCATATTGTACAAGGAATATACAAGGGATATCAAGGAATATTAGAGAATATACAAATACAATTAAATATATATATATAAATAAATATATATATTCGGTTTAATCTGGCCCTTCACAACAGTCTCCTTTAGGCCAGCTCTCTTTCATATTGGTCATGACCCTCTGTAACAGGGGGTCCTTTTCCGTTTCTGCTGAAATCTGTTTAGATTTTCTGTCTGACACAGGTAGTGATTTTGCAATCAAGTTTACATGAAATTCAACATCAGCCTCCGTCGAGCTCACTGGTGCGTCACTCTGTGTCGTTGCCCTGGACAGAGCATCAGCCATCACAATGTGTTTACCTGGTGTGTATATCAGCTCGAAATCATAACGTTGCAGCTTCATCATCAGTCTCTGTATGCGTGGTGACATCTCACTGAGGTTTTTCTTTATGATGGAGATCAACGGCTTGTGGTCTGTCTCTGCCACAAATCTTGGTAGGCCATACACATAACTGTGGAATTTTTCAAATCCATAGACTAGTCCTAAACACTCCTTTTCAATTTGTGCATAGCGACATTCAGTTACTGTCATCGTTCTTGATGCATAGGCAACTGGCCTCCAATCATCTCCATCCGCTTGTAGCAGCACTGCTCCAATCCCATTTTTGGATGAGTCAGTGGAAATCTTTATCCTTTTGGACGGGTCAAAAAATGTCAACACTGGTTCCGTTGTGAGCATGGTTTTCAGTGTTGTCCACTCCTCTTCATGACTGTCAGTCCACTTGAAGTCACACTTGTGGTGTAACAGCTGTCTGAGGTGCACTGTCTTGGTTGACAAAGTTGGTATGAACTTTCCAACAAAGTTTATCATTCCCATCATTCTCAACACACCCTGAAGAAGGCCATGTAGGCCGAAACATGTCGGGTTTTTTAAAAGATTTTTCTAAATAATGTAAGCCAATAAATAAAGGCTTTTTAAAAGATTGTAGAGCTGCCTTGGATCTCAACCTTTCTTTTACACCTTGCTTATCCTCAGGTCTCGGCATCTCCACTATAGCTTTCACCTTGCGGATGTCAGGCTCGACACCTGCACTCGAAAGCTTGGCTCCCAGAAAGGTGATTTCTCTCACACCAAACTGGCATTTTGCTCTGTTGAGCTTTAGTTCATGCTTTTTGACATTTTGCAGAACCTTGATGAGTCTCTCATTGTGCTGCTCCAGTGTGGATCCCCACACCACCACATCATCCACATACACCCGTGCTCCCTCTATACCTTCCAGTATGTGCTCCATAGATCTGTGGAACACTTCAGGAGCAGAGCATATTCCAAAAGGCATCCTCTGGAACGAGTAGCGGCCAAACGGTGTATTGAATGTACAGTACTTTGTGCTGTCTTCGTGCAGTTTGATCTGCCAAAAGCCCTGTGAAGCATCCAATTTACTGAAATACTTTGCACCGGCCATTTCACTTGTTATCTCCTCTCTTGTTGGAATCTGATAATGCTCTCTTTTTATGTTTGCATTTAGGTCTTTTGGATCCATGCACAGACGTATATCACCATTTGGCTTCTTGGCACACACCATCGAATTCACCCACTCAGTGGGCTCCTCCACTCTCTTTATCACCCCCAGTGACATCATTCGGTCGAGCTCTTGCTTCACCTTCTCTCTGAGCGGTGCTGGAACCCGCCTGGGACCATGTATGACTGGCTGTGCATCCTCTTTTAGTGGGGTCTCACGCCCTTGGGGTGGGCCACTGAGCGCGGTACGAACGGGACCGTCTGGGTGGCGCCCTCTATACTGTTTTAGATCGACACGCGTACCTACCCCCCCCTCCTAGAGTTGGGGATGTCGGCGTGATTAGGGCACGGGACTGGTTCTGGTCATGCTGGTCCAGGTCCGTTAACCCGTTGTCCACCGGGGACGCAGATCTGCTGTTCTGGTACCCTGAGGGACTTGTGCTTTTTTTTTAGGGGGAAAAATGCCGGGTCGGCCCGGGTGTCACAGGGTTTGCTATTATGGAGATGTTCGTTCTCCATTATTTTCGCCCCTCTCTTCTCCGCTTACGCATGGCTGAGAGGGGGCTGTTGAGGTGGTTTTTATAGTACTCCTCTGGCATCCCTGTGTACGTCCCGGTCCACCGGGCCCGGTCCGAAGTTGTTTTCGTCGACCCGTAGGCCTGGGATAACCCCTTTTTGAAAACTAAAACACTTGTACTGCGGTATAGCCAGTGTATACCCGCAGGTGTGTTTTGGAGTTTTTTCCTGAGGGGTTATAGGAACAACCACCGCATGTTGAACCAAGAGGGTGGTTGATTCCCTGGTGTGTTGAAGCGGAGTCAACTCCCGGGTTACCCGGTTGAGTGTGCCCCTGCACGTTCATGACGTCTGCCAATCGTGTCAGCCTTCTCTGCCTCTGCCCCTCTAGAGCATCTGGGATTTTTTGGTGGAGGCTTTGACATGGTGCTCAACAATGCCAGCATACGCCCCTTCCGCCGGGGTGCTGTTTACAGTTGACACCTTTGGCGCCTGTCTCGTCCGCAGTGCTCCAGGCTCGGGTCAAGTGCCTGCTGCCTGGATTGAGGGATCGGCCTCTTCTGAAGGTCGTCTCCCCGGTGCGCTGCCTGCTCCCGCTGTAGTGTAGCCTCTTGAGTGCTTCGAGTTACAGCCATGCTGACTGCCTGAGTATGCCAGGGTCAGTGAGCCAGGCGGCGTGCTAGTGGGGAGAAGGGCCTGCTCTTGGATGGGCCCTGTCCGAATACGCTGGCGATGTGGGGGGCGGTGTCACTAGTGACCGCCTGGTGAGGTCATGATGCTGTGGCGTCATTGGCCTCTCCGGGCCCCCTTTTTCCGGGGGGATCCAGTCCCTTCTGGGTCTGGGTCTTCCTTCGCGCTCCGCTGCTATGGCCTTGCCACGGGGTTGAGCTTTGCTCTTGACCCCGTGATTTTGGGGGCGGTAACGAGGTTTGTTCCTTCCGTTCGTTCCCTGGTGGCATGCGGGTTGTGCGTGTGTGTAGTCGTGGGGTCAAACCACGGTCTGCTCACCCGGTGCGTTGAGTTGCTCGAGTTCCTCTTCGCACGGTCGGATCCGTCTCCCTCCCATCCTCCAATAGGGAGGGTATCCCTCCATTAGGGAGGGTCGGGGGGCTCGGTCCTCCCCGGTTCTGATGGTTGTGGGGGGCCTCAGTGGGGTACATTTGTCGAGTGTAACGGGGAAGCCTGTGGGTATGTCCACAGTCACGGAAACAGGTGTGTTGACGAGTGACTGTGGCAGTGCGGGCTGGTAAATTAAACTCACTTCCCCATAACAGGGTTAACAGACGCATAGGTACGGTAGTTAGGAGTGAATTCACTTCTTAGTGCAGCGGCCTGTGTCGTCGCCCGCGGACACGGGAGCCCCCTGTTCGACTCCCCCTCGGGACATTAACATTTAACATCAAACACAACGCAGACCAGTATGATCCGTCACAGTGGTGCCGTGACCCGGATGTCCTGAGGGGCGTGAGTTTAGGGAGGTGAGTGTAACGGGGAAGCCCGTGGGTATGTCCACAGTCACGGAAACAGGTGTGTTGACGAGTGACTGTGGCAGTGCGGGCTGGTAAATTAAACTCACTTCCCTATAACAGGGTTAACAGACGCATAGGTATGGTAGTTAGGAGTGAATTCACTTCATAGTGCAGCGGCCTGTGTCGTCGCCCGCGGACGCGGGAGCCCCCTGTTCGACTCCCCCTCGGGACATTAACATTTAACATCAAACACAACGCAGACCAGTATGATCCGTCACACGAGCATCAGCTCCCGCTCAGCTCCCGCTCAGCTCCCGTTGTGCAGTAGACGCTGAGCGGAAGCTTATACGACATAGAACAGTAGGTTATGAATATAACCGTGTTCTATGAGTATAGTGACGCTCAGCGTCTAGACGCCACTGCGGCCCTTGATCTTGCCTTGTGGTGAAAGATTGAGAAGGAGATGAGTGTGTGGCCACACCCCTGCTTATATAGGTAGCGGGGGGTGTGGCCAGACGGATGTTGGTATGTAAAGGTACATTTTGTGAGTTTTTATTCAGTGCACAGCATTGGAGTGAGAATATGTGCAGTAGACGCTGAGCGCCACTATACTCATAGAACACGGTTATATTCATAACCTACTGTTATCAGTAAGCGATGTTAGTGCTGTGCCTGTGAAGTAGCCGACTTTATATGCATGCTGGTATTCTGAGTTAATGCTGTTTTCCTCCAAATATCCCTGAATTTGCTTACATACAATTTTCTCAACATTTTTACTTAATACAGGCAAGATACTCACAGGTCTACTATTTGGCCCATTGAAGGACTCCTTACTGTTTTTCGGCAGCGGAGTGACTTTTGCAATTTTCCATAACTGTGGTGTGGATATACACTTTTCTCAAAACATAAATGAAAGATGTGACAAATAGGCACGACTACAAACTCGGTTACTAGCTGCAGTAATTTGCCCGTCCAGATTGTCAACAACACCACAGAGCTTATCACATTTAATATTAAATAAGAGATTTTCCACCTCCTTTGCATCAACCCTCCTGAACTCAAAACTGCACACCTTGTCCTGCATAATCTTATTTTTTATGATCGACTCTGAACGTTTACCATTCACCAACATCATCTGCTTTCTAATTGTGCTTACCTTATCAATGAAAAAACAATGAAAAATTGTTTGATGTCAGCTGGTTTTGTGATAAATTGTGCTGCGGCTTCAACTCATAAACCTCTGGACTCTGTCTAGCATTATGCCCTCAGATTTATTACTGGTGACAAATATGATACCACCACTGTGTCCTTTATGAAAAGGTCGGATGGCCTTCTCTGGTTGAAAGGCGTAACTATAATTGGTATTTGTTTATTTTTAAAGCCCTTATTGGTAAACATCCCCTTT
Source organism: Notolepis coatsorum (assembly GCF_963971535.1). Classification (NCBI taxonomy): domain Eukaryota; kingdom Metazoa; phylum Chordata; class Actinopteri; order Aulopiformes; family Paralepididae; genus Notolepis; species Notolepis coatsorum. The sequence continues at coordinate 36,717,995 of NC_140178.1, forward strand.
ACATCACTACACTGTTGGAATGGAATCTTCAAGTTCAAGTTTCAAGTTTCTTTATTAGTTGTCATACAGAAATACAGGATAGTTTTGTATGAAATGCTTCTTTCTGTTTTGCTCCTGAGAGTGTGCTAGGTAAAAATAGATAATTATAAAAAGTATAATAAGTATAAAATAGAAAGTCAAGTACTTAAACAAGTGTAAACAAGACAAACATTTTCAATATACATTATGTGCAATATCCAATGCAGAGTAGTTACAATACAATATAAATGGGATGAGGTAAAAGGGATGAGGTAGCTTGTGGTGCAATATACAATGCAGAGTGGTTACAATACAATATAAATGGGATGAGGTACATGGAATGAGGTAGCTTGTGGTGCCACCTTGTGGTGGTAAGGTGCAAGGCTTGGCTATGTGCAATGAGTTGCCAATAATATATCAATATAAAGTGTGTTAGTGTCTAAAGTGTGTAAAGTGGGTGCTACAGTGAGTTGTCCATTTAACACTTTGGGTGCCGGAGGTTAAATTCATTATATACCATGGGTTGCCAGCTATATTTGTCTATGGAGAAGTTCCCCTTCTTTGCAGGGCTATAACTTTTTAAATCATATTGCTAGATTGCCATTATTAGGGCCCATTCAAAGTCCTATATGTATTGTTCAGGGTGAAGCAACGTTAAACTTTTTCATTCACATATTCATACTAAAATATGGTCTAATGTATAAGTATGTTTTCATCTCTTTCTGCAGCTTTCTCCAGAACGTGATTTATAGCTCCAAATGCATTATATTGATGATGAAATACAGTTTGATAGCGATCTGTGCCAGATAATAAATTTCAACGGCACGTACTTCTGGAAGTTACTACACGTCATCTGATGTTGACCGGATGGCCGAGGGGGCGTTTATAATTCCGTGGGCAGCGTTATACCATTCATCTAATGTGGGTCAAATGTTCATCATAGCAGTTAGTATCGTACACATTGAAAAATAACGCTGAATCTTACCGTATCTTCCTCGCGCCGTTGGGCGATGAGTGTGGAACAGACATTTTCCTATTATGGGATGTAGAAATATCCGGTCCATTTCCAGGTTGTATAATAATATATACGTCCAAATCATGTTGTTTTTTCGAGTTATTTGCAGCGATCGATGTTCACTGTGTGAAGACTGAGTCTCTCTAACATTAGCGAGTGCCCGGACCACATATGGAGTGAGTCCTGCCGGGTTAAAGGTAACATCCGTTTTTTCAATCTGCCGATCGGCCACCAGATGGCGGTCTTGAACCGCTAGAGGATTGAGAGGAGATCACACTTGTGTCTCAGGGCCCCCGGAAAGGAAATATGATTCCGATCACAGATTTTTGAAATATTGATATCAAAGACGAGTTACGGCGTCTTCGGCAACTTGAGCATGGCGGGGAAGGACACCTAAACTCGTCCTTTGGCAACTAAAGTGTTAAAGTGGGTGTGTACGTGTGGGTGTGTGTGCTGTGAGTGTGTTTGATGGTTTGTTACATAGTGTTAATTGTCATTGAGCATCCTGATGGCCTGGGGATAGAAGCTCTTTCTGAGTCTCTCTGTGCTTGCCATGAGACTCCGGTATCGCTTGCCTGACCGCAGCAGTTCAAAGAGGCAGTTGTTTGGGTGGCTAGAGTCTTTTATTATTCTCTTGGCCTTATTCTTACAACGCTTGTTGTAAATGTCTTGGAGAGTGTGAAGCCCACCTCCAATTGTGCGTTCGGCTGAACGGGCCACTCTTTGCAGTCTACTACGGTCTTGTGCGGTGCTATTCCCAAACCAGGAGGTGATATTGCCAGTCAGGATGCTCTCTATTGTGCATGCATAGAAGTTCTTAAGGATCTTCTGACTCCCGTTGAACTTCCTTAGGCGCCTAAGGAAGTAGAGGCGTTGTCGTGCTTTCTTGACTACACTGTCAATGTGTGTGGTCCATGTCAAGTCCTCGGATATGTGGACTCCAAGGTACTTAAAACTGTTCACTATCTCGACCGGTGCCCCGTCGATGCTGAGGGGGCTGTAGTCCCTGACCCCCGACCTCCTAAAGTCCACAATCATCTCTTTTGTTTTGCTGACATTCAGGGAGAGGCTGTTCTCCTGACACCATCACGCTAGAACCTCTACCTCTTCCTGGTAGGCCCTCTCGTTGCTTGCAGAGATCAGGCCCACCACTACTGTGTCATCAGCAAATTTGATGATTGTGTTGTTCCGCTGTGCCACACAGTCGTGTGTGTACAGGGAGTAGAGGAGGACTCAGAACACAGCCCTGGGGGGCCCCTATGTTGAGAGTGATGGATGAGGAGGTGCAGTTGCCTGCTCTCGCCACCTGGGGTCTGCCCGTCAGGAAGGCCAAGACCCACTGGCAGAGATCATTGTTCAAGCCCAGGTCCCTGAGCTTGGCTATGAGTTTGCAGGGGACTATGGTATTGAATGCTGAGCTGTAGTCGATGAATAGCATTCTTACATAGTTCCCCTGCCTCTTGTCCAGGTGTGATGCTGCTGTGTGCAGCACATGGGCTATGGCGTCCTCCGTGGACCTGTTGGGGCAATATGCAAATTGCAGGGGGTCCAGGTTGATGGGGAGGGAGGAACATCTTGGATCTTTTGGGTACAGGAATAATGGTGGACTTCTTCAGACAGGTGGGGATGACAGCCTGTTCTAAGGACAGGTTAAATATGTCAGTGAATACCGGGGCCAGTTGGTCGGCACAGACTTTTAGGACGCGGCCGGGGATACCGTCCGGTCCTGCTGCCTTCCTGATATTCACTTTCTTAAAGGTCCTCCTCACCTCATGTTCTGTTATCCTGAACATGAGTTTCCATCAGCAGTGCCCCCCCCTCCATTGCAGTGGTTTGTAGGCTGGTGTTGTTATACACAGCCTCAAACTTCGCATATAGGTATTGAGACCATTTGCCAATGAGATGTCACTGTTCAGCTTGAGGGAGGTGCCTTTGTAATCTGTCATCGTTCTGAGGCCCTGCCACATACCTCTAGAGTCAGCCTGTTCAAACTGAAATTCAACCTTATCTCTGTAGCTTGGAACCTATTCTACACATTCAAATTAATGGTTGGTTCTTAGGGTTCCTCGAGTTTGCTCTGAACTAGGAAAAACTGTTTTTTCTTTTGATGCTTCCAACACCTGGAATGCCCTCCAACTGACTCTGAATGACGGTTCTTCCTTCTTTTGCTGCATTTAAAAGTACGATCTCTGACCACTTTATGTTGACTTGTAACTGTCTTAGCTGATTTTTATTATTTATTTATATTTATTTTGCCTATATGTATGAATTTGCTGATAAACAATGTCTTGTTTTGTAAGCTCTTCGTCACTGTAAATTAGGGTAACCTCAGTGTCTTACGAGTTAAAATAAAGGTTTGAAATGAAATGAAATATGACAGTAGGCCTACCCATGGTGATTTTACTATAGTCATATAGAAAAATCACATTGGATAGACCTGCTGTCATATAGTACAATCGCCATGGGTAGACCTGCTGCCATAGTAAAATCACCATGGGTAGACCTGCTGTCATAGTGAAATCACCATGGGTAGACCTGCTGTCATAGTGAAATCACCATGGGTAGACCTGCTGTCATAGTGAAACTGTCATAGTGAAATCACCATGGGTAGACCTGCTGTCATAGTGAAATCACCATGGGTAGACCTGCTGTCATAGTGAAATCACCATGGGTAGACCTGCTGTCATAGTAAAATCACCATGGGTAGACCTGTTGTCATAGTAAAATCACCATGGCTAATGGGTTCTTCCATTATTCCCTGTCTATGGAGAAGTTCTCTAGGGTTTGTCTCTTGATGACATCATCACTAGAGTATCTCGTGTGTCCAATTCTCTCTCTTGTCATTATTCACAAATAAAAACTGAGCTGTACAATATTGTAGAACTGATATTCCAGACTTGCATTGTGATGCATTTCCCACAATGTAATTTGGTTGTAGTTGAACTACTTATTCAAAGTTAGTTTGACATGTAATGTTCTATGATTATGCTTATGATTTATTATTATTGTTGTTGATATTGTGATTATGATTATGATTATTATTTAAATAATATTATTACAGTAGTTAAGATTTAGTTATTTCATTGTGCAGTAGTAGCAGGCACTTTCCTGATCTGAAGGCTTGTTGTTGTTCTTTTTTGGTAAAAACAAATTGACTTTGCCATGATGACACATTATTTTCTTTTTATATTAAAATAAAACCAGTCCAGGTCCTGGGTGTCTTTACATTTTAATTTTGTCATCTGAGTGCCTATAAGAGGCCCACTTTGCTCTCTTTGTGTGTGCTTAGAGAAGAAACCACTGTTTTTTAAAACAGGAAAAATAAACCAAGAAAGAGATCAAGCATCAAAGGGGACCAAGAAAAAGGTTAGATCAAAGCCTTCCCACTATTGTTTCTCCCTGGTTGTCACCCTACAGAAATCGACTTTTAGGAGGCTGGAGGGGTGGAGGGGTGGTAGGGTGGCATGCGGGGGCAGGGGGGGGGGGGGGGGGGTGGAGAGACAACACCTCTGATCTCTTGCTGTCCGTATATTGAGTCACTAAAACTCTCTCCCCTACTCCTTTTCTCATTATCCTGCTGCTTGGTTGCTAAGCTACTGCCACCAGTGCTCAGGAATTGTGGCTAGGAGGGCGTGGCGGAAATAGAGAAATAAATAGATAAGCTATAATACTCAGCTGGTGTGTGTTGGCATTAGCCTCTGATTTCTCACAGGTATAGGGGGAGGGATAATACCCCAGGGGCCATGAATTCCACCCCGGTATTCACTGCCTTAGCTGTTGCGTCCAGTGGCTCCCTGCTGCCTTTTGCAGCCGCCACTGTCACAAGGAAAACGGCATCTTGGCTCCGGGTGTTTCAGAGCGTTGAGCTGAAAGCCTGGGTCAGATGGCAGCCAATTAAGGCAGTGAGCAGGTTGAAGGGTGATTGGAGGGAGGGGGGGAGGGGGGGAGGGGGGAGGGGGGGGGGGGGGGTGAAGACCCGTGTCTCAGATCTGTCTGTGAGGGCTTTTTAAAGGTCGTCACCGAGTCTGCGAAGAACGCAGTCACTCGCAGCCAATATCAAAATGCCAATCACTCACACACCGTCCAAATGGCCGTTCCTCCTCTGTGCTCTCGGATGTATGAAAAACGTCTCACAAGTACAACGGGGAGGGCAGGTGAAACCATCCGAGGGATATGGGTTTTTTTCTCAGGTAAAGGTTTGGTTGCCGTATGAAATGTGCCCTGGTTTCTACCACGAGGGACCTTCTGTAATTTGTGTTTGTGATATTTTGCCATGTGACCTGATTCCTCCAGCTGCTCTCCTCTGCTTCAACAGGTGTCCCTGGACACGTCGGTTCAGCTGAGGTCACAACTGAAGGGCAGACTCGTAGAACCAAAGAGGCTATAGAGGAGCAGAAGAATGGAAAGGGTGCAGAAGAGGGCATTCATATCCCTCACGATGCTATTTAAAGTGCATCCAGACTCAAGCATCACAGGGGGGGGGGGGCTTGTCTCCCTCCCTCACCTTTTTCGTCAAGTAAGAAAGAAAGCTTAAAATAGAGGGAGAGAAACAGAGAGGCAGATAACAAGATACAGTAGATTCAATATTAAACGTGGTGATTTTAAAACAAAAAACAAATATCATAATTGTACCGCATCGTGTAACTGGTGGAGAGTACGGAACCTATGCATCTGCATTAATCACAGACAAATTCACGTTTGCGAGAACAGACCATTGGAACAAGTGCATGCTAATACCCCTGCATGTTAAAGTAATGAAGCCATTATCTCCCGGAAACAACACTAATGACTGAAGGATGCGTGTTGTGGGGTTGACGTGGGGCCACACTCTGCTGCAGAGGCGTGTCCCTGCAATCTGTGTCGGTGTGTAATTAATGACTACTATTTACCTCTTCCGTGATTAAGAGTCCCGCAGGTGACCCACCCCTGAAACGCGGCCTCTCTATCTGCGTCCCTCCCGGCGCTCTGCTCATGCCGCTGTGTTTGTCTGGCATACAGCCTGGTAAACACATTCTGTCGCTCTCGGTTCCGACCACACATTCTCTCTCATGACTGAACTCTCTTTTAGACTTTGGGTTTACCCCCATTCCGCTCAGTGTGACATGCACACACGCACGCAGACACACAGGCACACACACACGCACACACACACACACACACACACACACACACACACACACACACACACACACACACACACACACACACACACACACACACACACACACACACACACACACACACACACACACACACACACACACACACACACACACACACACACACACACACACTTGTCCACATACACTTTTGTGTGCTTTGATCATCTAATAAAGAGGTGTCTGAAGAGGAATCTGTTAGATTAATTGAGCTGAGAGAAAGTTCTGAGGCCACCCGTCCCCACGGGGCTGTGGAGATGAAGGAGGTCAGAGGGGTCTGTCCGTTCTGTGTCCAGGTGATGTCTTGCCCTGTGGAGTCCCCTGGCAGAGGGAGGGGGAGGGGGATGAGGATGGGTGGTGTCTGTTGCTAGGGGACCTTTTCACTTAGTTTGTGTTGCTAGGCTGCCAATTCCCTCATGCTAAATGGAAACGTTTTTCCCCTCTCCTCCGTCCAGGCACCCTGTCCCTCAATTCTTCTTCTTCTTCTTCTTCTTCTTCTTCTTCTTCTTCTTCTTCTTCTTCTTCTTCTTCTTCTTCTTCTTCTTCTTCTTCTTCTTCTTCTTCTTCTTCTTCTTCTTCTTCTTCTTCTTCTTCTTCTTCTTCTTCTTCTTCTTCTTCTTCTTCTTCTTCTTCATCTTCATCTTCATCATCATCATCATCATCATCATCTTCTTCTTCTTCTTATCCTTCTTTTTCCTCTTTGCTAAAACCAAAATAACTTCACCAACCATCTGTCACTATGCTCACAGGTCTACTGTTGCTTAGGAACAAGTTGGAGACGCACGGTCGTGTCTATATGAATCTTTGTATAAATATCCTTCTTTACAGTATAACATATGCCTCTGTCACTGTTCAGTTCCCCCCTCAGCGGGCGTCACTCAAATGTAACGTGCGGTAAATAGAACTCCTGCATAGCGTACACAATGTTCCAAAAACAAAAGAGTGCCAGGTCTGAACCAGCAACAGATTCGACTCACATGCTCCTACCAGACGAATGGTTTAAGGAAATGTGCAAGGCACACAAACAAAGCACATGAAAGACTCTCTGAAAAAGAGAGAAATGGAAGCTGGTTTGAGCTGTTTCATTAAATAAATATGCAGGTGTTCATTGATGATTCCTCTAGCTCGCTCAGACCAGCGAGTTCTGCACTCACTCACACCACAATAGCAAGTATAGCATATGGGACATAGAAGTAAAACTGTAGATTGTATAGTAGTGTACATAGGACCCAGTGCCTTTAAGTCGTAGCTCAACATTTTATTGCAATTATCTCAGGATTTATTAACATGTCTATTTTATCATGTCTATTCTACTTATTTTATTACTATTTACTATTATTTACTATTGTATTCTTGCACAATCATAGCGGGCATGGCCAACCGCATTTCACTGTATGCCCTGGTATGTATGTGATAAATAATCCTCTTGAATCTTGAATCTTGAATCTAGCTCTGACTTTAGGGTCTTACTGCACTACTTTGTAGTGTCTTTGACTTACTGTAGGTTTTAGACTCAAACACAGGCTTTACCAGCTTTGTCTGTTGAGGATTTATGTATTTACAAAGGGATCAGGTATGAGTCCACAGCGCCAGGCTTCCATAATCACAATGGAATGAAGGATGGAGAGACTACATGAAATTTCACTGCACTGATTAATAACAAATTACTAATTGATTTGCAGCTACCAAAGCCTTAAGCTCTAATAAGATTATTCCTACTTGTTGGACATGAAGCATTTCTTGCTCTCCTCACGTTGCCCATTTAGAAATGATGTGAAAATGAACTACCTCCCAGGCTTGTGTGTTTGTGTGTATAGCTAATCATTGTTTGTACACATGCTTGTCAGTCGAGGCCTGAAAGCAGCTTACCCAGGCAAATTACATTTCACAGCCCTTGTTTTTAGACAGGCGGAAGCTGGAGGTGGCAGCCTTCACCTGACACTGTCTTGGAGAGTGTTTTTTCCGGAAACATCGAACAAGGTTTTTGTATTATACCTGTTGAAGGTCATCGCTGCAATATTACCATCGGTAAACACTGCAAACAAAATATAATGAATGGGAGAAAGGAATATCTTTGTTGTATTACAACCCATAGCCTCCCTGCTTGACACTCAGCATCAAGGGTTGGTTTGGGGGGAAGTCCTTGCGACATACTAGCGTCATGTCCAAGGGGTGTACTTGTACATCAAGTTGCCTCACGCTACGGAAACAGGAGATAGGCTCCTGCCCCATGTGCCGTTACGGCTCGAGAACCATTGGTTCTCAAAGGCAACTTCAATTACAATGTTATGTACTTTTTAATTCTTTGGTATCCTAATTTGAATAAATATTGAATCCCTATAATCACTCCATGATGGAGTATCCATATACACTAATAAAAATATATGGATTAAATGTCCTTACTTGCAGGCAGTTTGACAATAATTGGGTCTGTTGGCATCCCCGTACGCTACTGTCATGCACTGGCTATCATATGTACTACACTACTACTTATAACAGAGAGACGGGTTGAGCCTTTAGCACAGAAACCACCAGAAAGAATAATAATAATAATAATAATAATAATAATAATAATAATAATAATAATAATAATAATAATAATAATAATAATAATAATAATAATAATAATAATAATAATAATAATAATAATAATAATAATAATAATAATAATAATAATAATAATAATAATAATAATAATAATAATAATAATAATAATAATAATAATAATAATAATAATAATAATAATAATAATAATAATAATAATAATAATAATAATAATAATAATAATAATAATAATAATAATAATAATAATAATAATAATAATAATAATAATAATAATAATAATAATAATAATAATAATAATAATAATAATAATAATAATAATAATAATAATAATAATAATAATACACCTTTTTATATAGCACCTTTCATGCATAAAATGAGCAGAGAATTTATATGAAAACCTCCCGGAAAATATTTAATAGATTTCTGTCATTCAAATCTATGAAAATATTGTAATACGATTTCTTCTATAAAAGACTATTAGCAGGTTTCTGACAAAATAAAAGCAATGCATAAAGTGGAGACATAGATTGAGTATAAAAATAGACATAGATAGTGCAGTGCAATAACCATATGACCAGCTGACAACACACATCAAAACACGACAGGACAACCATATGACCAGCTGACAACACACATCACAACACGACAGGACAACCATATGACCAGCTGACAACACACGTACAACACGACAGGACAACCATATGACCAGCTGACAACACACGTACAACACGACATGACAACCATATGACCAGCTGACAACACACATCACAACACAGCAGGACAACCTTATTACCAGCTGACAACACACATCACAACACGACAGGACAATACCAGCTGACAACACAGCAGGACAACCATATGACCAGCTTACAGCATACATAATAACAACACCTACAATGCATCTGATGAAGGCTGTAGATTTCACTGTCAAAACATCAGTGTAAGAAAAAGTCTTACCAGTTTTGCAGTTTACATATAATTATACAAGGTCCATTTGCATGTTGCATCTAGGGACATCTATGGACCTCAGGGAATGTATTCCCAGTGTCCATCTTTGACGGTGAATAACACCATGCTAACATTGACCAAAAGTGAAAAGATACCACCGAGCTCATTCAGCACCTTAAACTTAAAAAGTGTTAAAATGACAGGCCAACATTGTTTGTTTATGCCTATAATTGTGTGGAAATAGCCTGTTGCTATTTAATGTTACTGTTTGATGCTGTTTAAGGGTGTAGGCACTTGCCACCGAGGCTCTCAATGCTTTTTCCTTTTTTTTTCTTGATGAGCACGTGCAGTGGGCTACCTTATTATCTGTTCAGGGTTGATGTAATAATTGTAGGTAGGCCTACTGCACTGATTCAGTTCTGCTTAACATTATTGATTGGGACTATTGATTGGGAACTAAATGAGGCATTGTTCTTTTACAGTAAAATGTATAAAATCTCAACTAACCGCCTCAGCCAGTTCTTCATACCAGAGGCCATCAGGCTCCACAACAGTGGGCAGGGACTGCTGGCAGAAATCCAACTACAACTACTAGGAACCTAAAAAGGACAATAATACTACCTTATGCATACTGCACCTTATGTGATATTGTTTACACTGCTTGTTTTTACTACCTGGCTGTACCTCCCCTCCCCCTCCCCCATGCTGCTATGATGCCTGAATTTCCCCAAGGGGATCAATAAAGGAATATCTTATCTTATCTACTATGTTATAAATAGGCTATTAGGTGAGGGGGGGTTGGGTGATCAGCACCCGGGCACTCTAGTTTCACGAACCTATTATGGTTAGTTGGTTTGTGTCCACGCTGAAGACAGGAACAGCAGTAGACCAGGACCCGTTGGCTGGTCTGTCCTGTCAGGAGCGGCCACTGTTTTTCGTTCAATTTTTATAATATGTTAAGTTCAAGTTCAAGTTTCTTTATTAGTTGTCATACAGAAGTACAGAATACTTTTATACAAAATGCTTCTTTCTGTTACGCTCCAGGGACTGTGCTAGACACAAATAGATAAGTATAAAATAAAATAAGTATAGCAGTATAAAATAGAAGTCACGTACGTAGACACAAGTGTTCAGTATGTACATATGTACAATGTTCAATGCAGAGTAGAAGTAACTGAGTTACCATACAATATACTATACAATATACTAATATACAATATACTATATAGTGCAAAGGAGAAATGGGATGAGGTACAATTTAGGTACAATTTACAGTAAGGTGTAATGAGGTATGGGTTGTAGTGCAAATTCTTTACCAATAAATATAAAGTGTGTAGAGGTGTTCTAAAGTGTGTAAAGTGGGTGCTGCAGTGAGTTGTTTGTTTAAAGTGAGTGTGTGCATGTGGATGTGTGTGCTGTGAGTGCATTTGATGGTTGTTACATAGTGTTATTGTTCGTTGAGCATCCTGATGGCCTGGGGATAGAAGCTTCAGGGTTGTTTTAAAGTATAGTTGCAGGTCAAGAAGAACACAAGCTGCTATTATATGCAGATGATATTCGAAAATCCAGAGGCTGCGGTACCAGAGATTCTATCTGTGATTGATTCATTTTCATCAGGCTACACGATTAATTGGAATAAGTCAGAGGCGATGCCGTTGTCTAAATTGTGTCCCCGGATATCCGCAAGAATTGGAGATTTAAATGGCTCCCATCTGGTTTGGTTTGTCACAATTAATCCAGGCTTGAAGGATATAATGCAGGTTCATTTATTACCAGTTATCCAAAAACATAGTGTAGAAGGGTGGATTATCCCTGCTTGTGGGAGTAGTAGTACACAGACACTGGGTAGTAGGATACTATAGAATTGGACCTATATGTACCCCCGTCTTTGGCCCGGAACGTCGTTCTGGAGGGCTTGCAGCAGGAGTGGATGGGGCCCAGGATTTACTAACCTGGGGACTGGTACTCTGGTCTCCCTCGCCTTCCAAGGCGGTCAGCAGTAGCTCCCCACACACTCTCACTTCCCCCAGTACCTCCGACAGCCCTCCCACACCCAGTGACTGTCAGTTCAATAGTATTATTGGGCTTCCCTTTAAGCAGTACCCTTCCTTGACCACCTGTATAGACCCTTCAAATGCTATTCTGTGAATGGGGTGTAAGGGTTAAATAATTATGCAGTCACAATATTTATCCAGGGGTTAGATTAGCAAATGGAAGAAACAGACACACACACAGTGCTCCCAATAAGGTCTACTTTGTATTGAAGCCTGGGCAGGTTATCAGTTACAGATAATACTTCAGATTTATTCATACATGGCACCGGGTGCTCTCACTGATAATGTAGGGGAAACTATTCCCACCATAGGCACCGCGTGCTCAATACATTAATAAAACCCTGCTTGTACTAGGGGAGACCCAGGCATAAAGTAGAGAAACATTGGGAATTCAAATAACAAGAATAATAAAATACCAAAAGAAAACCAAGTAAATGTGGGCCCACGTTACCAAAATAAAACCTACACTAAAGCCGGCTTAAATTGTTTGGGGTACCCCTTAGACACTGGTTGTTAGCGTTCACTTGAATGGACGTTGATGTGGATACACGAGGTACCGTTCGTACTTAGCCAAGATGGCGGACCCACTCTTATCACCTCTCGTCCAGGTGACAAGATGGCGTTGGCGATCCCGCGAGCACAGCCAGCGGGCTGGGCGAACAGCATGGGCAGTGGTTAGCTGGAGGAGCCTGCTGTGATGGCGACCTCTGCTGGTGGGAAGAGGCGTCCTCTGTAACGTCTGGGGAACCTCCACTGCTGGCTGTTGCTTGCTGCTGTCGCGCGAACTGCTAATACTGTTGCTACCCTAAACACAGCTAAACTTCGGGTCTGGATGCACCCTCCTGCTATATCGGTTGTACTACTAACGCAACATGGCTGACTATACCACCGGTATTCAGCGCCGCCCGCCCGGTAGTCTACTGGAGTCAGACGGAGCCGTTAGCAGCATGCTAATACACTGCACACTTACTACTATAACCCGTTAACTATAGACGTTAGTCCCGTTAACTCTAGACGTTAGTCCTTCGTTCTGTATCGCTTACTCACACACTATCGCTGGTACTTCTAGGATAACCCGTCAACTAGCAAGTACTTCTCATCACCCGTTGCTCGTTCCAACGGGGCTCTCCTCATAACTTCTGCAACAGGGCTCTTCCAGAGCACACGCCCGCTGCGACTGCGACTGTTCGCGGTCGAGTTCACTGCCGAAGAGAGCTTCCTGGTCCTCTCGCTTCCAGGTAACTCCCTCTTCCTCGTTGCTTCCCTCTCTCCTCCGCTCCACCTGCCACCACTGCCACTTCGCCCCCTGCTGGCAACCGCCACTGATCCCACTCTAGGACCACTCCAGAAAGGGAAAAGGTGCTTCAATGTTATTGTTAGTGATCCATACTGAAGCCGGAGAAGAGTAGCACCTCACCTCGTCATTAGACTGGGCGAGCTATCCAAAGGAACACTGTTTATCACACTTTATACACACACAGGGAAAGTAACAGTTAGTTAGCACTTCTGAATACTTAGTAGAATATTCAGGCTGCTACAATAGGATAAAAGTAATCTACTGAACTGTTCAAAACTGTCATTGATAGGAAAGATAAATACTGTAAAAATTATTGTACTACCCCAGATTAATTATGTAACATACATGGTGCCTTTGGAATTCCCTCCTCCTCTTCTAACCAGGTTTAATGGGGCCTTGAGATGCTTCCTGTGGGCGGGTAAGAAACCCTCTTTCAACAAAAAAAATTATATGCATCAGTCGAGGAAGGTTTGGGATGCCCGGGAGTAGATTGGTACCATTATGTCTCTTCATTTAGCCAGCTGTCCAAGGTTAATCTATCTGAGATCCTGGCTCCTGCTTGGGTAGCGATAGAGAAAGAGCTGGTGGAACCATTATCAGTGCAAGCCTTCCTATCCCAGACGAGAGGGGATGTTCCTTATAGAAACCCAGTACTGACATTTGCTAGAGAGAGTTGGAAAGGGGCTCACCAGATGTAGCATGGACCCCTAATATACAAAAGGGTCTTCAATATCATCATTCTAGGTCATCCTCGGACGGGCCCTCCATCGGTGCTTCCAGTCATCCCGATCCTCCATGCATCTGGCTAGCTCGCCGGTGCATTCTGTTCCCGCATCTCTCCTGAGTACGTCCAGTATTATGGTATAATAAATCATTTAATATTGGTAAAAAGTCTGTAATGTGGGAAGACTGGGTGGGTGCAGGAGTAATGTTAGTAGAATATTTGTTTGATGGTATACATTTACTTTCCTTTGAGCAGCTAGTGTCTAAATATAACTTACACAGGACAGATTTTTGGAAATTCTTACAAAAGAAAAAGCTAAGTATAGCGACAGCGAATAGGAAGACAAATATTGGAGTTATGGAGATTTAATGGGAAGCGTCCAGGGGGAACGTCTAGGTTCTATGACATGCTTAGGATGTAACATTTGGGGTTTGCTCTCCTCAGGGAGAAAACCTCTAGCATTACCTGGTGGGTAATTGACCTGTCTACCTGTCCTAATTACACTCATTTGTACCTGGTGTGACTCGTTAAATGTCTCTTTATAGTCTCTTCCGTGTCACACAAACACCGTCAGTCGATCACTGAAACTGTGAGTATACCTACCTGTTTAGTCTTATCGCTCCTTGCCATGGAGGATAAGTTTGTTCGCGATATTTTGAATCGCCGTGCCACTTTGATTGCCGATTGAATTTCGTTGTTAAAGGATTAGTCTTATCCTATGTATATGCAGCACCGTCGTTTGACGGAGTTACTATTTAGTGTGTTTTGGAGACCTTGCTTTCTCCCCTTTGTTTTCCCCCATTATTGTGATGAATACGTATGTATTGTGAAATAGATTTAGCGTGAATAGATCACCATCGTGTGCGTGTTCATTCAGCTACTCTAATTAAAGACGTAGTGTTTTATTCGAAAATCAACATCCATTTCTCGTCGTCTCTGTTCTGCACTGCACCTGTGTCCAACACACCCGTAACATAGGAAGCACCAACTCCCGAATTACGAAGGTGTCAGGTTCACATGGGAAAAGGATTTTGGAACACCTTTACCTGGGGAGGTCTGGAAAACAACAGTACAGCCATGGTATTCTATAGCCCGAGACATGCAGACACGTCTAATTAGATTCAAAATCAAAAATCGAAAATGTCAAGGCTGGGTCTCAGGGGGGATGATATATGTTGAAGGTGTAATAAAGTTAGAGGTACATTGGTCCACTCCACATGCTATGAGCATGATGGTTCATGACTTCAAGTTTCAAGTTTCTTTAATAGTTGTCATACAGAAGTACAGAATACTTTTGTACAAAATGCTTCTTACTGTTGCGCTCCAGAGACTGTGCATGACAAGGTAAGTATGAAATAAAAACATAGTAAAAATTAGAAGTAAAAAAAGAGGTCACAGTGTTCAGTTTAGACATATGTACAATGTTCGTAGACGTAGTTACCATACAATATACAATACTGTGCAGTGTACTAATATACAATACTATATAGTGCAAGGCATAAATGGACGAGGTGCAGTTTAGGTACAATTCACAGTAGGTGTACGAGTTGTAGTGCAAATCCTTTATCAATAAATATAAAGTGTAAGTGTGTTTGTGTGATCTAAAGTGTGGAGAGTGGGTGCTGCAGTGTGTTGTTGTTTGAGTGAGTGTGTGCGTGTGGGTGTGTGTGCTGTGTGCATTTGATGGTTGTTGCATAGTGATTATTGTTCGTTTAGCGATTATTGTTCGTTTAGCAGCCTGATGGCTTCTGGTCAGCTATTATTAAATGTATCAACTACATGTAGGAAACAAGGTTTGTTGAAGGGCCAGCATTATGCATATTGGGTATATTGCCTGTGGGGGCTGAGCTATCCTCACATTTATGTTCTTGAGTAAATGGTAAATGGCTGCATTTATATAGCGCTTTTATCCAAAGCGCTTTACAATTTGTTTACACATTTTACCCATTCACTCACACATTCACACACCGACAGCAGAGGCAACCATGCAAGTTGCCAACCTGCTCATCGGGAGCAGTTAGGGGTTCTATTTCATTCTGGCCTCCGCTCAGCGTCAGTCTGCACTGACTTCACTTCGTGCACAAGCACTGAATAAAAAATTCCACAATGTACCTTTACATACCAACATTCGTCTGGCCACACCCCTATCCGCTTACCTTCATAAGCAGGTGTGTGGTCACCTACTCGCCTCCTTCTTCACTTTCACCACAAGGAAGTGCCTTCGGTAGATACCCACACTTGACGAGGTTGTTTAGTTGAAGAAAGTTGATACGTGTTTACATTTTTTCTTGCTTTTTTCTTCTCTCATATATTTCAAAAAGAAAAAAGCTAAGTCATAATGTCTACCTCGGAGGGTCGCGCTCGCAACGCCACCCTTCACCAGCAGGTCTCCATTGCCGCCTCTGTCGTACGTCT
The DNA here is from genome assembly GCF_963971535.1 of Notolepis coatsorum. NCBI lineage: Eukaryota > Metazoa > Chordata > Actinopteri > Aulopiformes > Paralepididae > Notolepis > Notolepis coatsorum. The sequence continues at coordinate 36,734,190 of NC_140178.1, forward strand.
TGGAGCGGGGTTGAGGCCTCTCTCGTGGTCGGCAGCCACGCCCGGTAGGTGTCCGATGGGTAGTTTGCCTCTCCAAGGAGCTGGTGCACCAGCGCCGTCTCCTGTGCGATGGCCTGGTTCCGGCTCTGGTTCCTCTGCTTCCGGGGAGTCATCCGCTGTTGGGCGGCCGGCGCATTTGGTTGCAGGGGATTTGAGACGCAAACTTTTTGCGTCAGCTCGCTCCCGTCGCAAGATGGTGGCTTGCAGACGCGAACGGCCTGGTTTTGGTGAGTTGCTGGAGCCGGATGAGGATACGTCTGTCTCTACATGGCCGATGGAAACAGAGGACTACATGATAGAGGCGGACAGGTTCTTGTTCGAAGGCCCGGTGGAGACATGTCTCCCGCCCGTCCAGGTAACACTGGAGGGGGGTGAGATGTCTCCTTGGGGTTCCTCGTCCGCAGATGTTGGGTTAGAACCTCCGACTCGGCGGCGGGATGCCCTGCTATCAGCCACATCAGAATGTGGCTCCTTAACCAGTGGTCTGCTGCATGTGAGGGACGCGGGCTCGGAGGGGGAAAGTATGCAGGGGGAACTGCATGCTTTGTTCCCCGAGCTCATGGCGGCAGCGGCAGTCGCAAACGGCGTGCCGCTGCCGCAGCCACTGCCTGTTCCTGTCCCTGACGATCTCATAGGTCATCTATGGCAACGTCGCCCGGTGAGAGGGGTGGACGTTGTCTACCCATTTTTCCCTTCAATGGCGGCCTACGTCCGTCAGGGACAGGTGGTCTCCCACATCATGGGCCTTACTACCGCCTACGTGCAAGTCACGCGGGTGGTGGGTTTGGTAGACGGCATGAAGGAGGGCGTGCCTCGGCTTGATAGGCCGATGGCGGCGCTCCTTTGTCCTGAGGTGGTGTGGGAGCCGTTACGGAAGCCGGTTCCTCAAGGGAAATCGGCGAGACGGTTGGCTTACTGGAGTGACCAGTCATTTATCTCCGCGATGCAATCTCTGGCTGCCACTTCCAACATCGCGCAGCTGGCGAGATTCATGTCCGGGATACTGACGGGCGGCACGGAGCTGACTGATTTACAGCATGATCAGCTCGCCCAGGCGGCAGGAGCCATCCTGCATCTGATTCAGCCGCAGGCTATAGCCGCTGGGAAAGTGCGTGCCCTGGCCACTCTGATCCAGCGCCACCTTTGGCTGGAGCAGGCGCGTGTGCCGGAGAAGAAGAGGACTCCACTTCTGACGGCACCCCTCTCCGAGGCTGGACTATTCGGGTCGGCACTGCAGCTGATGACCTCAACCTGCAGGGAGATGCAGGAGGAGCGCTCCGTGCTCCAGCCTCATTTCCCCCCACCCGATGTTGCCGGTGGAGTCAGACGGCCGCCGCGTTGTCAAGGTTCCTCCGCCGTGGCCGCTGCTGCTACCACCGCCACTGCTGGACCTTCGGCGAAGAAGGCCAGGAGGAGAGAGGGCGCCTCCGCCACTGCAGCCGGCCCATCTACGCCCGGAGGTGACGGTAGGGATCGTCGAGACCAGCCGCAGATTGTTTAACAAACTGTGTGTTTATTCACCAAACATATGATGGGGATGCAACGTGTGAATCTTTCGCTAGTATGGGTTTGATAGGAGGGCTAGACGTTACTTTCATGTTAGAGCTTAAGCAAGGCCTGCAGCCTACACTCGGTTGAAAAAGGGTTTTTTCTGCCTCGACCTGAATCTTCACATAAAGGTAGAGGTTAGTTGTGTGCTCTGTTGCTTAAACAGTGATATTGAGCTGCAACACTATTGTGTTGATTTGCAGTAATGCTCGTATGAAAATGTATCACGGCTCAGCCGCTCTCTCTTTCTATCAGATTTTTCTGTGTCTTACAACATAGATACGGGTGTCGGGTTCACACATACACAACTTGGCCTTGCTATAAACCCTGTTCACAGATGTGTCTGTGGCTAGCGTGCATTGAATTAGCTTGCGCTATTCATTAGCATTGCTACTGAAGGTATCATATGGCTGTTGTTGTTGTCGTATGCAAGGGTTGGGCTTGTGAGGGGGTACCGGATAAACCCCTCCTTCCCTCTTCTGATTGGTCAGGGGGTTATTGGACTCTCTTTTCATTCGGTCAGGGCCAAGCTGTTAGGCAGCTTGGCACGGGGGGGGGGTTCCCAGACTCCGCACCTATCACAGGCGATTGAGTTTTGGGTTTCCCCCTGTCATAGCAAACGTCACTAGGCACGTTTCTATTGGACGACGGCTTCCGTGAGTTTAGACCCGTATGTAGGGTCTGTTGTTGTCAAGTTGTTGGGGCAGAGCGTAGGAACTTACTGTTCTACTACGCTCGATATACGTGTAACTTGAGTCGGTTGGTCACATGACTCAATGTTACCGTGACTTTTCAATCTATGGCTCACATGGGAAGTCTCTCTGAGGAGTTCCGTCTCTCCTCTGTGGTGAGGGTTGCGGGATGTAAAAATGTAAAAAAAAAATTACCCTCGGCTGCGTCACGTGGGATTCATGTCAGTCGGTGTTTCTTTCTTTTTTAATAAAAAAGAGTGGAGAATATGAAGCACGACAAACTTCTTGTCGTTCTCCCAGGCGACTTGAAGGAACAATGTGGGGTCTGGTTAGACTGTCCATTTATATGTTGGGTCCCGACGCATACATAGTGCTGGCTCGGGGTGTTTCTGTTAAGAATCATGCGGGAGGCTAGTACGCCTTCGTTGCTCGTTATTAAAACAGCGTTTTTATAGGACAACTGGGATGAGGGATTTTTTCCTCTTCCGAGAGCCTGTTACTGGGTCTCGATGGATTCTTGTTCATATCTGGGGGATGTTAACGGAATAGATCAGAACATAGGTAGAGGGGTCTCACGCCCTTGGGGTGGGCCACTGAGCGCGGTATAAATAGGACCGTCTGGATGGCGCCCTCTTTTCATGTTTTAGATCAACATGCATACCTACCCCCTCTCCTGGAGTGGGCATGTCGGCGTGGTTAGGGCACGGGACTGGTTCTGGTCATGCTGGTCCAGGTCAGTTAACCCGTTGTCCGCCGGGGATGCAGATCTGATGTTCTGGTACCCTGAGGGACTTGTGCTTTTTTTCGGGGGGAAAAATGCCGGGTCGGCCCGGGTGTCACAGGGTTAGGCGTTATGGAGACCCTTTGTTGGGTACACATTGTACCTGGCACTATTATAAGGGGCTGGTTCTCCTTTCTTCGCTCCTCTCTCACGCATGGCGAAGAGGGGGCTGTTGGGGTGGTCTTCTGGACCTCCTCTGGTAACCCTGTGTGCTTCCCGAGCCGCCGGGCCCGGTCCGAAGTAATGTTTCGTTGAAACCGTAGGCCTGGGATAACCCTTTTTTCTTGAGGGGTTATAGGAACAACCACCGTATGTGGTACCAAGAGGGTGGTTGATTCCCTGGTGTGTTGGAGCAGAGTCAACCCCGGGGTTACCCGGTTGAGTGTGCCCCTGCACGTTCATGACGTCTGCCAATCGTGTCAGCCTTCTCTGCCTCGACCCCTCTGGGTGGGTTTTTTTTTATGGAGGCTTTGTCATGGTGCGCAACAATGCCAGCATACGCCCCTTCCGCCGGGGGGGCTGTTTTCAGTTGACCCCTTTGGCGCCTGTCTCGTCCGCAGTGCTCCAGGCTCGGGTCTACAGCCTGCTGCCTGTTTTTCCCGGTGCGCTGCCTGCTTCCATTGGTTAACCTTTTGAATGCTTAACGGCCGTGCTGACTGCCTGTGTTGCAGGGTCAGTGTGCCAGGCAATGTACTAATGGGGGGAAAGGGCCCGCTCTTGGAGGGGCCCTGTCCGAATACGCTGGCGATGTGGGGGGCGGTGTCACTAAGTGACCGCCTGGTGGGGTCTTGATGCCTGGCGTCATTGACCTCTCCGGGCCCCCCTTTTTCCAGGGGATCCAGTCCCTTCAGTGGGTCTGGGTCTTCCTTCGCGCTTCGCTGCTACGGCCTTGCCACAGGGTTGAGTTTGCTCTTGACACCGTGATTTTGGGGGCAGTAACGAGGGTTGTTCCTTCCGTTCGTTCCCTGGTGGCATGCGGGTTATGCATGTGCGTAGTCGTGGGGTCAAGCCACGATCTGCTCACCCTGTGCGTTGAGTTGCTTGAGTTCCTCTTCGCACGGTCGGATCCGTCTCCCTCCCGTCCTCCAATAGGGAGGGTATCCCTCCATTAGGGAGGGTCAAGGGGCTCGGTCCTCCCCGGTCTGATGGTTGTGGGGGGCCTCAGCGGGGTACATTTGTCGAGCTTCTGGCTTCTGCTCAGCTCCTCTTGTGCAGACTGACGCTGAGCGGAGGCCAGAATGAAATAGAACGTAAGGTTATGTATATAACCAAGTTCTATGAATTCTGGTGACGCTCAGCGTCAGGACGGCGCTGTGGCCCTTGATCTTGCCTTGTGGTGAAAGTTTGGGAAGGAGGCGAGTAGGTGACCACACACCTGCTTATGAAGGTAAGCGGATAGGGGTGTGGCCAGACGAATGTTGGTATGTAAAGGTACATTGTGGAATTTTTTTCAGTGCTCGTGCACGAAGTGAAGTCAGTGCAGACTGACGCTGAGCGTCACCAGAATTCATAGAACTTGGTTATATACATAACCTTACGTTAAGTGTCTTGCTCAAGGACATTTCGACACTCTGCCCAGGAGGAGTGGGAGTTGAACCAGGAACCTCTGGATTACCAGACGACTGCTCTACCTCCTGAGTCACTGTTGCGTCTATTTGGTAAGACTAGCCCTCATAACAGGATGTACTGAGGCATTGGCAATCGACAGAGAAAGTCAGCTTCAGAGTGGAGTGAAGAGCTTGCTAGATTAGCCTCTTTTGAGCAACGTATACATAAAGTTAACAATAGTTTACAGGTGTTCAGAAAGATTTGGGGTCCCCGACTCCCCATTTAGGAATTATAGGTAAATAAACGTCAGGATTTCTTGTCGTGTCCGATTCATGTTCTCTGTGCATTTTATAATTATACAGTTACTATGTGTAACTTTGTCATGTAACGGCTTGTTATGTGATCAACGTGAGGAATGTGCTGGATCTTTTATTTTTAGGTTTATTTTAATGTTTGTTTTCCTATCCTTTTAGTTTTGTACCATAATGACATAATAACATTTTCCAAGTATTTACTACAGTGCTCTGTGAGGGATGTGTGTCAATATATACTGTGAAAGTTGTGTCTCTAAAGAGGTCGATCTCAAGGGGCCTCTGAGTAGATCTCTGGATGATTTGGGAATCCCAGACTAAAGACATCCAATCACACTCAGGCTTTCTGTTTTCTGTAGAGTCTATACCAATGTTACCAAGACAAATCACTGTACATGACTGTACTTGGTAAAAAAAAATATATATATATATATCTTTTGAACCTTTTGGTAGGTTCTCTGAGCATGAATGCTCTTTTCCCCCCCCACCCTCACGATTCCATTCACACCTGGGAGCTGCCCAGTATACAACCACAGTCTGACACTGTTGGCCACTGAGCAGCTCCACTGGAGCAGATGTGCCTTGCTCAAGGGCACTTCAGCAGTTGGTGTTGAGGAATGGGAGAGTTATTAATTCACTGCCCTGCCCTGATTCTTCCTGCCAGTCCAGGAAATTGATGAGGGTATGTATGCCCCATTGGTTATATTATATGTTACAATAAATATAGGCAATACAACATTTTAATCTGAATATATACTATGAGTAAGAGTAAAAGTAAACAGTACACACAAGGTACCCTATAACTGGCTGATAGACAGCCCTATACGTCCACCTATTGGGAACTCATGAGCCCGTAGTTAAGGTATAGAAGACATGATGCCGTATTTGTCTACCAGCATGCAATAAAGATCCTCATCACACATCACTCTGCAGGGATTTCAGACCAACCTCTAAACTCGATGTCTTATGCAGATAGCAAAAGTTTCAGACTGCACTGGAGAGATGAAGTAATGTTTGAATTGCACATGATTCCAATAAAGCATGAGAGCGGCTGCTCCTTAATCTCTAAATCTATGATTAACACCAGAGAGCAGGGAACTCAATATGTCAGATAGATATTTTGCCTGAGTTTAAATCAACAAGTATTTCTTCACATCGGATATAGTTCTCTGTATCTATATTTATCTCTTTGTCTCTGACTGGAGAATCACAGTGACAGGTACCTGTTCAGACTGCATGATGCAACCCTGTGAAAAAGAAACTATGTTATACAGTAGCCTTGTTGTTTATTTTCTTACACAGAAATTATTGTTGAAAACCAACACCAAAGATTCTGTTCAAATGAATTAATCTTTTCTACTTTTAAAATTATTTTAAAATGGTTGACCTTTTCTTTAGCTCCTAATGTGTTACTAATACTATAGGGTTCGTTTTATTGATATGGTTGATTTGTGAGAATGGAAGCCATGTAGGATCCAGTATATGATCCCTATACCGCAAAAAAAGTATTGTTTTTCTCAATTTAAAACAAAATGGTGTTACTAGTCCGTATTTAAGGCCTTAAGTAACACAAATTGCATTGTGAAGAATAATTATTAAGCGTCTAAAAGGCCATGTCTTACTACCACCCCGCGTGCAGAGCAATGGTGTGGTCCGTGGGGAGCTCATCATCACTTTAAAACGCACCAGAGACTTGGTACAAAAGCGCACACGCGACCACAGGTGCGCGGACTGTCTTATTACACCGGACGGAGACATGTTTGGCACCTTCTATGCTGCTGTCCAAGGACACCCACTAAAACCAAAGAAACTGTGACTTTGCGCAGAATAAATCACTATTGTTTGCAGTTGCAGCAACTGTGAGGTTTACAGAGAAATCAGAGTTTGCCAATGTGGTGGTATACCATACATTACGCATCGCCAAACTGCGACAAAAAGAAGACTGGCTACTATCTTGTCTTTAAGGCAAGTGTTTTTCCCTTTTCTTAAACGGGTTTGTTTTAACAGTCACATGACGCAAAGTTTAGCTTTGAGTCAATGTGTTTTGGAGAGTGTGTGCCTGGTGGTGGAACGCGCGCTGTATTGCTGACACTCCGCAAGGAAACATGAACGGTTCTTTCTTCGACTTGACCCAAGGCGCGCTGCTGAACGGGAGTCGGACCCTCGCCGAGACTCTGCAGAACTGTTTGCAGAACTGCAACGGGACCGACGTCGCGACCAGTGACGGCGGATCGCTGGTGCTGCTGCCGCCGGACGAGCGGAAACTCTTCATCATGCGCGTCGTCCAGATCGCAGTGCTGTGCGTACTGTCGCTCACTGTCATGTTTGGCATCTTCTTCCTAGGTTGCAACCTGATGATCAAATCGGAGAGTATGATTAACTTTCTGGTGAAGGACCGGAGACCTTCGAAAGACGTGGAAGCGGTCATGATGGGACTAAGCTAAGATCCGACGCGGATAAATGATGGACTCGATATGTACGGAGATGTGTGTATATATACCGCGGCAAGCATCTTCACACACCTGTCTAAGGCACTCTCTGCGTCTTAGCGGGGAAAGAAGATATGCAACACGTTTGATTTCCTTCCGAAAATGTGTACAACGAAGACTGCTAGTGGTCAACTGACCCGTGTGTGTGCGCGACGCGTGCGTAAAGTTTGTGCGTAAGAACCAGCAATTGTTTACACGTGGGCTGATCCGTATCATTTGGAACGAATGTACTATTGCCAACTTGAACAAAGTTACAGAAAAATGTTTACAAGTTGTTACCTCAAATTAATTTGGTGATTTTTTTATTGATTGCTAATGTAATGAATGTTTTAAAACGCATGATTGTTCCGTTCTGGTTCCGACAGTGTAGCTATACTCTGTGGATGTGATGGGACGTGGGTATTTTTTAGGCTACATGTTTTTCGGTCCAGTTTCTTGGTGGCGCGTCGTGAGGAAAATACACTTGAAGTGGTGGAATGTCGCACGTTCATCAACTTCATCACCGCTTTACTGAGTGTCCTGTTCGGCAATGCACGCTGCTTGGTTTTGTAAGGTGATTGTTGGACCCGTTTTGCACTTTTGAGATCACCAAATGCTGCATGGTTTTTTGTACCTATAGAAAATGGAGAAAAAAAAGTGCAGCATGTTATCAATAAAAATATCTTATTAACCTTTTGTGTTATGTTATTTGATCCGCATATTGTAGCCTCAAATTAATTTCCTGCAGAAATAGTTTCGACAAGATTATCAGAAAAACACATTTTGGAACCACATGTGATTTTTATTTCAAATTGAAAGTGTTCCTACATGATTTGGCAATATAAAAAATTATATATTTTACAAGGCAACTGTATTCATAAGCACTGACATGTAAAAAAAAGGGACTTTTGCAGCATTTCACTTGAAAAAGGGTTCCCATTAGTTTTAGTTCAAACAAAGCAAGTGTCATTTCAAAGCTCAGATAATCTTGAACCTATAGAAAATGCAATCACTATATATCACTCAATATTCAAATGTGCATGCATCTCTATCCCTGGATCTGATCATAAATCATGGAATACAATGATCTTCGAACACATTTTGACCAAAGAGAATATACAAACACAGGATGCGGAATGAACTTCAATGAAAGCAATTATATTGATACTATAGATGCCTTTTTCTATCATTTATAATTGAACATTTTCCAAAGGACAAAAAAGACAATGACATAATCCACAAGACAGCTTAACAACATATACAGTACGATGACATGCACAGCACATCGAGGAGGCCTCTTTCACATGTGGGGGCACAGACCCCCCCATTGGGCCCTGCCACAGCACCCACAGGGAGAGCCAGGCCAGAGGGTGTGGGGCAGGCGGTAGGGGTTGTTGCAGGATAAAATTGGGGATGATGGTGCCAAGGCAGCTCCCCAGCCACCACTAATCTGCCACGGCCAACATGCCACTCCAACATCATCACACCTGACAAGTTCATACCTTGGTACCTTACATCAGATCAGGTCCTACTCACAATTGTGTATCATACTTACATAATCATGCATGCATACTTCCGAGGCAGGTTATTACTCTATTATTCATGAATTCTCTAATGAGGGTCCATGGGGTCCTAGAAGACCATTATTATAGTCTGTAACCTCCCTTCATGCGACTGTCTTTCAGAGGCTGCAGGCTCGGTTCTGGAGCTATAGAGTGAATATATTGTATCACATCAAACTATAGGTAACCTGTCCATTGGTACCAACATTGTCATGCTAGCTTGTTGGGAAGGGGGGTAAATAATGCCTCTCACCTAAAGATATCTGAATGAAAATGGGTTCTCTGGGGACCCACAAGTCTCCCCTTATGCTAATACCATGCAGTTTGGGGCAAAAACCATGCCATCTTTTGCATGCAGTACAAGTGTGTTATTTTTGCCTATTATAAAAATGGTGTATTTGAATATTTATGCATACAGGGGGAATTGCATAAGTTGGATATGACTGAAAGGCTGAGACTCCTGTGAATGAGCCCAACTGAGTCTATTTATAATATTCTTTCTAATTCTATTTAATTTTAATTATTTTTACTTAACCTCACTGCACAATTACATATTGTGACCTCTAGCATAATCACAGCCTCATGAAACAACAGACCTGGGGCATTTAGGAAATGTATGGCTTTCCAAGGTTAATTTACAATAAGCATGTATTTTTCTATGGTGTTCCTCAAGGTCTTGGTGTCTTAATGTGGTATTTTGGAGGGATTTATGACGACGATGATGATTTATATATTCTCGAGTGGGCAATTATTTAAAATTTTTGCACCAAATCTGTGTAACAAATGGTATCTACCCAAAAACAGCTTAAAACAACTTATGAGACATAATTGAATATGAGAATGGGTATAATATACTTCCATCATAACGTTCTAAGCTCTTATACGCTCTACACTTTCTAAATTGTAATGGGTGCCTAACCAAAATACAACGTTTATTACAGATTAGAAAAATGTGACACACTGAGCTGCATCTCAAATTAATCTTCAGATTCCCAGCTTTCATATGTTGTTTGGTTACGGATTTTCAAGTATTGTCCTCTTTACAGAGAGAAAGGCTAGTGCAAGAAAACACGTTGTGTGGTCCTATATGGTTTCCACTCTAGGACATTGAGGAATATGAACATTCATTTTCACCTGTGAAACATCAATTACCTCAGCCCAGGATCTTTCTCGTCATTGGACAGGACCACAGTAAGTGCATGAGTGTATACGACTCGTACCACAGCCATGCCAACACAATTTTAGAAACATTAATTGGGACGATTCTTCTTTTTGTGGTGTCTGTGTATGATCTGCATTTGGATAATTTCATACCGCACACAGTTCAATATTGAGCCCCTTGGTTCCACAGTGGGGTGAGCCAATGCCTCGTTCCCATTGCAACTTGGTGGGGATAGTGCTGTCAGGGAGGGAGAGACTCAATAACTAGAAATTATATTGAGATCAACAGTAAACCCACACCGTATAATCACATCTTAATAGCCAAAACCTGAGTATCAAGTGTGTGCTATTTATTTTTGCCGTCATATCGTAGAGGTGAGAGGCCAAACTAAGCTAGCTATCCATTCTTGAGACAATGAGCTCATATTGGATTCCCACAGCATTGGAGCTGCTCTGAGGCCAGTCTGACCGCAATCAAGGACTCCTTAGACCCAGCCAACCTCCCCTCATCCCCGGGGGCTCCCTGCTGGGCCCTGCAGGCTTTAGGACAGGTAACAGAGAAACCGTTGGTTACATTCAACCATTTTCTACCACTTTTTCCCTCAGGGTGTGTGTGTGTGTGTGTGTGTATTCCTATGTGTGTGAGCACATACCTGTGTGTGTGTGTGTGTGTGTGTTGTGTTGTGTTGTGTGTGTGTGTGTGTGTGTTGTGTTGTGTGTGTGTGTGTGTGTGTGTGTGTGTGTGTGTGTGTGTGTGTGTGTGTGTGTGTGTGTGTGTGTGTGTGTGTGTGTGTGTGTGTGTGTGTGTGTGTGTGTGTGTGTGTGTGTGTGTGTGTGTGTGTGTGTGTGTGTGTGTGTGTGTGTGTGTGTGTGTGTGTGTGTGTGTGTGTGTGTGTGTGTGTGTGTGTGTGTGTGTGTGTGTGTGTGTGTGTGTGTGTGTGTGTGTGTGTGTGTGTGTGTGTGTGTGTGTGACGTGTGTGTGTGTGCTGTGCACGCACTATGTCAATATGAGAGCAAGTGATGAGGAGACACATGGGGAAAGCAACTGAATGCAGTCTGGGCTTTTGTGGGATCACACACCAAGGTGACATAATCAGGACATCAGGGAGCAGAGGAAGAGCACGTCACTCCCACTACCACGCATCATCACTGAACCGATCCACTCTGCTGCCCACCAGCACACCATCCTTCCTCTACCAAACATCATCCAAAGTCATACTTATTTTTAGACAGAAAAGCTATTGACAGTTTTCTCTCTGGGTGTGAGAGACTAATAGGGTTCCAGTGGTGTCTATCTCAGCAGTCGGGCTCCATCTCTCTTCTATTTCGTCTATATTTCCCCCCCCTCTCTTTCTCTCCCACTAACTCATACACCCCACTCAGAAGCAACCAATGTTCTCATTATTATTTCAGTACTTGTTAGGGGAGCTGGGGCAGATGAATCCATCCATACAAACACACACATGCATTCACACACGCACGCACGCACGCACGCACACACACACACACACACACACACACACACACACACACACACACACACACACACACACACACACACACACACACACACACACACACACACACACACACACACACACACACACACACACACACACACACACACACACACACACACACACACACACACACACACACACAACACACACACACATGGAAACTAATCTATGAACACGGCATTCAATCTATGAACAACATCCTTCATCAAGCAGAAAGTATTTCAGGAAAAGAAAGTGAGTGAATCAACTCGCTCACATATTTATTTATATATATTATGGTTCAACAAGCAGATTCAACATATCGACAGTTCACATCAACATTGTAGGTAGAAGCGGCACATGCAATGTTGTTGATAGTGTTGCACATTGCACAGAGTGGTTAGCTATATATATTTGTACATGGGGTTGACTTAGGATCGAATCTGTATATTATATCGGGGTGGGGGGCTGTACATACTATGCATGCATTGTGTTATTATTATCGATAGAGTATACATGTCTCACCTGTCCAGCAGATCAGACCCTTTATTTTATATTTCATATTTTATATTGTTCTTTATTATCTACAGCACTTCTTATGCCAGAGCGATCAGCCAATCTTCCTGGGGTCCACGGCTGACATACTGTACATAACAGTAACATACATTATAAACATAAAGTTTATTTTATGAACATTAATATACATTAACTACATCAATATACATTCATATAAAAATGCAAAGATAATTGATGTAAAATTTAAATAAGATTATATTCATATAAAATTCAAAGCCAGTCAACACTGAACATACATGTATGTTAGAATACTAATTAAAATACAATATATAGATGATATTTAAAAATAACGAGAATTGTACAACTCATATGAAGTGGCACATACATATTGAAAAGCACATAGAACAGAGTTAACTCTGTAGCACTCTGAGATTCTCAGGAATGTAGGGTGGGTTACAAATGAGATGTATTATTATTATTATTATTATTATTATTATTATTATTGGGTGGCTACGTGGCGTAGTGGGCAAGGCGCTCGCCACAAAATCTGGAGACGCTGGGCTTGCCTGTTCGAGCCCAGCGCTTCACATTTGCTTTCAGTTTAGCTGGTCGTCCGTACTAATACACATTGGCCGTATTAGGGGGTGGGAAACTGATGGGTGGGGATCGGGCGTTGTGGACAGCGACTCCTACAGGTCGGTTGGTGCGCCTGCGCAGTAGAATCAGGAAGTGTCGGGGGCAGCGTGAGCCTCCCACGCGTTACTCCTCGCCACTGAGAGATCGAGCTGCGCAGGTGAAAAGATGCGACTGCTGTTACCTCAAGTACCGGAGGGGACTTGTGCTATGTATGACTTAGTCCACATTGCAGCCGGCTTGTGGGAGGCAAGAAACAGCGTTCGTGACAGGGGAGGGTTGAATTGGATGATACGAAATTGGGATGGGAGAAAATATAGGAAAAAAATGGGAGAAAAAGTGGATAAAAAAAAATATTATTATTATTATTATTATTATTATTATTATTATTATTATTATTATTATTATTATTATTATTATTATTATTATTATTATTATTATTATTATTATTATTATTATTATTATTATTATTATTATTATTATTATTATTATTATTATTATTATTATTATTATTATTATTATACCTCCTACTATTCAGTATGTCATCTGCCAAGAGAAGCATGAATATTCTTTTTAAAGGATCATTAATTTCTTATTAGGCGGATAATATTAAGCAGTAAATTATTCCTGTTTGTTATGGCTCTGTAAATGAACATTTCTTTTCAACGAGTACCACACAATATGACCATTACCGGCAAATCTGTGGTTATGTGTGTTATTGCAGTAAACTATTTGGTCAAATGCAAATGTTGGCCTCTTTGAGTTAATGGTGCAGCTGAGAAATGTGGCCATGCTTGAGGATATCCTTTCTTAACACATTGAGTGCCAGCGACGAGATTTCTCGTTAGTTCATGCCGACCGTTGAGTGCCAGCGACGATAAATCTTGCTTTTCTTTTTATTAGCGATTTGAATTCATATTTCATCAATCTAGTCTCACGTTAGTGCTGCAAACTCTCTCTGAGCTCCATTGGGAAAATACTGCCCCCTATCGTCTCTCCCTGTTGTACTGCACCCCTTTGTAATGGATTGAATGTAACACATGGGGGGGGGGATCCTGCTTCCTCATTTTACTTCTCGGGCATGTCACCCGAGAGGATCGGATTCATTGCCGAGCCCCAAAACAGCGTGGAATACATATTTCCAGTACCCAGCATTGGATCAATAAACGCGATCGATATTTGGAATGGCGATCAGGAATTGGAATAATATTTTTGGAGAACATCTGATCTGAGGTAAGGAATCTATTTTACCAGTCTTAGGATAATCAGAACTTTTTTCCACAGAGATATCAACATGTCAACCCCTGCCCACTTTGACAACCTAGGATGGCTTAGAGTAGACGACAGAGTACAGCAACTTGCAATGGGCCTGGTCTACAAGATACACTACACAACCAAGGTACCCATGTACATGTCAAAATACTTCCCAAAGGTCAGTGAATACCACGATCACAACACCAGAGGGAGCTCCACAAATCATGACCCAGATTCGGCTCAAACAAGGGACTAAACACGTTTCGCAATTATGCCACATCAATGTGGAACACCCTACCCAAAGCTGTAAAGGAATGTGAATCACTACCCACTTTCAAAACCACTCTCAAAGAACACCTACGGGAGACTGCAATTCGAAACTGGCCCCTGCAAATGTCCTAACCCAACCCCCTCCAATGTACAGTAAATGACCAAGTATGGCTTTGTCAATATTCCAATGTACAGTTTTGCTTGTACAGTGTACAGTGTCCCCCACCCACCCCTCCTACCCAACCCCCCCCCCCACCCCACCCACCCAACCACCTCCAATGTACAGCCCCCCCCCCACCCACGACCCACCCAACCCCACCCCACCTACCCAACCTCCTCCAATGTACAGTTTCTACGTCAAATGTATGTACTCTCTTTTCTGGACTCTTTTTGTATCACAAACAGTACTGTATTTGCAAATCTGGTATGTCATAAATGTATAGATGTAGCAGTACTGTCTATCTGTATGTCGTGTGTGTCATATATGTTATGATGAATTGAAAATGGGGGACCCTGATGTAAACAAGACGAAAGTCTTTCTCTGGTCTGCATCCCCTTAACAATTGTATGTATTGAGCTGTACTGTACTGTACCCAGTCTGCAATCTGTTAATAAAGTTTTCAATCAATCAATCAATCAATCAATCAATGCCCTGTGCAAGGCCAGATTAAGAATTCAGAGGCCCCCGGGCCAGATTCTTGTGGAGCCCCCCCCCCCCCCCCCCCACACCCACACACAGTGGCGTTTTTATATATCACTAAAAAAAGAAAAAAAAAGCTGGATCCGTAACATTGTCCAACCAATCCTCCTGGTTTTCATGTTCAAGCACCGCCGGCGGCGGGCTGTCATCATCGCGGTCTGCCTCAGAGTCAGAGTCATTCGTGTTGGTGTTGGGGCTGGGCTGTGGAGATGCGGCGGGCGTATACGAACAGGTGGCAGCCACTGGTGGTGGTGGGCCGGCTGAACTAGAGGCTGCCGCTGCCTCTTCTCTGTCGCTAGCATCAATAATAATGACGTTAGCATTCTCGTCCTCTCTGCCTGCGGCGCCTGGCTCAGCCTCTTTAACGTTGCTGCTACTACTAGTGCTAGCCAGGGGGCTATCCTCCTCCTTACCTGACGGGGTGAAAAAAGTAGAGATAGTCGGTATGCTTTGCCGAAGTAACGCGCTCTTTCTGTCCCTTTCCTGTTTAGATTTTAACTTAGCAGCTCCGCTTTCCCACCGTTTAACTTTTTTATCCATGTTTTTTGAGTCTCATATGATCATACAGTACTACTCGAGTCTTAGCCTACTTGATCAACTTGCAAGTGCAATTCTCGCGGTCAGTGGTCACCTGACCTGACAGTGACCCCTGGACCTGGACGTCAGTGTCACGTAGACTCAATGTCTCTCACCCCTCATTATCAAACAATCAATCATATTTTTATTTGCAATACAAAAAATGTAATAAAAATAGATAGAGAAGAGATGAGATGATACTAGTAGTCACTATAGATGCTGTGAAAGTAAACGCCTTTTTTTCCGTATTTCTTTTATTTTTTTACTAGTGTGTAGTGGAGGCCCCTAGTCACTAGGGGGAGCTCGATGATATCCGCTATCAGCACCAGCGTGTCTCTGCTGTCTGTCATGAATAATGATCCCAATCTGCCTCATTCGCGTCGGGGCTGCGTCTATTCTGCGTTCTGCGATCTGATTGGCCACTGACGTTTCTGGTGCGATCTGATTGGCCACTGACGTTTCTTAGGCAACTCTTTCGAAGTTGGTTAAGGTTAGAGTATGGAATCAGGGCTGGTGTTCTATCGCCCTGCTCTAAGACAAACTCTAACCTTAACCAACTTCGAAAGAGTGCCTAAGCTTAACCGGTGAAAGAAAGAGGCGTCACACGATTGGCGCTACCAGAAACGTCAGTGGCCAATCAGAGCGCAGAACGCGAACGCAGAACTGGAAATCCGTTGGTAAAAGTATTCAGGCGTCGGGGCTGGGATGTGGAGATTTCTTTTTATTGCTGTTTTTACCTCAAACGGAAAACCTCAAACTCTTATGAAGAGGAGAAAAAATACTCAAGATTAGCCACTTGCAGACGGCAGGGTGTGACGTACTGTATATTTTAGTTGATGAAATATTTTTGTTGACTAAATATTTTAGTTGATGAAATATGTTTTCATTTCAGTGTCACAGTATGACATCGATCTCCAAAATAAGAAAAATGTGGGGCCTCTAGTGACGAGGGGCCTCCAAATTTTTTTAAATAAAAGTAAAAAAATATATATATATATATTTTGGGCCTCTAGTGGCCTCTAGTTTACTCTCAAAAACTGTTGAATTAATGGATACCAATTGCACACCACAGATACCACAAATTCTTCTATGAAAGAGAGACATCGAGAGGTTTTGTATCAGATTTGTATCATCAATTACTAACGGCCTCGTATGAAACCCTCCACCTAGACTCTATTTGGAGGAGGGATATACCAGACCTGGAAATAGATTTTGAGTGGCAAGAAGCCTGGGCAAATGTTCGACTTGCATCAAGGAACCCGGACCATCAACAAATCAATCTTAACTATATCCATAGGACATACTTGACTCCTATAAGACTGAACAGAATGGGTCTTAAACAAGACTCCAAATGCTCCTTATGTACAAATGGGGACGAGGGGACATTTATGCACATGTACTGGGACTGCCCACCAGTTAAAATATTCTGGAAAGAGGTGACCCAGCAATTATCTAATCTCTTAACTCTGAATATACCTGTACACCCCTCTGTATTACTGCTGAATGATGTTTTTGAGAATGCAGTACATCCACAGCTAAAGAGATTGGTTTTATCGGGTATCACAGTGGCTAAAAAGCTGATAGCATCACGATGGTTCCAACCGGAAAAAATGTGCCGAAAGGTCTGGATTATTACATATTTCGATGTGATTTATCAAGAAATATCTACAGCAAGAATTTTGGGTCTCAATGAATCAAAAATGAAAATGTGGTTAGAAGTGGTGGAGATAATAAAAGCTAGCATATAATGGTAGTGTCTGGTTAGGAGCGTGGGATAATGGATGGATTATTCAATGGGGGGTCCGGGAGGGGGGGGGGGGTACGAGCTAGAGCATATGTGTGTAGGGTATTAGATATGGGGGTATATCCTGTATAAGACATTTAACTATATGGTGATTTCATTGGATGTGCACTGTTAATAATGCTTGTATATCTTATCGTGTGTTGTCATGTTTGTTTATATGTTTGTTTAAAAAATAATAAAAAAATAAAACACAAGAATTAATGGATGTGCGCAAAACTGTTTGAAGTTTTTGGATGTAAGATAAGATAAAATAAGATATTTCTTTATTGATCCCATTGGGGAAATGTGCGCGTCATAGCAGCATGGGGAGGGGAGGTACAGGTATGGGCAGGGTAATAGTAGCTATAGAAAGACATAAATATAGGCAATAAAATGATCTGATCTGAATATAGAAATATGAGGAAAAAATAAACAATGTAAACAATATAATTAACTCTGAATAAATGTGTGTAAGATTATTAACAGTTTTTTCTCAATTGCTTAAACACATTATTTGGAACATCATGCAGACACAACGTGCACAACCTGAAACTCATTTACCAACTGCTAAACCAATTCTGCTAAACTCCAAACACATTTTCTGCTTTAGACTCGGATTTCCATTCCAAAACCACACACTGTAAACCCAGATTTGTTTTTTAATTAAACTTAGTGATCATTAATTATTCTTTCATGTTTTGTCAAAAATAGTTCTCATGACTAAATCAAATTAGTTGTTTGCAATATTCATGTGAAATGTGCAGTGCAATGATCATGTTAATAAAAGTGCCCTTTTAAGCAAAAATGCATTCATCTTTAATGGTGAGCCATGAGAGGCCAGAGAGCAACTTCTCTGTGCTAATTCTACCAGAGCAGACCAGAACGAGCCGCCCTGTTTTGTTTGCGACTTGTACTGTACACATTTACATTTAGTCATTTAGCTGACACTCTTATCCAAAGCAACTTACAAATTGTGAGAAACACGTCAGCAGGAGAGTTGGCAGCAAGGGTCAGTGGCATTGTTCGTCAAATAGTATCAAACTTGTGTTACACTCTGAGTGCATAGTACATTTACATTTACATTTAGTCATTTAGCTGACGCTTTTATCCAAAGCGACTTACATGTTCTGTACGACAAGTCATCAGGAAGGGTACAACTCTATCAGCTGAGTAACAATGTTCATCAAAGTGTTGCGTGTTACAGTGTAGGTTAGTTTATTAGGACAAGTGCATGACAGTAAGGTTAGTTATGGTTAGAGTTTTTTATTTTATTTTTTTATTATTATTTCAGATAATGGTTGAAGAAGTGCGTCTTAAGTCGATGGCGGAAGATTGGACGGGTTTCGGCTGTCCTAACTGGGGTGGGTAGTTCATTCCACCATTGTGGGGCAAGGACTGAGAATAGGCGGCATCTCTTTGATGACCCTACCGGGGCTTGGATAGGAGTAGGTCTGAGTCGGCCAGAAGATGCAGAGCGTAGGGGTCTTGAGGGTGTGTAGTTAGAGACCATTGACCGGAGGTAGGCGGGAGCGGTTCCCTTTGCCGCACGGTATGCTAGGTCGAGGGCCTTGAAGCGGATACGTGCAGCAATGGGGAGCCAGTGCAGGTCCCTAAGAAGTGGGGTGACATGGGCCGACTTCGGTAGGTTTGAGATCAGGCGGGCCGCTGAGTTGAAGAGGCTTGGTGGCAGTGGCCGGGAGGCCAGCGAGCAGTGCGTTGCAGTAGTCGAGGCGGGAGATGACTGTTGATTGGACGAGGAGTTGGGTGGCTTCTTTTGTCAGGAAGGGGCGGATCCTTCTGACGTTGCTCAGGAGGAATCTGCAGGTTCTGGTTGTCGCTGAGATGTGAGCAGAGAAGTTAAACTGGTCGTCGAGGACAACACCAAGGTCCTTGGCGGTCGGGGACGCGGTCACAGCTGCATTCTCGACTGTGATGGAAAGGTCGGTCAGGGGGGAGGATTTGGCTGGCAGGTGGAGCAATTCTGTTTTGCTTAGGTTCAGTTTGAGGTGGTTGGTCATCATCCAGGCGGAGATGTCGGACAGACAGGCCGAGATCCACTCAGAGACGTGGATATCTGAGGGAGGGAAGGAGAGGAAGAGTTGAGTATCATCTGCATAACAATGATACGAGAAGCCATGAGACATGATAATGTTACCCAGTGATTTAGTGTAGAGGGAGAAGAGAAGGGGTCCTAGGACCGAGCCCTGGGGGACACCCGTCCGCAGGGGGCGGGTGGCCGACAGGGTCCCTCTCCATGACACTTGGTAGGAGCGGTCATTGAGGTATGATGTCAGCCATGTCAGCGCAGAGCCAGCCACTCCCATTCCTGCGAGGGCCGCGAGGAGGATCTGATGGTTGACTGTGTCGAAGGCTGCAGATAGATCTAGGAGAATCAGGACAGAGGAGAGGCCTTTTGCTTTTGCTAAGTGAAGTACCTCTGTGACCGCAATGAGGGCAGTTTCTGTGGAGTGGCCAGTCCGGAAGCCAGACTGATTAGGGTCTAGGAGGTCATTCTGTAAGAGATAACCAGTAAGTTGTTTGGATACAGCAGGTTCAAGTGTTTTAAAAAGGAAGGAGAGAAGAGAGACAGGACAATAGTTGCCTATGACGGTGGGGTTCAGGGTTGGGTTTTTTATGAGGGGCGTGACTCTGGCTTGTTTTAGGGAGGTGGGGACCACCCCCGAGTTTAGTGAGGAGTTGATGGTTGCAGTTAGGAATGGGAGGATGTCTGGTGCTATGGTCTGGAGGAGTGGGGAGGGTAGCTGGTCCAGCTGGCATGTAGTCGGACGGTTCGACGTTACCAGTATCAGGGTCTCGGCTTCTGTAATGGGAGAGAAAGATGACAGAGTGAAGGATGAGGTTCTCGATTCAGTATTTGGAATGGGTGGGGGTTGGGAGAAGGCGCTGCGGATGTTCTCCACTTTTTCCTCAAAGAAGATTGCGAAGTCTTCGGCAGAGAAAGATGAGGGAGGAGGGGGTGGGGGGGAGTGAGGAGGGAGGACATGGTAGCATGCAGTTTGCGAAGATTCTTGGCAGAGGCCTCGATCCTATGGTGAAAGAAAGAGGCTTTGGCATTAGTAATGGTTTTGGAGAATGTTAACAAAAGGTTGTGATATGTGTCGATGTCAGCAGTGAGGCGTGACTTTCTATACTTCCTCTCAGCCGCTCTCAGGACCTGTCTTTGTTCTCTCACTGCATCCGTCAGCCATGGACTGGGTGGGGAACGGCGGGCAGGTTTCTCAACGTGGGGACAGAGCTTGTCGAAGGAGGTTGCAAGGACTGAGAGGAGGGTGGAGGTTGCTATTTCTGTGGGGAGAGCAGAGAAGGTGTCACTCAGAGGTAGAGCGGATAGTATGTCAGAGGAGAGGGTGGAGGGGGATAGGGAGGGCAAGTTGCATCTGAGTGAGATGGTTTGAGTTGGGGTGAAGACCTTTCGGTTAAGCATGAGAGTTAGTGAGAAGGATATGAAGGAATGGTCAGATACATGTAGGGGAGTTACCGTGGTGTTAATGATGCTGGAGTTACGGGAAAATATGAGATCCTAGGAGTTGCCTGCTTTGTGGGTGGGAGGCATGGCAGTAGGAGTCAGGTCAAACGATTGTAGGAGGGAGACCACTGGGACCGACTGAGATGAGTCAGGCAGGTTGAAGTCGCCCAATAGAAGGAGAGGGGTACCATCTTCTGGTAAGGAGCTTAGAAGCATGTCCAGCTCAACTGTGAAGTGATTGAGCGGACCTGGAGGGCGATAGAGTGTAACAATGGTGAGATTGAAAGGATTAGAGACAGATACTGCATGATATTCGAAAGAGGAGAGTGACAGTTCTGGGAGTGGTGTTAAGTTTGTAGCCCATGAAGGAGATGTCATGAGGCCAGCGCCTCCACCCCGTCTGGAAGGTCGAGGTGTGTGAGTGAAGTTATAGTTTGTAGATAATGCTGCAGGTGTTGACGAGTTATTGGGAGTTATCCAGGTCTCAGTTAGAGCCAGGAGCTGCAGATTTTGACTATGGGCGTAGGCAGTAATGAAGTCAGCTTTCTTGACTGCTGATTGACAATTCCATAAGCCTCCCTGTACTGTGACAGGTGTATTAGTGGCTGTAGGAGGGTAAGAGAGATTAGCCGGGTTGCTAGCAAACTGGTGTGGATGGGTTGAATCTGTTCTGGAGGAGCAGATTGTGGATATAGGTATGAGACACATTGTGGTGTCAAGAGTGGCAGGGAGAAAGTTGAAGGGAGTAGGGCGGAAGCGAGGTAGTAGAGAAATATTAGAGTGGGAGGGAAAGGAAATTTTTTTGGAGTTGAGTGAAGGATTATGGTGTGCTTAGCACTAGGTGGATCGCGGGATCCCTCGCCGGAGAACTCCAGGAAAACTCCTCTCTTTGTCCCTCTTCGTTTCTCGACGCTTCGCTGACGCTTCTCTGACGCTAAACCAGCAAGTCTTTAAATCACTATCACTAATTACTGGTGAGTGACACCTGCAGAAAAAGGCCCATGCATAGTGGCCACACCTCCAGTTTCTGTCAGCTGGGTGAAACAAATTTTCAATTCACAATTTCCACAACACAATTTTTTGTCACACATTTCAGAATGATGTACACAAGTATTATTCAGTTAAATTATCCTACCCTCTCTGCTGTTTGTCATCAGAATGATTTCAACAGAGAAAGAGCTGGTATTGAACAGAAAACCTGTCACAAGTGCCCACTCAACTACACAAAAGCCACATGCAGTGGCCACACCTCCAGTTTCTGTCAGCTGGGTGAAATTAATTTTCAATTAACAATTTCCACAACACAATTTTTAGTCACACACTTCAGAATGATGTACACAAGTATTATTCAGTTAAATGATCCTACCATCTCTGCTGTTTGTCATTAGATAGTAGACATGTTAGCATGATAGGTATACAGTATAAGTATAGTAGCATAGTAGTAAAGTACATAATAGTAAAAAGACAGTAAGAAGGTTCGTTTTCTTTAATGATTTTATTTCAGATATTGAAATAATTTTCAACTATTTAACACACACTATTTAACCTGCGCCCCCAAAAGTGGCCATTTTAGTTTTAGTTTTTGAGGACTGCATACTTTTTTTGCAAACCAAAATACTATACTTTATACTTATAGCACATGCATGAGCCTGGTCTCTTTTGAAAGATGCCATTCTGAAGTTTATGATACAATAAAGAACTATCACTTTTAGTGCTAATGAAATAGAGTAACATAGGTCTGAACTTGAGTTGTAGACAAACTTATTACTCAAGTTTTTCTGTAGTAGTTAGTAGTCCAGAGGTAGTATTTCCCCAGAAGGTGGTATGGCTTAAAAAACTCCAGAGATCCATAGCCTGAAGCCTTATGTAGTACATGTCCAAATTTCCATTCCCGAGATCCATTCAGAAATGAGTGATTAGGAGTGATTTTGGTAAACTGTGTACAATGAAAAACTCAGTTTTCTCATAGACTTCAATTCATTCAGCTGTTTTTCTCTTCCTGTTTTCGCTTGTTAGTTTTTCACCTAGATCCCTCATTCATACATCCCCACGTGGTGTATCATTGGAAAGCCACACTCATTGGCTACAACCCTCCGGATTGACGGAACTAGAGCCCCAAGAGTCGGGAGTGGTATTTTGCGCAATACCGTGTACTTTGCACAAGCCTCAAATACCGGCATGTAACTCGAGAACCGCTGAACGGATTTTGTCACGTGAAAGGGCTATCGACAGGCAACAAATAAGCCTTCAATTCGATATATATATTGTATTACAAAATATGCACACCCGAGCCACTAGTGGTCGCCAAAGTGCCGGTGGGCAAATCGTCCTAAAAAGGGCCCACATGTGGGCCCTCACTTATTAAGAGGTGTTTTTTAGTTGACAGAGAACATTGGCCAGGTTTCAGCTGGCCTGACTGTGGTTTGGAAGTTCATACACCATATCTATAAGTCATATCATGTATGTCAATGCTCCACTTATTTTGATCTACTATCATGTATAAATACTTTGTTAGCTCGCCATTCTATCGAGATCTAGAGGCTAAGGCTCCATTACTGTAACCTACACTGCAAAAAAGAAAACTGTAAATGTCTGGTAGCAACGGTTGCCAAATACTTACCGTCAAATTACAGTAAAATCAAATACATTTACAGATTACAACCTTTATTTAATGGTTAATATTTTGATGCACGGTAATTTACTGTATTTGTATGGCATTTACACTTAAAGTAGAAAAACAAAAGTAATCTGTAAAATAATAGTGAATTTCCTGTGAATTATTAAAAAATAATTTACAGTTCAAGTTTCTTTATTAGTTGTCATACAAAAATACAGAATACTTTTACATGAAATGCTTTTTTCTGTTTTGCTCCTAAGAGTGTGAGATCATAGGACGCTTGGTTCATACACATACAGCTCATTTTAATAATATTCCACAATTTATTACATTTTAGATAGTAATAATGGCACAGAGCATAAAACCACCGACATGCGCTTTGTTTGATGCATGCAGGACTAGCCTTGAGACAAACATATGCATATTCACCACCGCAAACAGAATGGCAGCCGACAACGCGGCACCATTATGCGGAGGGAGGGGGGGGGGGGGGGGGGGGTAGGGGTAGCTTGGTCCACCTGTTGTATGGTTTACCAGATAGCTCCAATTTAGGCTCAGAAACCAAATTGTATCGTGACCCAAAGACAGGTCTCATTCTCCAACGGACTTACGACAAAAAGGGCTTTCTCTTAGGACCATTTGAGACCTTTTCGGGCTGATTTTGGGATTCACCAACCATCCCAATAAAACATATATAATTAATATTATATTATAATATATTGTCTATATTCATGTCTTGCCCGAAAAGGTCTCAAATGGCCCTAAGAGAAAGCCCTTTTTGTCGTAAGTCTGTTGGAGAATATACCTTTAGTTTTGGATACCTTTAGTTTTGGATATATTTAAGGCTAATTTATTTGTTTTGGTTCCATCACTGTATTCAACTCACTAGACAAAACTTGATTTTATTCATGGCATGTGGTTGTTGCATATAATAGTGGAATTGTCAGCATACATTGTTATACCCACATCTTTCACAACAGATGGCAAGTCATTCATACAAATTGAAAACAGGAGTGATCCCAGGCACCGTCCTTGAGGATGAATCACATGCTACTACCATTTGATAATCATCAGACAAGTGGCATTTGAAAGCTTAAGACTTGAGAGCCTTGTATTTCCTAGTCTTTTATCTACATTAAAAAGAAAATCACACGATTGTTCTAGAATTGTTCTGGTGAATACAGGTGGATGCTCCTTAGCAGAGAGAGTGGGGGGGGGGGGGGGGGGGGTGTATACAATAATTGTTTTGACGGAAAGAGAGAAAACTGCTCAGCTCTTAACTAATTACATGTACCGTCTGGTTGGGGGGAGGGAAGAAGGGCAGAGACAAGAGGAGAGGAGATCACAGGAGAAAAGAGGAGAGGGGAGGGGAGGGGAGAAGAGAACATGGGAGAAAAGAGAGGGGAGAAGGGAGAAGAGGGGAGGGCAGGAGAACACAGGAGAAAAGAGGAGGGGAGAAGAGAGGAGAGGGGAGAAGAGGAGAACACGGGAGAAAGGAGGAGAGGGGAGAAGAGGAGAACACGGGAGAAAAGAGGAGGGGAGAAGAGAGGAGAAGAACACGGGAGAAAAGAGGAGAGGGGAGAAGAGGAGCAGAGACAAGAGGAGAGGAAAGGAGAACACAGGAGAAAAAAAGGAGAGGGGAGAAGAAGAGCAGAGACAAGAGGAGAGGGGATAAGAGAGGAGAGGAGAGGGCAAGAGAGGAGAGGAGAGCTCCTGATAACTAACTCCTAATATTAGTATTCATATACTTCAGGGTTCTTAAATTGAAATGATGGAAAACATATAAGAAAATATTCTTATATCTGCTCTTTGATTGCTTTTAAATACAGCACATCTGGTACTAGGTCACAGGATTACTTAGCTTTAGACACACCACATGTAAAAACTGAGCTTGGTAAAACAAGCTTTAATATATTATGCTCCGTACAAATGGAATGAACTTCAGAAAACCTTGAAGTTAGAAAATGTTATTCCGTTAGAAGATTTAAAAGTTTTGAAGTCTGACATCTTAGATGTTGCTTGTACTTGTTTCATTTGATACATATGTTTATTGATGTTCGAATGATTCTTTGTTGGAACTGTACTTGTTTGTCCAATGTGCTTTTATACATATACACACAGTATGTCTATTGTAATGTCGCTCATGTGTTATGGGGGTGTCTAGAGAACCCAAGAGCAGAACACAGGCACAGGAGAATGAGGCGGTTTAGGAGGTCAGGGAAGGACAAGGGGTAGGGGGCTGGTGATGAAGAGCAGGGAGCGGGAGGAGAGACAAACGTGGGTAGGTGAGTTCCAGGGGGTGCAGGCTGGTGAGGTCCGTGGGTGAGTGCAGGCAGGAGGGATGAGGTCCTGCACATCAGAGAACAGGGGTTACACAGGTTACAGAGCTCACAAATCACACTATAAATATATATATTGTATAGAGGTCCAGAGAAGAGTCCTAATACCACGTGAGGCGAAAACAACACTCGGACCAGGAGTGGCAGGGGTGCAGGCCTCTTATCCTGGCTCCGTGATGACGTGAGGGTTATCAGGTGTGTAGGCCGGCCCAGGTAGGTAGAGTGATGGTGAGGCGGGAACAGGAAGATACCCATATAAGGCAGTGGAGACCTGCTGACAGGGGAGAGAAAGGCCCTGGCTGTGGCTGTAACATCATGATCTCATAGTGCTTTACCTGTATGAACAAAGGACAAATAAATAAAAGGACAAACATCACTATCTTGATATAACAGAGCAGATCCCAGATGCCAACAACAAGAACAACAACAACAACAACAACAACAACAACAACAACATACCTTGTGGGTAAAGAAAAGGGCACATCTCTCAGATAGACACTTTGGGCACTGATTGGACCTACATATCTGAAACCCTACCATAAATGTAATAATTTTTTAATAAAGGATTAAAAAAGGAATGTCAGACTTATTTATGCAGGTAGACTGTGGGGGATGCTTGGTTACTTGACAAGGGGAGATTATTCGTGAAAATGGGATGAGCAGGACTGGTCTGACAATGGTGGCGATGTCATCAATGATAACAATGGATACAGTTTAATGTAGCCTTTGATAATCAATCCAGGTGGCTGATTATCCCTTTCAGGTGTACAGAATATCACATGTGAGATGTGAGAATGTAGAGAATGTAGAATGTATGAGTACTGAATATTCTAAAGGTGAAGAAACAATAGCCAATGGTCATTGAAAGCTATGACGTTCTAGAGTTACAATATACTGCAGAATTCCAAGAAAAAAACACTTAAAGGGGATATGTATCTTTTCAACTATTTGATATGACTTCCTTGAATCTGTGGAACATGTTTGTTATGTTCTTCTTAGTTGCAAAGAATCTAGTCAAAATCTAATTGTAATTATTGACTTTTAAGCTTTCTTCTCTTGTATTGAATGTACCATTTCTGGTGGGTATAGCTGTAGTATACACACCAAATTTACAATAAATTATTTCCTGCCCTGCCTGGCTACCCCTCACCCCTACAGTTTACCATGGTAGCCTAGGCCTACTGGCCATTGTATAAATAAATTATCATGGTAGCCTACTGGCTATTGTATAAATAAATGATCATGGTATCCTACTGGCCATTGTATTAATCAATTATCATGGTAGCCTACTGGCCATTGTATAAATACAGTAAATGACCTAAATAGAGACCTGCACTGGCTCCCCATTGCCGCACAAATCTGCTTCAAGGCCCTCGACCTGGCATATTGTGCGGCAAAGGGAACGGCTCCCGCCTACCTCCGGTCAATGGTCTCTAACTACACACCCTCAAGACCTCTACGCTCTGCATCTCCTGGCCGCCTCAGGCTCAGACCCACCCCTATCCGAGCTCCGGAAGCCGCCAATTCTCAGTCCTTGCCACACAATGGTGGAACGAACTTCCCCACCACAGTTAGGACAGCCGAAACCCGACCAATCTTCCACCGTCGACTAAAGACACACGTCTTCAATCAATATCTGAAATGGAAAAAAAAAAATATGAAAAAATTAATTAAATTAACCCTAACTAACGTTACTGTCATGCACTTGTCCTAATATACTAACCTACATTTTAGCCCTCAACACTTTGATGAACATTGTTACTCAGCTGATAGTGTTGTACCCTTCCTGCTGACTTGTCGTACAAAACTTGTAAGTCGCTTTGGATAAAAGCGTCAGCTAAATGACAAAATGTAAATGTGAATGTAAATTACCATGGTAGCCTACTGGCCATTGTATAAATAAATGACCATGGTAGCCTACTGGCCATTGTATAAATAAATGACCATGCTAGCCTACTGGCCATTGTATAAATAAATGACCATGCTAGCCTACTGGCCATTGTATAAATAAATGACCATGCTAGCCTACTGGCCATTGTATAAATAAATGACCATGCTAGCCTACTGGCCATTGTATAAATAAATGACCATGCTAGCCTACTGGCCATTGTAATAGTCATGTGTCACCATGGTTGACTTTTAAATAATGGGATCAAATTCGACAGTTGCTCAAGAGGAGCACATGAGAGGAGAGGAGCAGTCGTCTGGTAATCAGAACATTCTTGCTTCAATTCCGGGTTCCTCCTGGCAGCACGTTGAAGTGTCCTTTAGCAAGACATTTAACCCATAACTGCTTTGATGAGCAGGTCAGCACCCTGCATGGTCGCCTTCGCCGTCTGTGTGTGAATGTGAGTCAGAAGTTGTAAGCGCTGTATAAAATGCAGTCCATTAATGTCTACTCTTACTTTTCTTAATCATCAACCATTAAAAGAAGAAAATAAGTTGTATTTGCTTGTCAAGCGACGTCACCAGCTGACCTTCTTTGTGTGATTTTCTTGTCTGCTCTGGTTCCTACAGCGCTGTGGTCAACGTGGGTTGTTTTTTAAACATGCTTTATGAATAAATTTGACTTGACTTGACTTGACCTTTTGCGACAAAGACCACTGGGAATATAATGAACCGAGCCGAGAAAAAACAGGACGGAAGAGAAGGTGATTCAACCAGCAATGGCATTTAACACAAAAAAAAACACTTCATCCAAAAACTCTGCTTTGAAATGAACAGAAATATAACCTATTGCAGCGCTCCGTGCACCTTGGGACGCTTTTATGTAGAAGAATCTGACATGATACAGATTTGTCAGGGGACGGACAGCGTCATGGACAAAAGCAGAGGCAGGTCTCACTAGGATTGAAGTGGGCCTTTTCTCAACTCGGTTCAATCCGTTTCTAATGGGATTTGTCCTATTCAAAAGAGACAAGAGGGACAGCAGTGACAATACACACAATGAATAGGGGAAAATAATTATGTAATCTCTCTCTCTCTCTCTCTCTCTCTCTCTCTCTCTCTCTCTCTCTCTCTCTCTCTCTCTCTCTCTCTCTCTCTCTCTCTCTCTCTCTCTCTCTCTCTCTCTCTCTCTCTCTCTCTCTCTCTCTCTCTCTCTCTCTCTCTCTCTCTCTCTCTCTCTCTCTCACACACACACACAGAGGAGCACTGGTGTGACTTGGGAGCCATGACAACGCTGCCAGAGGCCCTTGCCTCACCCTCAACAATCACATTTCAGCATCCCAGAATGATATACATAATCTGCATTCTTGAGGTCCTAACGACTATAAATTAAAGTACGCAGTGAACAAATCAAATCGCTCTTTTGGTTATTATGGGGCGCCCTGCTGGCAGGGGCTTGTGTCAATTTAAACTGTTGAAAGTACAACAATAACAACAACAACACACAATTCAGCATGTACAGAACACAGACAGATACACAAACATGGAAGCCCACACGGACACACACACACACACACAAACACACACACACACACACACACACACACACCCACACACAGAGATAGTGGCTCAGGAGGTAGAGCGGTCGTCTGGTAATCGGAAGGTTCCTGGTTTGATTCCCGGTCCACACGGGCAGCGTGTAGTCTTTTACCAACAAACTTGCAGTTCCGCGTTCGCATTCTGGGATCTGATAGGCCACTGACTCTACGCCCAAACAGCACGTTACGCTAGTTCTGCCTCTACACAGCCTGCAGCCTGCTCGCTAGTTCTGCTCTATCCTCAGTGATTCCCAACCTGGGGTCCGCGGACCCCCTGGGGTCCGCCAGGGGGCGCAGGGGGTCCGCCAGACCACAGATGATTTGAGGTCTTTTTTTTTTTAAATTTTTTTTTTTATTTTTATTTTTTATTTTTTATATTTTTTTTTATCATCAGAAGCATGAATAGTCTCTCCACTACAATAAAAAATAAAGATAAATAAATAAACATCTAGACATGATTTTTGAACGTTAACAGTAGGCTACCGGGTAGCCGCTAAAACGCGAATCAGTTGACTGTATCACTTTCTGTAGCTAGCCTAGCACGCTAGTTAACTTTCTCGGCTCGTCTGCAGTCAGCCGCCAGAGGCGAAAATGTGTGACAAACGAAAAGGAGATGACGGCAGCTCATCTGCAAAAAAAGTTAGGA
Source organism: Notolepis coatsorum (assembly GCF_963971535.1). NCBI lineage: Eukaryota > Metazoa > Chordata > Actinopteri > Aulopiformes > Paralepididae > Notolepis > Notolepis coatsorum. Next base: position 36,764,105 of record NC_140178.1, read on the forward strand.
CCTACAGCAATCGCGAAAATTACATCACCATGGGCTTCACTGAGGGACCAGACAAACGACCTGAGTGTGTGATTTGTGGAGAAAAGTTGGCAAACTCGAGCCTGAAGCCCAGCAAGCTGAAGAGATATCAGGCGTCTAATCACCCAGAAACCGTTGGGAAGGATCCAGACTTTTTTCGGAGGAAAGAACAGTCTCTCAAGGCGAACAAGCCTGTTGATGTTAGAGTAGCGTGGAGCAGGGGTGGCAGTGATTTACAGAAGGCTACCGAAGCCTCCTTTGAGTGTTCGCTTTTAATTGCAAAAGCAAAGAAACCGCACAATATTGGCGAGCAGCTCATCAAACCAGCCTGCATCAAAATGGTTTAGAAACTGTGCAGCCCACAGGTGGCGGATAAACTAAAATCAGTACCACTCTCGAACAATGTAGTGAAAGACCGAATTGATAAGATGTCAAGTGATTGCGAGCAGCAGCTGTCAGAAAAGCTTAGAAAGGGTCCATTTGCCATACAACTTGATGAAACTACAACTGTCGCAGACGAGGCTGTGCTCATCGTTTATGTGCAATATATTGAAAATGAGGATCTGAAGCAGGACATTCTCATGTCAGTCAACCTTACTACCAGGATATTTTTACTGCAGTGGATTACTTACTTCATTCAACATAAATGCAAACCGTTCACCATTAGGGCCTGATTTGAGAGGATGAATACAGGATTTGAATATTGGCCAAAATTTTGAAATACATATGGTGCAAGATTAGATTTGTTGATTGAAGGCACAAGTCAAAGAAGCATAGTGGGTCTAATTATGATGCATATGCCTGTGTATAAGCAGTTTGTTATTAAAATGACAAAAAAAAGGTATTAAACCCAGCTAGGACAAATTCTCTCTGCTACTGATTGGAATTTCCTGTCTCATATTTAGTTTAATTTGTTGCATTGATTTGTTCCATAAATGCAAACCGTTCACCATTAGGGACTGATTTGAGAGGATGAATACAGGATTTGAATATTGGCCAAACATTTTGAAATGCATATGGTGCAAGATGAGATTTGTTGATTGAAGGCACAAGTTAAAGAAGCATAGTGGGTCTAATTGTGATGCATATGCCTGTGTATAAGCAGTTTGTTATTAAAATGACAAAAAAAAGGTATTAAACCCAGCTAGGACAGATTCTCTCTGCTACTGATTGGAATTTCCTGTCTCATATTTAGTTTAATTTGTTGCATTGATTTGTTCCATAAATGCAAACCGTTCACCATTAGGGCCTGATTTGAGAGGATGAATACAGCATTTGAATATTGGCCAAACATTTTGAAATGCATATGGTGCAAGATGAGATTTGTTGATTGAAGGCACAAGTCAAAGAAGCATAGTGGGTCTAATTGTGATGCATATGCCTGTGTATAAGCAGTTTGTTATTAAAATGAAAAAAAAAAGTATTTTATGGTATCTTATTAGGAGGGGGTCCGCGAATTTCATCAGAGATGTTTGGGGGTCCCTGGGGGGAAAAAGGTTGGGAACCACTATCCAATTCATATCAATCGAAATAACGTATTGTTTTCATCTCTCTATATTAACGTGATTCCATCAACACAACATGAATGTTTGCATCACTTCCCACGGTTCTCGGCACTTATTCTACCGGTAGTGCGGTAGTTGTTGCCACGGTATTGGGTCTTTGGGTGAATACTTCATTGGCTGGGAAGAAGAACACTGACCACTGTCCCGCGAGCCCCAGACCACCGCCCCGCGAGCCCCACGGGACGAGACCAGGTAGAATTTTAGGCGCACGGGAAACAAGTGTCGCGGGGCGGTGGTCTGGGGCTCGCGGGGCGGTGGTCTGGGGCTCGCGGGACGGTCCACACACCGCTATCAGTGTTCTTCTTCCCCACCAATGAAGTATTCACCCAAAGACCCAATACCGTGGCAACAACTACCGCACTACCGGTAGAATAAGTGTCGAAAACCGTGGGAAGTGATGTTGTGTTGATAGAATCACGTTAATATAGAGATGAAAACAATACCTTATTTCGATTGATATTAATTGGATAGGCTGTTAGAGGTTAGAGCAGAACTAGCGAGCAGGCTGCAGGCTGTTAGTAGATTATTATACAACGGCATGCAAATTTCTCGATTCTGATTGGCTGAAACAGTTAACTTACACGTGGGTATTTTTCATAACCAACGCTCTTGGTCCCAGGACCCGCCCACAACCGCATCACTATCAATGCGCGTTCGTGGTTTTAGAAATGCAAGCAAGATGGCGGACAGTAAACGTTACGAAAGGATAATGGTGATAAGGTCATAAAGACTAAATTAAAGACGATTCTGTCACAGCGAATGTCTTAGTTGCTTAAACAATGTTGAATGATGTAATTGATGGGTCATGAGTCATTGTGGAACAAAATAAAAATCGCGCGAATTGATTGATTGATTGATTGATAAATAAAAAAAAATGTACCTACTTTCTATAGAAGCAGCTGGGAGGTGCGCTGTTTTAAGTGAGCGTGGACTATTGAATTGATTGATTGATTGATTGCTAATTTTATTACTGTACGCCTTGTTTCCAACTGGTTAAGTTTAGGCCCTCTTTCAAATGCTGTACCCCGGTCTTCCTCAGGTGTGAAGGAAAGATTTGGTTAATGGTACCTGTTCCCAGACTGAGTGTTATAGACACTAGCTGAAATACGTACTGGGTCAAAGTTGTACTATACCCTGGCTGAGTTTTAACCAGAGACTAGCTAAAAGTATGTGCAATGGGAATGTAGATTTCCTAGTTAGGACCAAGAGGGTACTAACTGAACTAATATGTTGTGACCAGGGGCTGGCTGACTTAGAAGATATATACTGTTGGTAAGAGGACCGACTTATTATTATACGTATGGCGTGTTAGTAGTGATATTCTTGGAAACGTTACTTGATTCGAATCCCTTCTATGTTTTTTTCTGGAAATAGGCGGGAAGTAGGACCGAGATGCTAATATTAAGACCGTGATAGGATTTGCCCCGAGTATCATTGTATTATTTCCAAGTTCACACTGACTAGACCTGCAGTCATTAACTTCCTGGAACCGATATAGTCAGGTTAGGTTATCTATTGTCATTACAGATAGGCGGGTAGAGAAACACAGGACATTTTGGTCGTGTTGTTCAGGGACCGTGAATTTTGACTATAGTATATTGGACCTCTATATCGTTGTTAATAACGGATTTCAGGTCCGGCCGTGTTTAACGGTGTTTGATTGCTCAACAAGGTGAGATACGTGGGCTTATTAGACGTGATATCCTTGGAAAATGCTACTCTGTTAGAAACTGTTCTATGATTCTTCGGCAATAGGCGGGAAGAACGACGAGAGCTGGTTGAATCATGATTAGATTTACCAGAGTGTCGTTGTAATAAGCTCCACTCCTGAAAACGATGTATTCGGATTAGGTGAACCATTGATCAATACAGATAGGCGGGTAGCTGACTACGGGACGTTCCGGTAGGACGTCAGTCCTACATTAAACGGGACATTAGTCGCGTGTTTCGAGACTGTGAGTGTTGGTTATGGTATATTGAATCTAATATAGCGCTATTAAATTTTGAAGTTCAGGTTCGGTCGTTATGCTTTAATAACGATGTATATTTAAACCGAGGGTAACTAAGCCTTATCGCAGCATGAGTGCTGGTCGATTAAACGAACAGCGATCCGATACAGAACAGGTATACACACACATTATCTTTTATGTATTATTGTTTTGTTTGTTTGTCTGTTTACGTTTCACATGGAACCGCATATGAAGCACAGGCTCGTTCATTCGGTTACAAAACGCTGGTATTAGGTGAATTCCAGGCTATTGAGAGCATGCGGAAAAGTACTGCATGGATTGCAAAGCGTTATTTCTGAGGTGAATGAGAACGTGTGAACGTCGCTTGGAGCGATGACGTCACACGGTGTGCGCCATGAAGTTATAAGTTTGATATGAAACTATCCGTGGGCTAACATGAACTTTAATATGCCTGAGGCCGAGGGTATATGAAATCCACGTGTAGTATCTGTTTTATTTTTATGTGTATGTACACGCTGCTATTAGAACATGTCATGTTACTTTAGCGAGATGCAAAAGAGTTTTTCCAAAGTTGCATTGTCCCAGACCACCGGAGAAACGAGCCAAGCATTGCATTGACGACACGTAGCGTGTTACAGCCTCAAGGACCACTATTCGATTGAAGATACACATAAACACAAAAGGGGGTAAGTTATAAGGGTATTGTGGTAACATTGACTGTGTATTTCATAATCCATATGTCTATAATTAGAAAAACCATATGCAAAACACTGGTGTGCTCTAAGGAGGGATATTAGCGTGACAGGAACTGTTTGAGCCCATATGAAACCCCCGCTGTTGTTGAAACTGTATTTAGACAGCCATTCCAAACCCCCACTCAAGCAATGGCTAATCTATAGAACAAACAACACCCCCCTAGCAGAAGAGAGCTGGTCTGGAACAGAGGGCAGACCAGCCCATACTTGTTATGTACTTACAGAATGTTAGATGGAAACGAATTCATAAACAAGATCAAACTAATTAAACCATATTAGATAAAAGGTATTTGAATGCCATTTAGAAATGTCAAACTAATTATGAAGATAATAGTGTCATTTCACTCTTGTTGTAAACCATATAAGCTTTAAATCATAGTTGTAATACAAAGTGTCAGTCTGGTAAATGAGGGTTGGTGCTGGCTCTTGTGGACTATTTGGTATTAACCTAGAAGCAATGACTGTACTGGGTTGATGCTAGATAGTCCATAGATTCATTACACAAACCATATATATAGAAAATAAGGCTTAATCACCAAAGCGTAGTCTGGTCAAATACATATCAAGTTATCGATTAATCAACAATTTGGTATTAAAATATAAGCAAAAGAGTAAAACTGTGATAATACTGGAAGAGTGTAATTCATAATACACTAGAGACTTGGTAAAATGTTTAAATAGGAAATGCCTCTGTTCAAATGAGAAGCCACAGCCCAAAAAAGGAGGGGGCCGCCATAGGACCCCTCTGGGGCCAAAAGCAGACCCCTCTGTTTACTGAAGGACAACACACCCCGAGGAGAGACAGGGCGGCGGGACGCCCCCCCAGAAGATCATCTGATTGGGACCCAAGGAACAGAGAAGACTCCATATATAGAATCAATAAATCTAATTGGAGCAAACGTATTATTGGAATGTGCTAGGATTGGTAGATATCAGAGTATAAATAAGGATGTATTGATGAGAGAGGGAGGCCAGACAGATTCACCCATCCCCAGGGGGTCTTTCTGGTCTCCACCACTTCCACAGACTGCCCTCTTGCCGCGACGTGAGTAAACTGTATGGAGTAATCACTGTTTGTGATATATAGAGTAAGATGCCTATCTTAGACCAGGTTTAACCATGTGGTGGCAAAAGTAAGGTAGTCTATTCCATTGATAAACATGACAAATTTTATGTGCAGACTTGTTTTGATGTGAGAGCCACCGTGAATGGGCTATGATTATGTAAACCTCATCAATCCTGTTGTACAATCATGTCTTATGAAAAATGATGAATAATCCCTGTATGTAACTGATGCATTTTCACCTTTGGGCCTCTCAGCAATAAATACATGAGTTTGAATTCGAACTCTGTGGTCTTGACTGCACGTTTATTCCTTGCTGGCTATATTTGAAGTCAGATGAGGAGACCATTCTATCACTTATGATCTTTCCCTCCTTCCAGATAACAACCTCATTGTACTGTGATTATCCTTGGGGTATGTGCTTAGAATATACCACAGTATTCAATAACTGAACACAACTATGACATCAGCACAACAGCTTGTCCGGTGAGTATGAAACAAACCTTGACGATGCATGACACAACTAATATCAGTTACAGTGAATTACAACTATCTCAGATCACTTGAGGTTTATGTTGCATTAATATACACGCTATAAGTCACATAAAGCTAATCTGGGAGTTGAAGTATTCCCTACCATAAGCCAAACGGTGAAACACAATTACATAGAAATCCAAAATAAAATAAAATGCGACCTTGACAGGTGGTTAAAACTTAAAAACTCAGTACAGGCACGGGTTTCAATAGTTAAGATGGATGTCTTACCTAGAATCAACTTCATCAGCTCAATGCTTCCGTTACCCCCTCCAGATGGTTACTGGAAAAAATGACACTCTTCCGCATATAAATTGATTTGGAATAACAAACCACCACGTATAAAAAGATCCACCGCACAGAGAAACAAAGCCGATGGAGGGATGGTAATCCCAAATTTTTTCCACTATTTTAAGGCGTACACTTTAAGACCACTGACAACCTGGTTTGAACCCCAAGCATCAGTATCCTGGAGAAATTTAGAAGTAAATATAGTAGCACCACAGAGACCGCAGGACATAGTATACACCAAAATATCAATTAAGCAATGCAAACTGAAATTTGGCCCCATAATTACACATGCGATCCGGACATGGCGTGAAACACAAAAAAAATATTCGAATCCACATAAATGGCATAATCATACTCCCTTATTCAATAACAATGCACTCCTGATTAGAAAACGAGTTTAATCTCACCGGTTCCACATATCTTTTTTACGCACAATTATTGTTATGTTTGAAGACTCATGGTGTTCCATTAAGGATACCAATTGCACACCACAGATACCACAAATGTTTCTATGAAAGAGAGACATCGAGAGGTTTTGTATCAGATTTTTATCATCAATTACTAACGGCTTCGTATGAAACCCTCCACCTAGACTCTGTTTGGAGGAGGGATATACCAGACCTAGAAAAAGATTTTGATTGGCAAGAAGCCTGGGCAAATGTTCGACTTGCATCAAGGAACCCGGACCATCAACAAATCAATCTTAACTATATTCATAGGACATACTTGACTCCTATAAGACTGAACAGAATGGGTCTTAAACAAGACTCCAAATGCTCCTTATGTACAAATGGGGACGAGGGGACATTTATGCACATGTATTGGGACTGCCCACCAGTTAAGATATTCTGGGAAGAAGTGACCCAGCAATTATCAAATCTCTTAATTCTGAATATACCTGTACACCCCTCTATATTACTGCTGAATGATGTTTTTGAATATGCAGTAGGCCTACCTATACAACAAAAGAGATTGGTTTTATCTGGTATTACAGTGGCTAAAAAACTGATAGCATCACGATGGTTTCAACCGGAAAAAATGTGCCGAAAGGTCTGGATTCTTACATATCTCGATGTGATTTATCTAGAAATATCTACAGCAAGAATTTTGGGTCTCAATGAATCCATATTGACAATGTGGTTAGAAGTGGTGGAGAGAATAAAAGCTAGCATTTAATGGTAGTGTCTGGTTAGGAGCGAAGGATAATGGATGGATTATCCATGGGGGGGTCCAGGGCGGGGGGTGCGAGCAAGAGCATATGTGTGTAGGGGAATAGATAGCAGGTATTAGGGGTATATCTTGTATAAGACATTTATCCAAACGATGAGTTAACTGATGTACACTGTTTTACAATGCTTGTATATCTAATCGTGTGTTGTCATGTTTGTTTATCTGTTTGTTTAAAAAATAATAAAAAAATAAAATACAAAAAAAAATAAAGCTAATCTTATTGTCTGTCTCAGAATATAACGTATTCTGCAACAGTAGATTAGACGTTATAACCTTAGATTACTTTGACACAAACTATAGAGTAAAACAGCCCCCCAAGAAGAAACAATTTATGAGTAACACACACTTACTCCCATTATAGGCGATTATACCTTATAAGCTTTTACAATTATGTTTAAAATAAGAGGTTTAGATCAACAAGATCTAAAAGCTAAAGAAAGAATAACAACAGGCGATTAGACCTTATAAACTTTTTGTGAGATGATGAAATAGATGAAGACTAGATTAACTCAAAATCAAGAAGAACACACTCAAAAATGGTCTTAGAGGAGTGGAAAATTAACATGTTTTTTTGTGTTTACAGGAAGCAAGCTCACCCAGAGGAAAACAAAAGAAAAGTGGGAAATTAACATGTTTTGTGTTTGCAGGAACCGAAGAGGCAGACAGATTTGGCTCTGGGGCGGGGTGCAGAGCGGTGTGGACACTCAAATTGTATCACAAAAGACTGAAACTCCAATGATTTGCATCTGAACACAGACAGGACACAGAGTGAGACCAGCTACAATCATGTAAATTGAGACTCCAAATAATCTACATTTGAACACGAAAATCAGCTGAGGACGGTTGGAGCTAAAAGACAACCAATTGACCATTCAAAATAAATCGACATCATGTTAATTAAGTTTACAGGAACAAAGAAAATAGCAAAGTGGGCACTTGAAACCCACAAAGGAGGACATGTGGAAGACAAAGAAATGCAAATGCATGCACTCTAACCACACGAAAGGGTTCGGTGAATGCAATGTCTGGAGGTCAACTTGCCATACCGAACACCATGATTCACTTATACTTGATGAATGCAGTCAGGAAATTACTCACAACTCTATTTTCCACTAACTAATAACATGCATGCCTCTTCTTTTTAACAAACTAATACATTTCTATGAGTGCAAATATCAAGAACACCAGTGAAACATCAATATAATCATTTACACAATGATTATCAAAATGTACAAGGTGTACATTTACATTGATCATTTAGCTGACGCTTTTATCCAAAGCGACTTACAGGTTCTGTGTGACAGGTCACCAGGAAGGTACAACTCTATCAGCTGAGTAACAATGCTTCATCAAAGTGTTGAGTGCTACAGTGTAGGTTATTTTATTAGGACATGACAGTAAGGTTAGTTAGGGTTAGATTTATTTCTATCAAAATGCACAAGATATATTATAGGATAATTGAATGAATGCTACTTAAGAGTAGACGAGAAAATGAATGATTGTTTTTCATGCAAAAATTAACTGGCTGCCTAGATTTTTATTTCTTCTCTATGCTAATATCGTGACACAGAGAGACATGTGAGGAAACCCAAAACATCTTCCCACTGATGATAATGCAAATAAGAGACTCAAGGAGGATAGGTAAGTATGAAAACTCGCTCACCATCCTGAGGTAAGGTCAACTTCAATTTAACATCACAGACTATAAAGATAAAGAGCTATTTTGTCTGATTCAAGACTTTGGCCATTCATTTACAATTGTATTTAAAGCCTAATGTTGTAAGATCTAGTTAGATACAAGATCTAACCTTCTTGGCATAAGGACTCACTGCTAATGCAATTGGCTTGCAATCCCTATTTCAATTAAGTGATTTTATTTACAATGAATTGAAGTAACCCTAAATGATTTTCCTCTTTAGCAGAAAGGCGTTGAATCATTTATATAAGAGGAATTTTCTAAGGCAAATTTTATCATCCTCAGATCATATTGGTGAGAGGACATGACAAGTGAGAAGGAGTGACACGTGATTGACCTGAACCACGAACGACGGCGGGACCAGGCAAGGAGGAACACAACCCAGAGACCAGGGCGACCCACGGCAGCAGAGGACCACGAGGGACGCCGCCAAGGAGCTGCGGACACAACCAGGGCGACGACAGCAACCACGAGAATACCACCCCACCAGCTTCCCTCCCGCTGACTCTGCCAATTGAGCCAGTATGACAGCCAGCCAATCCACATCAACCGTGAGAGAGCCGCCATCCAACCCAGCCCACACGACACAGAGTCCCCAAAGGAAGGGGAGCCAAGACAGAAAGGACGACATGCAGCCTCACCCCGACGGCCCACGGCAGACCAAACTCATCACCTATAGAAAGGAGCTGGAGCCCCCGACCATCAAGGTGGACATCCATGACAAGATTACCATCCGTGTGAAAGAGAACGTCCTGCTGACTGGCCGCTACACCGACAAACCCTTGCCCTCCATCAAGTGGTACCGCAATGACGCCAGGAGTGGATGGCGACCTGAACACACAAGAAACGCCTAACACTTGCAGTAAAACAGGCCTAGCACATATGGTCCACATTGTTTATATTTTAGATTACTGTCTTACTGTCTGGCGCTGCCACACGACAGAAACATCAACTGAATGTACGATACATTCAACACACATCAAGACCACCACAGAAGGACGCACCCCTGGAAACAGGACAGAATCAGTTCGTTTATTGTCTCATAAAAGAAGACACCAAGTTTTGTTTTTGACCATTGATAGTATATGCACAATATACTAGAACAATGCATAAAACCCTTTATCTAAATTATATACACATGTAGGTTAACACGGGTAGCATAATCATCTATTATATCAGTTTTTTTTTTATGTTCTCTTTATACACATTAGCCACTAAGGTAATGTCTATTGTAAATATTACTATGTTTGTATGTGTACAACCATGATTTTAGCTCCCATAGAAATTATCATGAAGACACATAGTTACCACTTAAATTTCTGATTCACGACGTGACTGACTGGAGGTAAGTGCCAAGCCAAGATATAGGCATTCTAATGATTATGTTATTTGTTGTTTGATATCAGAGTTGAGGACCAATCATTGATATAGGTATGTGAGCGGTTAAATCAGACCATTATTAATAAAAGAAAAGGGTGATATCTATTCCCACATCTCTGATATCAAAATAACACACAGACCTCAGTCCAGTCAATCATGTCATGAATCATGTATGTAAATAATTCTATTTTAAACTGTTATGCCAACCACCAGATCAAGGTTTTAAAATTATTTTCATTCAATAATCCGGTAAACCAACAGATCACATTGGCCAAAACTTTTATTATTTTAATTGTTTTCTATTTCATTCAGTATCTGATAACCGATGGATTACATCGATCCCATTCTTTTACCATGTATATTCACTTTTCAATATTTTACCTGTTCCAAATGATCCTGGTATATTATATATATATTAATCTCACCCACATTATGAAGAGAAAAGAGAGTAACTGTGGAATAATATAATGATTCCCCAACTCCCTCATGTAAAGACATTCCCCTCCCCTTCGTCTCCTATCCTGTTCCCCCCCCCCACCCATTTGACCTATCAAATGGGTCCCCCCTCCTCCCCCTTTTTCACTATAAAGGGCTCCTCCCGACTGCATTCGAGGTCGCTACCTGGGTCATTCAGCTGATCACCTGGGGCGCGAGCCTCAGCCATTCTCTCTATGTACTATGTGTAACTGAGGGGTACAATTCCCTGACTGTATTGATAAGTATGGTATTATTAAACCACTACCGCTTGTACTTTAACTTCTGGCCATCCAGTACATGATATAGATATGATGAACACTTTCCCACCTGATGAAACGAAGTCCACACAAATGTATAAATCGAATATTTTATATAGCAAAGGGTATATACAACGTTCACTTAATGACATTTATGATTTGAAATGCACTTGTAAGGCAAATGAGTATTCGTAGGTAAATCAACATTGAATGTCCAATCTCTGGTTACGCAGGGAGCAAATATACAACCTGGTTCTTTAGGGAACTATAGCGATGGTACTTAAATGATTATAGCTGGATACACTAAAGGGGGGGGGGGGGGTCCCGCTGGTTGTAAGACAGTAGGGGGGGGGGTTAGAAGAGCCGCTGGCGGTATCCCATCTGGCCAACGATTTCTTGGGAGAATTCAGAGTGCTGAACACGGTGCCCACAGAACCTCGGTCCGCAGATGAATACAGCTGGACCCTCTGGTGGACGGTAGCTGCCGGTCCACAACGAAGAGACGTGAGGCGACCTCACTCGGGGTAGAGCGCCGTCTCACCTGGACTCCTCTCCGGGGGGTAGTTCCAACACTCAGCAGTGTTGGCTGTCATCCATGGCATAATCAAAGCACCCAAAGCATGTAGATAATCCAAGCCGTGGAAGGCTCGCCGTCGTCCGGGTAAAGTAATCCAATGTACAGGTCCACTCGTCCTGGCCCGGAGCTCCTCGGAAGCAAGCACCACACGTGGTCTGCCCAGCCTGGTTAAGACTCCAGATAACGTCAGGAACGATGGGGGTACTGCTCACTTTATAACTCCAACCGAACGATGCACCATACATAATAGACTATTATTAACTTAATAGAAATACGTCCAACTCAACGGTATAGTGCCAAACTATGACAATTCAACTATTAATCCACACGATGTCTCAATGCCTATTCTGAGGCCAAGTAGGCCTTACTACACCACACGTGCGTCGTGGGTGAGGCTTCACGTCTGTTACTAGGTTGGAGGGTAAAGGACTAATGGACTAAAGAAAATTCTACTTTACTTGCGCCATATATATATGCGCTGTGAACAAATAGTACCATTCGTATTTCGCCAGACGTATTCCTACGCGGAACCGGGCTTGTAACGACATGTTGGTCGGCACGATTGAACTTGAACCAAGGGGCATGGCTGCTGGCGCCAGGTTCTCGTCCAATGGTAGAATGAAACTATTATGGGCTGTTAGTAGACTAAAGGGATATTCAGTGCATATTGTACAAGGAATATACAGGGGATATCAAACGATATACAAATACTATTAAATATATATCCATAAATAAATATATATATTCGGTTTAATCTGATCCTTCACAACAGCCGCCCCCTAATTAGTCCCACCTAATTAGCTAAACAGAGACAGATTAACCGCACTGTCTACCACTCAAGGTCCGCTGTAAGGGTCAGTCAACTCACAAAGTCATGGGGTCATGGTCATCATCGATAGTGTCTGGGAGTCTGGGCAGTTCTATTAGCCTCGCCACGGGTCGTGTGTAAGTTCGCCCTTGGACGAGCACTTCAGCTGCTCGGACCTTGCCATCGGCACCGGTGATCACTTTGCTTACGCGGCCAGCCGGCCACATAGCTCTGGGTAGTGACTGGTCGATAATCATGACGACTGTTCCTTCTGTCAAATTGTCTCTCTCTTTTACCCACTTCTGGCGGGTCTGTAGAGACGGTAGGTAGTGGAGTAGGAAGCTGTTCCAAAACTTGTCAGCTAGCACTTGACTGTACCTCCACATTCTTCGGCCGTTCGCTTCTTCAGGCCTGTACATTGTCTGGGGTAGCGCGGGGGCCAGCCGCCCCATTAAGAGTGTGTTGGGGGTGACTGGGTCGACATCTGCTACATCACTGGAGACGTAGCCGAGGGGCTTGGAGTTCAATACTCCCTCGATCTCCGTGAGGACTGTCATTAGGACTTCTTCCGCCACAGTCTGGGCCCCAAGCACGGCGTACAGGGCTGTCTTTATAGAACGTACTTCTCGTTCCCAGGTTCCACCGAAGTGGGGTGCGTTCGGGGGATTAAACTGGAAGTCAATCTGGGATGGAGCGAGGTGGGTCTTAAGTTCTGGGCCCATAGCTTGGAAGCTCTCTCTCAGCTCTCTTTCTCCGCCTTTGAAGTTTGTCCCGTGATCAGACAACAATGTAGACGGTTTTCCTTTCCGTGATGTGAATCTTCGGAAGGCCATAAGGAATGAGTCTGTGCTCATGGTCGGAAGGAGTTCGATATGGATCGCTCTGGTGGTCATGCATTTGAATACAATACCCCACCGCTTCTCGGTTCCTCTTCCTCTCTTTATATACAACGGGCCAAAACAGTCCATGCCTGTGGAGTGGAATGGCTTGTCGCCGAGTCGGAGGCGACAGGGAGGTAAGTCAGCCATCCGGGGTATGCTGGGCTGCGCGCGCCACTTTCGGCAGTCTAGACAGGTTCGCTGGAAGCGTCGCACCGCTTCTCTTCCTTGAAGTATCCAATAGCGACGTCTGATCTCCGCGAAGACTCTCTCTGCTCCTGCGTGGTGTACATCCTCGTCGTATTTCTTTATGATCAGCTCTGTGACCTTGTGTCGGCTGTTCAAGACTATCGGGTACTTAATGTCATCCGGTAGATCGGGGGCTCTCCGCAGGCGACCACCCACTCTGATGAGATTATGGGCGTCGCTCTCGGGTGCCAGGTGGAGCAGTCTGCTGTCTGATGGGACGGGCTTTCCTCCCTGTAGACAGTCTAGCTCATCGGGGAACGAGTCTCTCTGGGCTCGTTGTAGTAGAAGAAGTTCTGCTTCTTCGTAGTCAGCTGCTGAAATGTCAGTGGTGGACTGAATCTCTGGGTGGTGCCACAGGAATGTCTTTAGCTGCGCACTCTGTAGGGTAATGCAGTCATCTATGTTGGGGTCTGTGGAGGCGACTGTGCTCAGTCCACAGAACATAGGTTTCTTGTTCTCAGCCTCCTCTTTACTTGCTTCCCGTGGGGTGGGCGTAGGCCACTCTTCTTCCGGGAGCTTGAGGAATTCTGGTCCGTCACTGTAGATGTTGCGACGGGTGAGGTCATCCAGGGACATTCCCCGGGTGATGACGTCAGCTGGGTTGTGTTTGGTGTCCACATACCGCCAGCTCGCTGCTTCTGTTAACTCTTGAATCTCGGTGACTCTGACTCCCACGAAGACTTTGTATCTGCATGAATCAGACTTGATCCATGTGAGTACTGTCGTGGAATCTGACCACAAGATTGTTCTGTGCACCGGAATGGTGAGTTCACGTTGGATTAACGTGGCTAGATGCGCTCCTGCTAGGGCTGCGCAGAGCTCTAGACGCGCGATAGATTGTTGCTTTCGTGGGGCTATTCTTGAGCGAGCCAGGATGAAAGCAGTGTGTATCTCTCCTCCCTTCTCTTGGGCACGCAAGTAGGCCACCGATCCATAGGCTACTTCGGAGGCGTCGCTGAAGACGTGTAGATCCATCTTGCATGTCTCTGGCCTCACCGTGGGTGGGAAGTAGCTGCGGCGTATATTGACGCCTGGGAGTGAGCGGAGTTCCGTCTCCCACTCTCTCCATGTGGAGGCAAGGTGTGCGGGTATTGGGTCGTCCCAGCCCTGGTCCTTGTCCCATAGTGCTCGTACAATCATCTTTGCCCTGGTGGTGTAAGGTAGAATACATCCCAACGGGTCATATTGTCTGGCGAGTGTTCTGTACACACTCCGTCTGGTGGTCGGTGTCGCCGTCGACCTTCCCTGCTCTGGAGTCAGGGGTTTGTGTCTATAGTGGAGCGAGTCTGTTTTGAAGCGCCAGACTAGTCCTAGTGTCATTTCTTGGGCTTCTCCTGGGATGGTCGCCATCCAGGTCTCGCTGCTGGCAGCCTTGTCCGCGGGGGAGAGGCTGCGCAATACGTGCGGGTCACTGCTGGCCCACTGCCTGAGATCAAAGCCGCCTTTGATCAGGGAGGCGCGTAGCTTGATTAGGAGAGCCTCGGCTTCTTCTTGAGTCGAAACGCTTTGTAAACAGTTGTCCACGTAGAAACTGTTCTTCACACTGTGTCGGACCTCTTCATCTGCTGCTGGGTCCTCTGCGACGTGTTTCTGTAGTGCAAATGTAGCACAGCACGGGCTGCATGTGGTTCCGAAGGGGAGTACTTCCCACTGGTAGATGGCTGGGTTCTCATCTCCGATCCTCTCTCTCCATAGGAACCGCAGCAGGGGCTTGTCCTCCTCCACTAGTCTCACCTGCAGGAACATCCCTTTGATATCCCCGCTGATAGCCACCTTGTCCTGGTGGAAGCGCAGTAGCACGCCCAGTAGGGAGGGGCCGAGTGTGGGGCCGGGCAAGAGCTCTTTATTCAGATTTTGGGATCCGATCTGGTAGCTGCAGTTAAACACAATGCGATCCTTGCCGTTGTGGTGGACCTTGTGGTGCGGCACGTACCATGATTCGGTCGTCTGATCGGCCTCTTTAATGTCAATCTTTGTCACGTGTCCCGCTGTGATTAGCTTCTCAATCTCAGCGCGGTACACACTCTCTTGAGCGGGGTCTTTGGCTAGGCGCCGCTCTGTGTTCAATAGATACCGCTCCGTGGCGTCTTTCTTTGCGTGAAAGGTGGGCATTCCCTCTCGCCTCAGGAGTGGAGTTGCGTATCTCATCACTCCGCCGACTGTGAGTCTCTTTGTCCCTTGCTCGAGTAGGTTGATGGCGTAAATGTCTTCTTTAGAACGAATATCTTTCTTTTCGTTCTTAAAGGGCATTGTCTCTAGTGTCCATAGCCTCTCGACATGCTGCAGGAGAGTGGTGTCTTCTTCTGTCGTTCTGGAGTGGAGGCAGCTAGTGGCTGCTGTTCGGTTGAGAGATTTAGCGAGGGGGCCTTGTAGTGTCCACCCTAAGCGGGTCTCGACTGCTGCAGGACAGCCTCGGGGTCCTGTATGGACCCGGTCAATCGGGACTATGAGTTCTGCATGGTCGGAGCCTATCAGCAGGGTCGGGGTGGCGCCGTCTATGAGCGGGATAGGTAGTTGACGCAGGTGCACATATTTATCCATCAGCTTGGCGATGGGGTAGGTGTACTGCGATAGTCCTATTTCTTGGCTGGTGAAAGCATTTGTAATCCTATACCGTCGCTCTGGCTGCCCGCTTGCTGCGATAGTGAAGGAGACATTCTCGCCTTTTATCGTCTTTAAATCTCTTCTTATTGTCCGAATCGTCATTTGGTTCTCGCTCCCCCGCAGTCCCAGCTGGGCCGCAGCGGACGCGAGCAGAAGGGTCTTCTCTGACCCGTCATCAAGGACGGCGTAAGTGTCCATGACTTTATCTTGGTAGCTCAATGTCACACGGACTACCTTTAAGAGCACTTGGGCGCCGCTGCTGCTGGCGGGGTCAATGTACATGACACTTGCCCTGGTGCCGCTCGATGGTGCAGGTGCAGGCCTTCTCCTGTTACTGTCGTGGAGTATATCTAGATGGGCTCCGTCACACCGACTGCACCTTTTCTTTAGGCGGCATTCGGCTGCCATGTGACTGCGCGCACATCGGTAACAGCGCCTGTTGGACTTTATCCATTGACTCACTTCTTCTGCATTCATCTTTGTGAACAGGTCACATTGTGACAGCCAGTGTTCCTTCTCACAGTAGGGGCACACCATCTTCCACTTCTCTTTTCTCGAGGGGGTACTGTGGCTCTTACTGCTCGGTACTGACTCTGATTGGTGCATGACAGTCACCGATCTTCTTCCATCGTTTATTCTCCTGGGTCCCTCTCTGGAGCTTGGCGTGCTCCGCACGAACGTATCCAGTCGTAAGCTGCTGACTTCTCTCGCCAGGAAGTCGGCTAGATCGAGGAGGGATGGTTCGGGACCGTTAGGATCACGGTGGTCTCTCTGCCGCCTAAAACGCTCTTGTCTTGCGGGTGGCAGCTTCTCTAAAATCCTCTCGACGTTAGAGTTGGCGTATAGCTCATGCATGCCCTTTTCCCGTTGCGCTCCCAGCATCCCTACCAGGGACTGCACTTTGATTGACAGGTCGTCTAATGAGCGATTGTCTGTTGCTGGGGGTAGGCGATCAATATGCCTTATCTCTTGGATTACGTAATCCCATATACGTCCATATCTCTGGTCCAGCGCTGCTAGAGCCGCGGTGTATGGGGTCGTAGAGGTGGCATAGGCTAGCGCTATATTGTGCGCTCGCGGTACTTTCAGGTGCTTCAGTAATATTGCATACTTGTGAGGTTCATCAACGACGTCCACCATCATTGTCTCTAAGCACATCCGGAGCTCCGTGTACTGTGCTCGATTCTCATAGGTGAAGTCTGGAAACGTCGGCGTGGCAATGTATGACGCCGTGGATGGCTGATACATCGGCGAGCGTTGGGGGAGAGACCTCCTAGGCGAGTCTCCTCTTGCGCCTCTCTGTGGGCTGGTACCGACAGGGTACCATGGCCCGCTGGTCCAGGTGCTATTCCTCGGGGCTGGTCGTGCGTCGTGCTCACCCGTGAATAGAGTCGGGGGTCTGTAGCGCAGCGCTGCGGGGGTATAGCCTGGGCTGTACTGGACCTCCTGGTCCGGTGGAGTACTGTGCTGTCGTCGGGCTTGGTTCTCCTCCTCTCCCTCTTCTTCTTCTATCAGGTCCTCTAGATCCTGTAGTCGTTTATTTAGCTTCTCCGCAGTGTATGCCGCTCCTTCCTTGTAGCTGGATCTCGCTTGGACCGGTCTGGGAAGGGGGTCTGCGGGGGGTATAGGCTTGGTCTGTTGGTCAAGTTCAGGGTCGCTTGCTCGGTTAGGAGACGCTGCCCTTGACTGTTGTCTCGACGAGTTCCTTGTACCCCTGGCGGAGGGAGAGGGTGTTGCCTTGAGGATCAGCTGCTCCATTAGTTGCGCTTGTAACTTGTCGCGCTCGGCTTCGCGCTTGGTGAGATCTGCTTCTCTTTGGGCACCGGCAGCGGCGCGCTGTGCGTCGGCCCGGTCTCTTGCCATATTCTCTTCCGTCTGAAGGCGTCTCATCTACAGGCGTATGCGCTCTTCTTCGCTCCGTTGCTGCGCTTGGAGTTGTTCGCGCTCGATAAGCATCTGTGCTTGGAGTCGATCGCGTTCGCCCTGAAGTCGATCGCGTTCACCCTGAAGTCGATCGCGTTCGGTAGAGGCTGTCAGGCTGACGAGGAACGCCTGTTGTAGCATCCTCTCCGCTTCGCTGGGGGAAGACGGTTGTAGAGGTGAGCCGCTCCTGGGTGCGTCGCTCCTGGCTGTACTCGTTGGGGAGTCCTGGCGCTCTATTTCCTCGGCTCTCTCCTCCTCTTCTTCCGTGCAGAGTTCTCTCTCTGTAGGGTTGTCTTCCTCCCGGGGCTGGTCGGGGACTACTTCTTCGGTATTGGCGGGGGGTAAAGGCATGTCAGCTCCCTCCTGGTCCCCACCGTGAGCTTGGTCAGTTACATTAGAACCCACTAGGGCCTCTGTGGTCGGGGAAACCTGGTCGTTAAGGTCAGACATAATTTTACTTTCTACTTTTACCGCGTTTACCGTTTGTCGAAGGCTAGGTAGTTGACTGACAGCGTAATCCTCTAAGTACTGAGGTGGCTGTCGTCTGCGCTGCGGGCGTTCTACGTTAGGAGGACCGTTTCGTGGAGTGTTCATCATAGGCCATTTCAATATTAATAACACTATATTAATATTACACTAGTTACCATCCGGCTCGAAGGACCAATTGTAACTGAGGGGTACAATTCCCTGACTGTATTATAATAATAATAATAATTTAGGACCTGCTCCGAGGTCACCATTTGGCACACATGCGAACCATGCATACAATGCGTATCTGCGATTAACCCATCCCGTCGTCCTTCCCCCCCAAGGGCAGCCGGGAGCAGACAGGCGCCACGTGAGCCGCGCCAGGGGACCAATCCAAGTGCTCCTGTCCGTCTTCGTCAAGGACGCCACAGCGTTAGCGATCTTGTTGTTGTGCATGTTTTTCCATTGGGTTTATCTTATCGGGGGGGGAAACCCTTGCGAGCACGGGGAGAACATGCAAACTCCACACAGAAAGGCCTGGGAGATACCCCACCTGGGTAACTGGCATCATGGAAACCTGGTCCCCAAGCGGGATTCGAACCCTGGACCTTCTTGCTGTGAGGCGACAGTGTTAACCACTACACCACGTGCCGTGATAAGTATGGTATTATTAAACCACTACCGCTTGTACTTTAACTTCTGGCCATCCAGTACATGATATAGATATGATGAACACTTTCCCACCTGATGAAACGAAGTCCACACAAATGTATAAATCGAATATTTTATATAGCAAAGGGTATATACAACGTTCACTTAATGACATTTATGATTTGAAATGCACTTGTAAGGCAAATGAGTATTCGTAGGTAAATCAACATTGAATGTCCAATCTCTGGTTACGCAGGGAGCAAATATACAACCTGGTTCTTTAGGGAACTATAGCGATGGTACTTAAATGATTATAGCTGGATACACTAAAGGGGGGGGGGGGGGTCCCGCTGGTTGTAAGACAGTAGGGGGGGGGGTTAGAAGAGCCGCTGGCGGTATCCCATCTGGCCGACGATTTCTTGGGAGAATTCAGAGTGCTGAACACGGTGCCCACAGAACCTCGGTCCGCAGATGAATACAGCTGGACCCTCTGGTGGACGGTAGCTGCCGGTCCACAACGAAGAGACGTGAGGCGACCTCACTCGGGGTAGAGCGCCGTCTCACCTGGACTCCTCTCCGGGGGGTAGTTCCAACACTCAGCAGTGTTGGCTGTCATCCATGGCATAATCAAAGCACCCAAAGCATGTAGATAATCCAAGCCGTGGAAGGCTCGCCGTCGTCCGGGTAAAGTAATCCAATGTACAGGTCCACTCGTCCTGGCCCGGAGCTCCTCGGAAGCAAGCACCACACGTGGTCTGCCCAGCCTGGTTAAGACTCCAGATAACGTCAGGAACGATGGGGGTACTGCTCACTTTATAACTCCAACCGAACGATGCACCATACATAATAGACTATTATTAACTTAATAGAAATACGTCCAACTCGACGGTATAGTGCCAAACTATGACAATTCAACTATTAATCCACACGATGTCTCAATGCCTATTCTGAGGCCAAGTAGGCCTTACTACACCACACGTGCGTCGTGGGTGAGGCTTCACGTCTGTTACTAGGTTGGAGGGTAAAGGACTAATGGACTAAAGAAAATTCTACTTTACTTGCGCCATATATATATGCGCTGTGAACAAATAGTACCATTCGTATTTCGCCAGACGTATTCCTACGCGGAACCGGGCTTGTAATGACATGTTGGTCGGCACGATTGAACTTGAACCAAGGGGCATGGCTGCTGGCGCCAGGTTCTCGTCCAATGGTAGAATGAAACTATTATGGGCTGTTAGTAGACTAAAGGGATATTCAGTGCATATTGTACAAGGAATATACAGGGGATATCAAACGATATACAAATACTATTAAATATATATCCATAAATAAATATATATATTCGGTTTAATCTGATCCTTCACAACACTATGTATATTTCTATCGGTCCAGTTAATAAACCTTGTTATTAACTGAACCTCAGTTGACTGAGAACCTTCTTCTTCAGGATATCCACAATATCCCACACATGCCACTGTGGATAAATGGGGCTATCATGGACAGGGTGAGCAGTTTCAAGTACCTGGGAGTCCACATTACATAGGACCTGACATGGACAACACACATAGACTCTGTGGTAAAAAAGGCGAAACAGTGCCTCTATCACCTGAGACATTTAAGGAAGTTCAGAGTATCAGGGAAGATACTCCACTCCTTCTATTCCGGGGCTGTAGAGAGCATTCTGACTGGAAACATCACTGCCTGGTTTGGAAACAGCACGGCACAGGACAGGAAAGCCCTTCAGAGAGTGGTGCGCTCAGCAGACCGTACTACGGGTATTGCACTACCACCCCTACAGGACTTATATAACAGGAGGTGCAAATCCAGAGCCTGCAGAATAATGAAAGACCCCCACCACCCCAACAACAGCTGCGGTCAGGCAAGCGTCTACGTACACACGCAACGAGAACAGAGAGACTATGGCTCAGCTTCTTCCCCCAGGCCATCAGAACACCGAACACTGAACTCTCCACACACAAGTACATATGAGCACACACATACACACACAACACACATGCTGCAATCACTCACACACAAGCGGTCACTTTAAAACAAAATGGAAAGGACACTTTAAAGAAACGAGAAAAATAAAGGTCACTTTAAGGAAAGAACCGATGTGGTTCTTGTATAGTATAGTTTAAATATAGCAAGTATAACATAGGGATATAGAGTTAAAACTGTATATTGTATAGTAGTGTACATAGGACCCAGTGCCTTAAACCCGTAGCTAACAATCTCAGGAATTTAGCATGTCTATTTTATCATGCCCTTTTTAGGTATATTTTATTACCTGTTTTTTATGTCTATTTAATATTAGTATTATTGCACAATCGAAGCGGGCATGGCCACCCGCATTTCACTGTATGCCCTGGTATGTGACAAATAAAACTCTTGAATCTTGAATCTTGAATCAAATCAAATCAAATCAAATTTATTTATAAGGCCCGACAACACACGTTAATGTCCCCATGGGCCGTACAGGTCTTCTTTAAACAAGTCAAGAAGAAAACATAACAATAAGTCAAGAACAGAACAAGAACACCATAAGGTCCAAACATTTTTAGATGAATGCAAATAAATGAAAGAATGCAAGCACTCCCAGACATACCCCACGCGAAGGTAAGGAAAAACTCACTAAAACCTAACAATAGGGAAAAAAGCTCCACAGGCAGTGTGGAGGAGAGAAACCTTAGAAGGGCCATTCAAGGGGGGATCTCCCTTCTTAGATGTTGGTGATAGTAGTGTTGCAGACGGACAGTTGGTAAGCATGCACTCATGTGTGTAGTGAAACACAGATGAGTGCATGCAATAGCAACTGAACATTTTGAAAGATTAAAGATAGAGCTAATAGCGATAGCAACTGAACATTTTGAAAGATTAAAGATAGAGCTGATAGCGGATCTATTTGAGGCACAGGGGCGGCGCAAAGAGGGTCACGTCCTCCCCGTCTTAGTCACGGGACATTCAACACTGGTCATTGCTCAGGGACAGCCGGAGACAGGGGAATCTCTCTCTCTCACACACACACATACACACTTTCCTTTGTATCTCTGTCACCTTGCGTGGTCTCCTGCCGCAGCCCCTCCCCTTTATCTGTCTCTCCACTCACTCTCCGCTCTGTGTGTGTTTTTATTTGCCAGTCGGCAACCCGCACCATCACCATACAGGTTAAACTGCCTATATAAGGCTACGTTCACACTGCAGGCAAATTGGCCCAAATCAGTTTTCGCCTCGCTCATGTGACTCAGAGCTGTTCATGACAGTGTGAACAGCACAAATCCAATCGAATCTGATCCTTTCAATTCAGATTTGGGCCGCTTTCATGTGGTCCTAAACTTGAGGGGACATAACCAATCTGTGTTTGCAAGCATATTGAAAGAAGAAATATCTCTTTCACCTCCTCCCCACCCCAGTTATCACAAATTAGCTGGCCTCCACTGCACATAAATTAAACCAACTGTCCTCCATGTTTACGTCAATCTTTGTTATTGCGCAGGCGGGTTCAGGAACGTGACCAGTTCACACTGGAATCGGATATTGGCCACATTAAAAAAAGAAATCTGATCTGAGCATTAAATCGGAATTGAGCATTAATGCTTGAGGTTAATATTATCACAGAGACAGCACTTCCTTCTCATTTGCTGCGTAAATGCGCGTGTGCAAGAGTACCAAGGCTTCCACCAGCTCGACTCTCGTCTATGTGACTGTTGCATGAGCAAATTTATGGATCTTTAATTCCTCTCCTTTGTATCTCTCTCTCTAACACCTTGCACTGCTTCCCTTTATTTTCTCTGTCTTCACTTGCTCATCCACAACACCCCTATATATGTGTGTGCATGTGTGTGTGTGTATATGTGTGTGTGTATATGTGTGTGTGTGTGTGTGTGTGTATCTGTGTGTGTGCGTGTGCGCGCGCGCGCGTGTGTAGGTGTGTGTAGGTGTGTGTGCGTGTGCGCGCGCGTGTGTGTGTGTGTGCATTCCATCATTTGTGAGTCGGCAACAAAAGAGCTGCTTATTTTATTTCTTCATAGGAAGATCTTCATAAATCGACAAATTAAAGTAGCATATAGACCTGCTTATAATAGTTGTTGCGTTTATAGTATAATCTGTTTCAGTGCATTTGTGTGGCGGCCCGAGTGTTACAGAGTATAATGTTAGAAGACTAACATTGTCATTATTTTCCAAATAAAATATTTTTTCTTTATAAAAACAAGGTTTAGCCTTCAAAAAAATACTTTTTCCAAAAATGTGTCTTAAAAAAAATAGGTTGTCTTATAATCAGGGTTGTCTTATATTTGGACCAATTTGTGGATGAACATAGATGTTAGCACAAACTACTGAACTAAGCTAGAGGTATCATTGGAAAGAGATATTGGTTATATTTTGATATTTTGTGCTAGCTTATTGACAAAAGGGTGACATTGCGCTCTAAAACACATAATTTAATAAGTTATTCTAAATGGTCCTCTTTATTAAATGTTTTGCTCATTCCACATTATTTGTAAGTGGTTGAATATACTGGTCCAACATTCCTCATTGAAAATCTTACAAATACCACCTTTAAAAATGTGAAAATTATTTTGTTGTGTTCTGGAATTTTTATTGACGATTATAGGAATTATTTACAGGAGTTTTCTTGAAATGAGTTCTCGAAGTGTAGACCATGCTGGTGGAAAATAAAGTCGTTGCAATGTTTAGACAAACTACAAATAGTCTATAACGTTTTTTTCAAGGCTTATGTGGAAGCTATTTGTCAAAGGGCAACTATAGGAAACTTCAGGGTTGATAACTTGACAATGACCATTGTTTTCATAATTTTAACATTCTGTATGGTGTGTAGCAGGATTATTGGTACAAACCTAACTCACCCCTGCCCATTTTCACAACCTATAGGATGGCTTAGAGTAGACGACAGAGTACAGCAACTTGCAATGGGCCTGGTCTACAAGATACACTACACCACAAAGATACCTGTCGAAATACTTCCCAAAGGTAAGTGAAGTCCACGACCAGTCGACCACAACACCAGAGGGAGTTCCACTAATCACATTCAGCCCAGATTCGGCTCAAACAAGGGACTAAACACGTTTTGCAACTATGCCACAATAATGTGGAACGCCCTACCCACAGCCGTAAAGGAATGTGAATCCCTACCCTCCTTCAAAACCACTCTCAAAGAGCACCTACGCATGGCTGCAATTAGAAACTGGCCCCGATAAATGTCACCCCCCCCCCCCCCCCCCGCACCCAACCCCAGCCCCCTCTAATGTACATTTTCTTCTCCTTCTGATTTCAATTTTTTATTTTTTTTTTTCAAATAGTTTTTCTTTATTTTCCCTTTTCAACATGAAACAAGACAATACAATACAATAACAATACTAATAAACAAGACATCACAGGACAATAACAGTAATAATAATAATAATAATAATAACGACAATGACAAGACCATCAGTTAAATCAGAATAATGAAAAATAAAATAGTCATGTATAAAATAAATATATAAATTAATAAGAATATATATATATATATATACATATACATACACACATACATATATATACATATATACATGCATATACCCACATGTATGTACCATAAGGCGAGATTACTTGAGCACCCGTCATCTCCAGTATCGACAACCAAGGTCCCTACCCCGTGAGGACCCCAAATCCGGCGCCCCAGCGAGCCAGAGCATCATGCCTCTTTAACACTCCGATTCACCAAGACCTCGAATCAGGGGCCCCCACCAGTCCGAGACCGCGTCTTGTTTTCTTTTCTCATATTTTTATATTCAGAGTTAATGATATTGTTTACACTGTTCATTTTTTCTCATACGTATTTTTAAATAAACAATAATAAATAATAACAACAATGACAACAACAACATCATTGTTATACAACAGACAGGCCTCTTACGCGTCTGTTGTACAACTTCTTCCACTAGGGAAACCCACCTCCAAAAAACACACAACCAGGGATAGACATCCCAAGACCCCCGGCCCCCACCCCTCCCCCAACCAAACAGCAAAACCACCAATCGACACGGCCAGCGACAGCATGCGGATATATTCACATACCGCCACTAGCCGTATCAATCAACAGCCCCTCTGCTCAATCGAGAAAACAGCGGAGACCAAAGGTCCCGGAACATCCACCCCCGGCCGCGCTCCTCCAAGGTCAATCTCTCCAATGGAAGAAGCTGGGATATCTGATCTTGAAACATCTCAAAAGTGGGCGAAGAGTCATTTTTCCAAAACAGGAGAATACATTTCTTGGCAAAGTATGTTATAACAATCAGCAGTCTATATTTTTTTGGATCCATCTGGATCTCTGGTAATTCATTAAGTAAATAGGCACATGGGGACAAGTCAAATTCCGTTTCTAATACAGATTTTGTAAATAAATTAATACAATTCCAGAATCGTTTTAGTTTATCACAGTGCCAAAACATGTGTAGAAATGTTCCTTCGTTAGTTTTACATCTAGGACAGTTTATTGAATTATCTCTAGACATTTTATGCATTTTTATTGGAGTTAAATACAATTTATGGATAAATTTAAAATTTGCTTCTTTGATTTTGTTACTTGTAAATGGAAAGTGTATTCTATCACAAATATTTAGCCATGTATTTTCTGCAAATTTCATGGTTAGGTCTGTCTCCCAGATCCTCAACAAAGGCAAAAAAGATGAGTGACATTCTTTGGAGAAGATGTCATAAAATTCACTAATTTTACCTTTAATTGTGGTCGATGACATTAGTATTTCTTCTATTTCATGTAATTCTAGTCTTAGTTTATTTTCTCTTCTCAGTATGTGTATAATGTTTCTCATTTGTAAATATTTAAAGAAATCAGTATTTGGGATGGCATATTCTGTTCTTAAATCCATAAATGATTTTAACTGCATATTTGTATGAAACAGGTCTTTGAATTGACTTATCCCCAACTGAGCCCATTTGAGTATATTAATTGATCTTAGATGTTTATCTAGATCAGGATTGTGATAGATAGGAGAGTATATGGAGGTACAATTGGTGATACCCAGTTTTTTTTAGCAGTCCTTCCAAGCACATAGTGTGTTAAAAACAGTGAAGCAATTACCTATGTTTCTTATCTTTTTAAATTGTTTTATAAATATGAGAGAGTCCAATGGTAACGGGTCAACAAATTTAGCTTCTAACTGAAACCACTGTGAGTCCCGTCTTCCCAACGACCATGACAGTACATTTCTTAATTGGGCTGACCAAAAATAATGTTGGAGGTTGGGGAGACCGAGACCTCCCATGGATTCTGGTTTCATAAGTGTCAATAACTTTATCCTAGGCATTTTGTTGCACCAAATAAATTTTGAGATGGGTCTATTCATAGATTTGAAAAATTCTGTTGATAAGTAACATGGTAACATTTGAAAAAGGAAATTTAGTCTTGGAAGGACGTTCATTCTTATTACATTTATTCTTCCCAGCAGAGATAATGGGAGCGTGGACCATTTACACAGATCAGTTTTTATCTTTTCTATAAGAGGACAATAGTTTTCCCTGTACAAGTTCTCTAGTTGTGGTGTAATGTTTATTCCCAAATATTTAAACCCTTCTGGAGACCAATTAAAAGGATATGTTTTATACATCGTTTCGGTTGGGGTCATATTCAGGAGACAAGCATTTGATTTATTAAAGTTTAACTTATATCCAGAGTATTTTCCGAATTGTTCTATTTCGTTATATAAGTGTGATAAGGACTGTTCTGGGTCTTTTATGTATAAAATAATGTCATCTGCGTATAAGGATATTTTATGTTCCTCCTTATTCATTTTCAGTCCTTTAATGTGAATATTGTCTCGTACACATGACGCCAGCAATTCAATCACCATCGCGAAGAGTGAACTCGATAGTGGGCATCCTTGTCTTGTCCCTCTCGTTAGTGTAAAAAAATCAGAGGAAGCTCCATTGGTTATGACAGCTGCTTTAGGATTTTTATAGATTGCTTTAATCCAAGCGATAAAGTTTGGTCCCATATTAAGCTTGTCAAGTATAGAAAAAAGAAAGTTCCATTCAACCCTATCGAAGGCCTTCTCTGCGTCCAGTGATAGGAGCAGAGAAGGGCTCCGACTGGTGTCCAAATGGTTTATTACATTTAAAAGTCTCCTTATATTGTCAGCAGAATATCTCCCTTTTATGAAACCTGATTGGTCTGGATTAATCAATTTAGGCAAAATATCTTCTAGTCTTTTTGCTAATAATTTGGTTATAATCTTGTAATCGTGATCTAAAAGACTAA
Source organism: Notolepis coatsorum (assembly GCF_963971535.1). Lineage (NCBI taxonomy): Eukaryota > Metazoa > Chordata > Actinopteri > Aulopiformes > Paralepididae > Notolepis > Notolepis coatsorum. The sequence goes on from NC_140178.1 coordinate 36,791,783, forward strand.
TAGGTCTATATGATGAACAATTTAAAGGATCTTTGCCACTTTTGTGCAATACTGTGATATGTGCTAGGTTCATTGATTGAGGGAGTATTCTATTGTGACAGAAATTATACATCATTGCCATAAAAATGGGATGAAGTTCAGTCCAAAATTCTTTATAAAATTCAGCAGAAAAACCATCTGGTCCTGGGCTTTTATTTATGGGCATTAACTTAATTGTGGCCAGAACCTCTTCTTTTGTAAATGATGAGTTAAGGTATTGCTGGTCTAATTCAGACAATTTTGACAATTTCTTATTTTGTAAGTACTGGTCCAGTTGTTCTTGTGAATGAGAACTTTGAGATTTGTAAAGTGTATTGTAGAATTCAAAGAAAGCTTGATTAATCTCTTTAGGTTGATATGTTATATTATCATTGAGATTAATTGCTTTAATAGTTCTTTCAGTTTGTTCTTTCTTTAATTGATGGGCCAGTAATTTACTTGGTTTATTGCCAAATTCGTAATGCTTTTGTCTAACGTAATTCATTTTTGTTGTAATTTCGTTTGAAATATTAAGGTTTAATTTGGCCCTGGCCACAATTAATTGTCTCCAATTGTCCTCTGTAGACGCTGTCTTATGAAGTGCTTCACATCTTATTACTTCTCTCTCAAGTTCTTGTGCTTGTGCTCTTTTTACTCGCTTTTTAAATGAACCATATGAAATTATTAGTCCTCTTAAAGTGGCTTTTGCAGCCTCCCAGATAATGTTAGGGTCAATGAGGGGGTCATTATTTTCCTTTATGTAGTTTGTAATCCATGTTCGCGTTTTTACTTTAAATTCTTCATCTTGGAGTAATGAATTATCAAATTTCCATTGTTTGGTGAACGAGTTGTTCCTATTAAACTGAATAGTCATGCATATTCTGGCATGATCTGATAAAATGATTGGGCTAATTTCACATTCCTTTATCATGTATATATATTTTGAGTAAATAAAGGCATAGTCTATTCTACTATATGAGTTATGTACATTTGAGAAGAAGCTGTAGTCTTTAATGCCTGGATGTAATTCACGCCAGACATCAATTAGGCCACTTTCTGCACATAACCCTTGAAGAACTTTTGAGGATTTGGAGCTATGGTTAGTTTGACTAGACTTATCCAATGCTGTCATTGTCAGATTAAAATCTCCCGCCATCACTCCAAAACCTTTACAGTTTTCATTGAACAGCAACACCATGTCAGACATAAATGTGGGTTCATCGGCATTGGGGGCATAAATGTTCAAAAAAGTAATGGATGTTCCCCAAATGCAGCCTGACACCAAGACAAACCGTCCGTTTGGGTCTGTAATTGTTTTTTCTACTGTAAATGGTATTGTTTTGTTAATCAAAATAGCCGTTCCCCTGCTATGACTTTTATATGATGAGAAATAGACCTGACCTACCCATTCTCTTTTTAACTTTGCATGTTCAGTGTCTGACAAATATGTTTCTTGTAAAAAAGCCACATCTACTTTGTTTTCTTTTAGAAGGGATAACATTTTTTTCCTTTTAATAGGATTTCCCAAGCCTTTAATGTTCCACGAATTTATAATTATATCTGACATGGTAGTTGGTACAATCTTTGAGGAGTATCTATGACTGTATACATTTGCCTCGAAAATATTGCCATTGCTTTTATTAATAAACATGACCAAAAAACAAAAACATAGAACACAAAACATACATAGAATACACATACATAGAATAAAAAACATACATAGAATAAAAAACATACATGAAATACATCAACCCACCCCAGCCATGGTTTTCTGAACCACGACATTTACCCCCTTACTCCTAGTAGGCCATAGAGAAACAATAATGGAAAAAACAAAATAACTGAAAAAGAATTAAATCTTTCTTATATTGGCCCCTGGAGCTCTTGTCTTCAGTGTAATAATTTCCTTTTATTTATTTGTATTTCTCTTTACACCCCCTCCCCTCTTCACTTCCCCCCATGTTGTTAAATATGAGTTGGTCACCTGATATTACTGAATGGTGAGGGGTGTTTCTTATTAGGCAGACTTTTTTTTTTTTTTTTTTTTTTTTTTATTATACTGTTGAGAGTTCTCCTCTCCACATACTTTTTACCATTCAGTCATTGTGACCTTCTAATGTTTGAGAGAAAAATATCAGTGCAAAACAGATGCATGTTAAATTCGTGCCATTCCTTGTACCCCCCTCCCTTTCTTTAGTCATGGTATCGTCCGTATGACGTCACACGTTGTTGCAGGAAGTACCGCTGCCAGACAGTAAATATACACGTTGTGAGGAGAAAAGAAAGAACAGCCGATCGCGACTGTATTGGCAAATCAATACCCCTTCCTCTGGGGTTTCAAAGTCAAGTGATTTGTCTGTATTATAACAGTCATAATGAGGGGGTGCAAACAAACAAACAAAAAAACACGTAAATGTCATCTTCTTACCTCCACCATGGTTAACGGTTTACGAGGCAAACCTCAGTCCAGCTCGTCGGCGAATGATTCTGCCTCTTTTGGATCGTCAAACAGGACAATTTTGTTTTTATGGAGGATTCGAAGCCGGTGAGGGTATGCAAATCCTCGAAACATGCCCTTTTCGATGAATATCTTGGTCATCCGGTCGAATTCTCTGCGTCTTCGACGTACCTCTGTGGGCAGGTCCTGGCGAATGGTGAGTTTGGCTTCCCCCTCTGTGATTGTAGATTTCTTTGCTGCTTGTAGGATCAGCTCTTTGTCCCCGATTCGTAAAAAGCGGATTAGGACTGGTCTGGGATATTTCCCAGCGTGTGGTTGTGATTGTGGTCGCGCTGGGCGAAACACTTGTTCCAGGTCGAGTGTTTTTTCCAATGAAAGCTTGAGCCAGTTGGGTAGTTTTTGCTGAATGTACTCAGGTAGAGTTTGGTCACCCTCCGATTTCTCTGGAAGCCCCAGCAAAACCAGATTTTTCCTCCTCCCTCTGTTTTCCAACTCATCCGTTTTCATCTCCATTGTTCTCAATGTCTTTTCGGCTCGGTGTAACTCTCGCTGGGTTGTTTGCAGGTTGTCCTCTAGTGCAGAAATCCTCTCTTCCGCCTCATCCAGGCGCTGCTTGTGTTTGTCGACTGCTTTGTTTGTTTTAGTCAGTCCTTCTTTAATCGCCGATACTTGGTTTGTCACCTTTTCCAGACGAGTATCGATACCGTCTAATCGGCCCAATATTGCAATGCGTTGAGATTTTAACTCTGACATAATTTCGACCAGCGTGGGGTCATTGTCTGTTTCAATTGTTTGGTCGTCGACATCTTGTTTGTTTCGCTGGCCTTTCCTTGTTGTTGCCATCTTGCAAATCACCACGTTTTATCAAAAGCCTTTACTTAATTTAAGTTGAAACAAAATTATTGAAATTGTCCTTGAGTGGAGGTAAGAATTGCAAATTTAATCACTGAGACAGTGTAGAGCTCTTAGTTCAGGCAGCCATCTTGTTTCCCAGCAGCCTCGAGCCGTCTCAGTGCATTTGTGTGGCGGCCCGAGTGTTACAGAGTATAATGTTAGAAGACTAACATTGTCATTATTTTCCAAATAAAATATTTTTTCTTTATAAAAACAAGGTTTAGCCTTCAAAAAAATACTTTTTCCAAAAATGTGTCTTAAAAAAAATAGGTTGTCTTATAATCAGGGTTGTCTTATATTTGGACCAATTTGTGGATGAACATAGATGTTAGCACAAACTACTGAACTAAGCTAGAGGTATCATTGGAAAGAGATATTGGTTATATTTTGATATTTTGTGCTAGCTTATTGACAAAAGGGTGACATTGCGCTCTAAAACACATAATTTAATAAGTTATTCTAAATGGTCCTCTTTATTAAATGTTTTGCTCATTCCACATTATTTGTAAGTGGTTGAATATACTGGTCCAACATTCCTCATTGAAAATCTTACAAATACCACCTTTAAAAATGTGAAAATTATTTTGTTGTGTTCTGGAATTTTTATTGACGATTATAGGAATTATTTACAGGAGTTTTCTTGAAATGAGTTCTCGAAGTGTAGACCATGCTGGTGGAAAATAAAGTCGTTGCAATGTTTAGACAAACTACAAATAGTCTATAACGTTTTTTTCAAGGCTTATGTGGAAGCTATTTGTCAAAGGGCAACTATAGGAAACTTCAGGGTTGATAACTTGACAATGACCATTGTTTTCATAATTTTAACATTCTGTATGGTGTGTAGCAGGATTATTGGTACAAACCTAACTCACCCCTGCCCATTTTCACAACCTATAGGATGGCTTAGAGTAGACGACAGAGTACAGCAACTTGCAATGGGCCTGGTCTACAAGATACACTACACCACAAAGATACCTGTCGAAATACTTCCCAAAGGTAAGTGAAGTCCACGACCAGTCGACCACAACACCAGAGGGAGTTCCACTAATCACATTCAGCCCAGATTCGGCTCAAACAAGGGACTAAACACGTTTTGCAACTATGCCACAATAATGTGGAACGCCCTACCCACAGCCGTAAAGGAATGTGAATCCCTACCCTCCTTCAAAACCACTCTCAAAGAGCACCTACGCATGGCTGCAATTAGAAACTGGCCCCGATAAATGTCACCCCCCCCCCCCCCCCCGCACCCAACCCCAGCCCCCTCTAATGTACATTTTCTTCTCCTTCTGATTTCAATTTTTTATGATGTTCTCTCTTTCTTCCATAGTAGTACTGTATATTTGTATGTCTCTAAATGTCTTGATGAATTGAAAATGGAGGACCCTTATGTAAATAATATGAAAGGCTTTTTCTGGTCTTCATCCTCTTAGCAGTTGTTGTATTGAGCTGTACTGTATTGTACCCATTCTCTTACATCACTACACTGTTGGAATGGAATCTTGGAACCTACTGTATTCTACACGTTCAAATGACTGGTGGGTTCTTAGGGTTCTTTGAGTTTGCTCTGAACTATATAGTTTACAACGACCCGGACCCACCCCGCCAGCTTTCCCACCCTCTAATACTGCCAATTGTATTAGTGTGAACGGCCAGCCAAGCTGGTGACAACACCGGGAGCTGGATTCGAACAGGCGAATCCAGCGTCTCCGGCGTTGGTGACGAACGCAATCTCCGCTACGCCACCTGACCGCCCTGACTTGTAACTGTCTTAATTATTTTTGTTACTGTCTTATTTATTGTGCCTATATGTATGAATCTACTGTTAACTGTGTCTTGTTTTGTAAGCTCATTGTCACTGTGAATTAGGGTAACCTCAGTGTTTCATGAGTTGAAATAAAGGTTTGAAATTAAATGAAAAATTAAACATTGTATATTGTTCTTTTTCACTTATTCTTCTCCATGTTGTTTAATATTGTGCCCATTGTTCTTAATGTTTTATATTGTGTCCTTTTTCGTGACTATGCTGCAACACAAATTGTCCCTAGGGGATAATAAAGCTCTACTCTGATCTACTTTACCCAGCGCACACAATATAAATTTAAACAAAATCCTTTACAGAATTTTTACAGAAAGTGTCACTCTCATATAGTATCAAGAACACAGTTGTTTGCTCAGAGTGATTTCTCTCATCCAATGAAATAAGCAAAAACAAAGCCGGTGGTGTGAACCTGCTGCCACAGGTGGCGTTATAGGCTGATGTCGGATAGGATATGAGCCTTAAAGCAGAGGGAAGAGGAGAGAACGGGTGAATGACTCTCACTCTAATTGAGACTGAAGTCGTCTTTTCCCCAGCCTGTGCCCAACCTCTCAGTGAGGAAATCATTATTATTACTATTCTAAATTGAATTACGGCATCTAACGGCGCTCTAACCAAATCAAACTTTTTTTTTTAGATTGAGCGCAATACAGCTAAGGCTCATTGTCTGTGCCGGCCTTCGGCAGCAAGGCTAAATCCAATTCCCGAGACGGATCGGGAGTCATACAACGCACTAAACCATCTTTCATCTCTGGTTTTCGGTATTTAGTGAAGGACCAAGTGCAGGTCAAGTCTGTGTCTGGACACACACTCAGGGGGATGACAGAGCTTGGCACTGGGGGATGCCAGATCAAAAAGTAAGAGTTGGAAAACACAAGTAGAGCCATGCCGACTGTGGCTGTGGCCGCCATAGACGCAGGCTATCGTCACGGAAAACCAACCAAGCCTGTGATACACAAGACAGTAAACAACTGAACAGGAGCTCAATGCTGCCAGAGACACGTTGGCATTAAAGTGTCTATTCTCTAATTGCTAAGTGATGGGCACTGGCCTGCCACTGTCTCCCAGGGGGGGGTCGAGCATCCTCTCCGCCCGCCCCCCCCCCTTCCCCCCGCCTCTTGTTCCTCCTTATCAAAGGATCAAATACAAGATAATTGGTATCTGTGGCTAACTATTTAATTCTGTATTAACGAGCTTGGTGCATGTATAGAGAAGTGTTAATTGCTGTGAGTTGGTGGTGGGCATTGTGCCCAGCTTGTTGCCCACAGCCGAGGAGAGCGATGCAGGGGACGGGGGGAGGGGGAGGGTTGGCGTCTGTCAGTCACTGTCCTCAGGGAATAGAAGAGCATGGTTGGAAAAATGACAGAGGAGACGTATTCATGGTCTTATCGCACACTGTCTCTTGCTCTGCCCATCTCTCTCCCATCTTTCTGTGCCAGACGTTGGACCCACAAAGAAAGAATAACATTCCCTCTCCATCTCCCTTCCCCCCCTCCATCTATTCCTCCTCTTTTCCTTTGCGTCTTTCTCTCGCCGTCTCTTCTAAATAACTCGTTTACCTCACTTCATCCTCTGGCTCACTTTGTCTTTTTTTTCTCTTCCCCTTCCTTCTTCCCAGGGACGTTGATTTGCCATCCTGTCGACAGAGTGCAGAGCTAATCTGATTGTCCATTGGTCCTAATCAGCGACTAAATAATAATAACCTGCAGAGAAGAATCGAGAAGAACACGTACACATGCACACACGCAAGCTCATGCACATGTTCACGCACGCACATTCACGCACGCACACAGAGGTACACTTTAATGTCTTTCTTGGGGGGGATTTCACAATGCATAAGATAAGATCTCCCCTTGGGGAAATTCGGGCGTCATAGCAGCATGGAGGAGGGGGGGAGGAGATGTACAGGTATGGGTAGGGTAATAGTAGAAATACATAAATATAGGCAATAAAAGTGGGTGAGGAAATGTCTTTTGTGGTGTCTGTAGTAATATAATTTAAAAAAATATTATTATTGTTAGTATTATTATTGTCCTGTGAAGTCATGTCTATTATTATTATTATTATTATTATTATTATTATTATTATTATTATTATTATTATTATTATTATTATTATTATTATTATTATTATTAGTATTAGTATTAGTACTATTATTATTATTATTATTATTATTATTATTATTATTATTATTATTATTATTATTATTATTATTATTATTATTATTATTATTGTATTGTGTGTTGTCATGTCTTTTTTATTTTATATTTCATGTAAAAGAAAGAAAAAAAATTAAAATGTATTTAAAAAGATTATATATGGGCAATGAAATGAGATCTGAACATAAAAATATGACAAAGATAAACATGTGTGTGTTTGTATTTGTGCTTGAGAACAAAGAATGTTTTTGTGCAATGACATTATCTAGAGAGAGATAGAGAGAGAGGATATAATTCAACTCTAAATACGTTGATTATTACTTTGTCTGAACAAACCCTGTCTGTGCTAATGTATGAAGACACACACACACACACACGCGCACACGCACACGCACACGCACACACACACACACACACAAACTGTCATTGCTACCATCACATAGTGGCTGCAGAGCAGGGTAGGGTTGCCATAGGAACGGGGAATGGTAATGGTTATGTTCTGGAGCGCATGCCACAGGGGGTGAGGGCAAAAGGAGAGTGTGTGTGTGTGTGTGTGTGTGTGTGTGAGGTGGGAGGGGTGTCGGTGTGAAAGTGAGTCAGAGTTATGGACTAATGATGAGAGGTTTAACTTCAAATCTCACAATTGTATATCTTAAAACTCAGCGGTGCACCGGCGGTGGCCACGTGATTCATGTAAACGGCAAGGCGCCAACAGAATAACATTTACAGTAATGTGATGATAACATTAAGGCAACGCTGGTGCCACGCTCTGTTTGCTTAAAATGTATTCAGTAGATGATTCAGTTAATGTGGTTAATGGTGTTAGCTTTGATGAAGAGGGGGGCTAAGCATGGCCTTCAATCAGCACTCCAGGGCCATGAATAAATGATCTCTAATGCAGAGACTTTTTAAGCAACGCTGTCTCAGACCACCGGTGTGTGGTTATCTTGCGCGTGTGATTAAATATTACTGAGAAGTGCAAATAATTTAATCACAGCCCAGTGGTCAGTCCTTGAGTTCGATGTGCTCTGAGGGTCTGTGGCTATTTCTGGCTCATGGTGACACTATAGGCTACGTATGTCAATATGGCTACATTCACACTGCAAGCCTTAGCGCTCAATTTAGATTTATTGCTCAGATCAGATTTATTTTGTTTGGCTGTTCACATAATTAAAACAAAAGAAAATGTGGCCAATATCAAATTTCAGTGTGAACAGTGTGTCACTTCCTGAACTGACCAGCATGCACAAATAAACAATAAAGAATTGATTGATTGAAAACTTTATTAACAGATTGCAGAATGGGTACAATACAGTACGGCTCAATACACACAATTGTTAAGGGGATGCAGACCAGAGAAAGACTTTCGTCTTGTTTATATCAGGGTCCCCCATTTTCAATTAATCGTAACATTTATGACATACACGACACAGATAAACAGTACTGTTACATCCAGACATGTATGACATACAAGACATACAAATATACAGTACTGTTTAAGGCGAGACACTGCAGGTGAATAGTCAAATATACTTTTTTTGTTGATTTTGAGATTTTGTTATATTTTGCTTCCTAAACATGTCTTCTATGAAACTAGTGACAATAAAACGTCAATAACACACATTTAGTTGTTTATTTTACATCATTTTGCCTTATTGCATCCATAAATGTGCACATATTTAATGGGGAAGTGCCTCATTTGCATATATAAACATACATTTCAGAAAACTTGCAATATATTTTTTCTTAGTTTATATGTACATAACAAATTGGGAAAGTTTCATAGTGATATCTATTCAAATATTTTTTGCCTATTAGGGGGTACTACACTGTACTACACTGTTTGTAGTGTGTGTGTAGTTCTGTTCAGTTCAATAACATCATTATTATTATTATTCAGTTATCAGGCATGTGTTTAGGTTGTCTATTACTAATGGTTTGATTAGGTATTGTGTTTGTAAATATCTGTTTAAAAAAAAAGTATGGCATTTTACAATACAGAACTTACAGGCGTTTTCCCAAAAATGAGTTTTAAGAGTTTTTCCTCATACTCTGAGCCAGAAATCTCCACTTCAGTAGCACTCACATACACCAAACCTTCCAGTTCTATTCATATCTATGTTCTGAAGGTATTTACAGAAGGGTTTGTTGATATCGCATTCATACCCTGATTTATATCACATTTTATTCTTAAAAACATGGCGAAATATGGAATTTTACCATAGAAATGGACTGAATGGAGTATTTTCTGATTTATGGAGTGATAAAAAGAGATATCCAAAATCCCCTCTGTAATAACCTTTGGCTCTAATATGTCAACAAAATGAAACTATAATTTTGAAAATGGCTTTATCCAATGTTCAGATTTCTGTCCTGGAATTATATGCAAATTAGTGCATATTTAAGTAGATAATGCCTCATTTGCATATTTAAACATACAATTTCAGAAAACTTGTAATACAAAAAAATCTTGTCTTAATATAAGTAATCAACTGGGGAAGTTTCATTGTGATATCTATTAGTTAATTGTTTTACCCTATTCACCTGCAGTGTCTCCCAGAGACAGAGTTTCTAAAAGAGAGTATACATTTGAGGGGGAAGAAATTGGAGGGGGTTGGGTAGGGGGGGGGGGGGGGGGGGGTTGGATGTTTACAGAAGATGGATCCATATAAAAAAAATTGACAAATGTCAATCTAGAGTGACGTAAAAGTCGCATGAAAGTTCAGACTGAGGTTGTGTTGCAAAGAAATCAGACCTGCATCTGATTTAGGACCACATTATGAAAGTGATCAGAATTCAAAAGATCAGATTCCATGTGATTTGTGCTGTTCACACTGTTGTTAATATAATAATAATAATAATAATAATAATAATAATAATAATAATAATAATAATAATAATAATAATAATAATAATAATAATAATAATAATAATAATAATAATAATAATAATAATAATAATAATAATAATAATAATAATAATAATAATAATAATAATAATAATAATAATAATAATAATAATAGTAATAAACTTTATTTGTATAGCACCTTTCATACAGAAACTGCAGCTCAAAGTGCTTCACAACAGAAAAAAGACAGGCATAAAATGAGCACATAAAGTGCAGACAAAATTACAGTTTTTCACATTAGGATCTAACATCCCAACAGGCCACCTTGTTTATGGTTTGATTCAGTTTTAAATACACAATAATAAAAAGAGTAAGATAAAATAGTGCAATAGTGCAGTGCAATAAAATAGTTCTGGATTACTGTTCAACAGTCAAAGTCGTCTTTACCTTCTCTGTTTGGTATCCACAGTTTAAAACTTGACAGTCTTCCCTCCTGTTTTATACCCACTTTGACTCTTCGAACCTTCCACTCAGGGCAAACCTCCCTCTCAGGGCGCAGTTCTCTCTCTCAGGGTGCAGTTCTAGGCCTGGGTCCTACGGTTTTAAAGCCTGACAGTGTTTCTTGTTTGATACCCACACAGTTTAATACCTGACAGTTTTGAACCTGTAATAAAAAGTAATAGACAGAGTAAAATAATACAGTGCAATAAAATAGTAGAATAGAATAGATAGTAAAATTATGCAACAATAGAATGGGCAGAGTAAAATAGTGCTATACAGTACAATCAACAGCGGAGTGTATTAGAAGGCTATGGTGAAGAGGTATACGTTTTAGCTTATTTTTAAAAATATTAAGAGATCTAGCTTCCCTAATGTCCATAGGTAGTGTGTTCCATAACTTTGGTGCATAGTTTGCAAAGGCTGCATCCCTGATTTTCCTTAGACTGTTAAAAAAAACGGACAATTTCCGTCACTAGGGTGAAATGTGTAATACATTTATGCAGTGCGCTTAAAACACTATGAAGTCGCTGATATCGCAGGCACGATCAAAGGGGAGCGGCCGGGGATTCAGGTCCTATTTGTCGAGTTTTGGGTGGAGGGACACCATCTTTTCAGGCCTTATATGGAAGACCTACCACTACCAGCACACCAAGTATTAGTCCGCAGTACTGAGAGGAACTGTATAAATGGCCCCCGACACGACAGGCAGGTTTTTTTGTAGATTTTCCCAGAGCGTTCGGTCATAGAATTTATTTCTCCTGGGAATTAGAACGCGTTCACGCATTTCGAAACGACCGTTTATAGTAATTTGTTGGACTTATTATAGCATTCGTTAACGTTTATGACCGTCTATATGTTACGATAGGTGGGGTAGTGAGGGAAGACGATGCAAACTCAGGTTGCGGACCGGAATGGAGGAGGCAGAGACGGCAGGATAACGTGTAAACAGACTTTACTTGATGACGACGGTGCGTTACAAAAGGAAACATAAACGGCTCAGCCGAGCTGGCGCTAGAGACAATGAACTGAATGGTAAACACGGAAAATAAAACAACAACAAAACAAATTACTAATCTACTTACAAACGCTCAATACAAACAGCAAGGCACGGGAGAAAACAGGAGACACGACGACAGAGGATTTGGAGGAAATGACACCACAAGGAAGTGAGGACAGACAGACACCTAAATTCCCAAACTAATTAACAATGAAGAACACCTGGCCAACACAGAATCACAACACAACCTAGACACAAAAGCAATGACACACAACAACTCAACAGGGGGGTGACATCACACATAGACAGGGATGGCCCAGGACAACAGAACATTACAAATGAAATCAACAATGTGCAACCAACATAGGATAGCCGACCGCACCATAGGGCTTAGGTCCCTAGGGGGAGGTAGAGAGCCAATGTCAGGCGGAGAGCACTGTCCAATGTTATTATCCTGCCCGGTCCAGCCAGGACCGGGCCTAGGAACGTGACACTATAGTGTTTGTGAGATGTTTTTCCACAGATTCTGGTCATATTTTCCATCAAAAAGCTTGTTTTGAAAAGTACCGCTGTGTGCTACTAACTTTACCCAGGCTGCGGTGCGTTAGCTGCTGAGCTAGCGCATGGCTAACGTGAACACAATCGACATATTTATTTCGCAAATGCAGTGTTTTCAAATAGCCACATTGCTGTATTTAGTGTCACGATCAGAGCTTGTGTCTGCCAGATGAGGAGCAATCAGCGCGGCTGCAAGAGATCACCTCATCAAGCGTTCCCTACTTCAACTGGCAGAACCCGTCATCCAACATCGCAGTGTTAAACTGCCTACCGAGGTACGACGACGCTACCTGAAGACCAGCTGTAACTACCCCTGTTTATGCTTGCCCTAACCTTCTGTTTCTTGTGCCCCAGGACTTCGCTCCAGCGCCCTTCCACCCTGACGTCTCGAGCCCCAGCGTCCTTCCACCCTGCTCGCTCTCAAGCGCAAGACCTGTGTCCTCTATCTCTCGCTGCCGACAGCTGCACTGAAGTGCACCTGCTCTCATTCTTCTTCCCCCCAAGAACATTATGACCTCCGTGTTGTTCACATTCCTGTTTCACATTCATGTTATACTCTGCTTGGTTGGGAAGAATAATTAAAGAACCCTAAACTGCTCCATTCTCTCCTCCTGTGTTTTGCTATTGGGCTCCGCAAGAACCCCCCATCCTCACAGAACACTGCGACCATGATGTCGGACTCAGCAGCACAGGAGGCCGGTGAATGGAGCACCAGCATCCAGGCCGCCGTCAACGGACACGCCAGTCTGGTAAATCAACACTCACAGATACTGGATGAGACTATTGCCCAACTCAGCGCTCTCACTCTCAGTGCCGCGGAGCGAGACAAACAATTTGAGCGTTTCGAAGCATATTTAACAGCCCAGTCAATTCCGCCTGCTGTCTCTCCACTCGTGGTATCCCCACCTATAGTATCCCAGTCCCGGGAACCTCACGTACCCTCGCCAGAGCGTTACGATGGAAACGTTGCAAAATGTCGTGCCTTCCTCTTCCAATGCTCTTTAGTGTTTGGGCAACAACCTCTAACATTCCAGAGCGACAGATCCAAAATATCCTACCTGTCTGGTTTGCTGACGGGGCCCGCGTTAGAATGGGCGACAGCCCTCCACTTCAGTAATTCCCCCCTCTGCAATTCGTACTCCGGGTACATCGCCGACATGCAAAAAGTCTTCGACCATCCTCCCAGTGGTTCGGATAGAACGGCCGACTTGTTTACCATCCACCAAGGACACCGTAGTGTGAGCGAGTACGCTATCGAATTCCGTATTCTGGCAGCAGGTTCCCAGTGGAACGATGAACCATTACGCGGAGCCTTTCGCCAGGGCCTCAGCGAAGTTCTAAAGGACGAATTGGCGTCGAAAGAGAAGCCTACTTCCCTTGACAACTTGATTAACTTAGCCAGAGAGCTGGACACGCGTCTCCGAGAACGCCGCCGTGAAAAGGCCAGCACCGTCAACAGTGTCCCGCTGCAGGGCCGCTGAGCAGGAGCGCCCCGTTAATAGTGTCCCACTGCAGCACCGCAGAACCGACGATTCGGAGCCCATGGACCTCGACCGCTCTCGCCTTCCTCTCCGCGAACGCCGTCACAGACTCAGGTCAGGGGCATGTCTGTACTGCAGGCAACTAGGCCACTCCATCGCCTCATGTTCGGTTCGCCCAAACGACGGGGCTCGGCTGTGACGCTGGGCACATGCACAAGCCTTAAATTTGTTCCCAGTTCCGGTCCGAATATGCAATTCAGTGCCACACTTTACCACAACGGTCAATCCCTCCCTCTGTCCACGCTGGTCGACTCGGGCGCAGACGAAAACATCATCGCCGCTGGGGTAGTGTCCCACTACCACATTGCCACCAACGCCTTACCCATTCCCCGAGATGCCCAAGGCCTAAACGGGAAGTTGCTCTCGCAAATAACATGCCACACCACGCCTCTCCGCCTTCAACTCTCCGGGAATCATAGCGAGGAGATCCGTTTTCACGTCACTGATTCTCCCCATAACCCAATCGTTCTAGGCATGCCTTGGCTAAAGCTACACAACCCCGTAATAAATTGGCCAACGGGCTCAGTCACGAGCTGGAGTGCTCACTGTCACGCCTCTTGTCTCCGGTCGGCGCGGTCACCACTGGGGGCCACTGGTTCTCCCGTTCCCAACGAACCTGTTGACCTTTCGACTGTTCCTCCAATTTACCACAACCTAGAGGCTGTGTTTAGCAAACAACAAGCTCTCTCCCTACCTCCTCATCGCCAGTACGACTGTGCTATAGACCTGCTCCCGGGAGCCCCGCTCCCCGCTAGCCGCCTGTTTAACCTCTCACGCCCAGAGAGAGAGTCTATGGAGAAGTACGTCCACGAGTCCCTGGCCTCAGGCATTATTACCCCCTCCTCCTCTCCTGTCGGCGCGGGCTTCTTTTTTGTGTCCAAGAAGGACCACTCCCTTCGCCCCTGTATTGACTACTGGGGTCTCAATAACATCACGGTTAAGAACAAGTACCCCCTGCCTTTGATTAACTCTGCTTTCGAACCCCTGCAAGGCGCCACCATTTTCTCAAAGTTGGATCTCAGAAATGCCTATCATCTGGTCCGCATCCGGGAGGGAGACAAATGGAAGACGGCCTTCAAGACCCCGCTCGGCCACTTTGAATACAAGGTGATGCCTTTTGGGTTGACCAACGCCCCTGCTGTCTTCCAGGCCCTTGTCAATGACGTTCTCTGTGATGTCCTGAACCGCTCTGTCTTTGTCTACCTGGACGACATTCTGATTTTCTCCCGCTCCATGGAGGAGCACATCCAGCATGTCCGCCGGGTCCTCCAGCGCCTACTAGAGAACAAGCTGTTCGTTAAGGCGGAGAAATGTGAGTTCCACGTCTCCTCCATCGGGTTCCTCGGCTACATCATCGAGGGCGGCAAGATCCGGGGGGACCCCGAGAAGATCAAGGCGGTGACCGACTGGCCCCGTCCCACCAACGTCAAGCAGCTCCAACGCTTCCTGGGGTTTGCTAACTTCTACAGGCGTTTCGTCAGGGACTACAGCCGGGTCGCGGCACCCCTTACTCAACTCACCTCGCCTTCCGTGCCCTTCGTCTGGTCGGACAGCCGGACACGTGCCGCCAGTTCGTGGTGGAGGTAGACGCCTCAAGTACCGGAGTGGGGGCGGTCCTTTCCCAACGCTCCGCTCTCGACCAGAGACTGCACCCCTGTGCCTTCTTCTCTCGCCGCCTGACCCCGGCAGAGGTCAATTACGATATCGGGAACCTGGAGCTTCTGGCAGTCAAACTGGCACTGGAGGAGTGGAGGCACTGGCTGGAGGGATCGGAGACCCCCTTCCTGGTCTGGACCGACCACAAGAACCTCGCCTATGTCCAGACGGCCAAGCGCCTGAACTCCCGCCAGGCACGCTGGGCACTGTTCTTCACCAGGTTCAATTTCACCCTGACCTACAGGCCTGGCTCTAAGAACACCAAGCCAGACACCCTCTCCAGGCAGTTCGTCCCCGAGAAGGGTTCCGCACACCCAGACACCATCCTTCCTTCCTCCTGCCTGGTGGCCGCCGCCACCTGGGAGATCCAGTCTGTCGTCCGGGAGGCCCAGCGCGTCCAGCCTGATCCAGGTAACGGCCCACCTAACCGGCTTTTTGTCCCCGACCTTGTCCGCTCCCAGGTGCTCCAGTGGGTCCACGCCTCCCGGTTCGCCTGTCATCCTGGGATCAACCGTACCCTGTCCCTGCTGAAGCGACACTTCTGGTGGGTCACCATGAGGGAGGACACCCACGACTTCGTCCTTGCGTGCACCATCTGTGCCCGTGGAAAGGCTTCCCACCAACCACCAGCTGGGCTCCTCAGGCTGCTCCCTGTTCCCGGTCGGCCTTGGTCGCATGTCGCCCTGGACTTCATCACCGGACTGCCTCCTTCACACGGTAACACTGTCATTCTCACCATCGTGGACCGGTTCTCAAAGGCTGTGCATTTTGTCGTTCTCCCCAAACTCCCCTCTGCTACAGAAACCGCGGACCTGATGGTGCTCCACGTCTTCCGTCTCCACGGGATCCCGGTGGACATCGTCTCCGACAGGGGCCCGCAGTTTATCTCCCAAGTATGGAAGGCTAACTGCTGGTCCCTGGGGGCCACGGTCAGCCTCTCCTCCGGGTTCCACCCGCAGACCAACGGTCAATCGGAGCGGGCCAACCAGGACCTGGGATCCGCCCTCCGCTGCGTGACCACCCAGGATCCCTCCGGCTGGAGTACGTTCCTGCCGTGGATCGAGTACGCCCACAACTCGCTGTCCTCCGCGGCCACAGGTCAGTCTCCCTTTGAGTCCTCCCTGGGCTAGCAACCCCCACTGTTCCCTGCACAGGAAGAGGAGATCGCCGTGCCTTCGGTGCAGGACCACCTTCGCCGCTGCAGGAGGATATGGGAGGACATGAGGGCTGCGCTGCTCCGCACCGCTGAGCAGAACCGTCGCTTCGCCGACCGCCACCGGACTCCGGCTCCCGACTACCAACCAGGTCAGATGGTTTGGCTCTCGTCCCGAGACCTTCCACTCAAGTCCTTGTCCCGCAAACTCACCCCCCGTTTTGTTGGTCCGTATAAAATCCTGTCCGTTATCAACCCCTCGGTCGTTAAGCTCCAGCTCCCCGCCATCATGTGCATTCACCCCTCCTTCCATGTGTCGCAGCTGAAGCCGGTTCTCTCCAGTCCCCTGTCTCCTCCTGCTCCAGAGCCTCCTCCTCCGCTGATCATCGATGACCACCCGGCCTACATCGTCCACCAGCTGCTGGACGTGCGTCCCTGTGGTCGTGGGTACCAATACCTCGTGGACTGGGAGGGCTACGGCCCAGAGGAGCGCAGCTGGGTCTCCCGAGGGATGATCCTGGACCCTGAGGTCGTCCGGGATTTCCATCGCCGTCACCTGGACAAGCCTGGGGGCCCGCCAGGAGGCGCCCGTCGAGGGGGGGGTCCTGTCACGATCAGAGCTTGTGTCTGCCAGATGAGGAGCAATCAGCGCGGCTGCAAGAGATCACCTCATCAAGCGTTCCCTACTTCAACTGGCAGAACCCGTCATCCAACGTCGCAGTGTCGCACTGCCTACCGAGGTACGACGACGCTACCTGAAGACCAGCTGTAACTACCCCTGTTTATGCTTGCCCTAACCTTCTGTTTCTTGTGCCCCAGGACTTCGCTCCAGCGCCCTTCCACCCTGACGTCTCGAGCCCCAGCGTCCTTCCACCCTGACGCTCTCGAGCCCCGCAAAGAGGACTCCTGCTCGCTCTCAAGCGCAAGACCTGTGTCCTCTCTCTCTCGCTGCCGACAGCTGCACTGAAGTGCACCTGCTCTCATTCTTCTTCCCCCCCAAGAACATTATGACCTCCGTGTTGTTCACATTCCTGTTTCACATTCCTGTTATACTCTGCTTGGTTGGGAAGAATAATTAAAGAACCCTAAACCGCTCCATTCTCTCCTCCTGTGTTTTGCTATTGGGCTCCGCAAGAACCCCCCATCCTCACATTTAGTGTATTCATTAGTGGCTCATATTCGTATATATAACATATTTCATTTTATCAACCTAGAATTGACGACAAGGCCTGCTGCTTGACGCTAGCTGCCATGCTAGCATTGGTTAATAACATACAGCTGAGAACCAGGAAGACCCAGGGCGGGCCACGCTCCTACCCTACCCAGGAAAGATGCTATAGGGCGGCAGAGAGTATGGAGGAAGACAAGGCTCTATGAAGAGAATGGGGTAAGTTTGAAGAAAATGTTTAACACAAACATGAAAGTTTTATCATTTCCATCACAATATGTTTTTTTTTTTTTTTTTTTTTTTTATCTAATCTAGTTTCATTAATTAATTCATAACTTTTGAACAATAGATGCTATTTTTTATCTGTCAGCTTCTATATTTCCAACAAGATTGTCTACATTCCATTCATTACACATAAATCTGAAATAAGCAAGGAAAGTGATTGAAAATATTTGTTTATCTTCCAAGTTTAATTTCAACAACTTCAAGTGCAACTATTATGAACCATAATAATAAAAATTATGATGATAATCATACACTTATTTAGTTATTTTATATCATTGGAAAGCCCTATAGTTGTTAGCTTCAAAATGGTAAAATACCCAGTAACTAATAATCTATCACAAACCAATGCAAGTTCAAATTCAAACTGATTTCCTAAATGGACCACAACTCTGTAGTGATAAAAACAAAAAACAAAAAAAAACATGGATTATTGGAATGTGGGTCAGACTGAGCTACTTTCCTGGCATATACATAATTTTTTTTATTTTCAACCATGCAGTCTAGGCTGGATGGTTAGTCTCATCATGTTTGAGAACTTCTCTTCTGTGATGTCATCTAGTACTCTTCGCTTTACAACGGTTACCTTTTTTGTCTCTGTTAAGTTTAGGTTAGCAATTGAAGAATACACAGTGATGGTCAGATATAGGTAATTCGATTACTGATACTTTATCAATGTTCAGCCTTGTTGTTGTCACTAAGTCTAGGGTGTTAGGTGTCCAGGATCCTGGACCCTGAGGTCGTCCGGGATTTCCATCGCCGTCACCTGGACAAGCCTGGGGGCCCGCCAGGAGGCGCCCGTCGAGGGGGGGGTCCTGTCACGATCAGAGCTTGTGTCTGCCAGATGAGGAGCAATCAGCGCGGCTGCAAGAGATCACCTCATCAAGCGTTCCCTACTTCAACTGGCAGAACCCGTCATCCAACGTCGCAGTGTTAAACTGCCTACCGAGGTACGACGACGCTACCTGAAGACCAGCTGTAACTACCCCTGTTTATGCTTGCCCTAACCTTCTGTTTCTTGTGCCCCAGGACTTCGCTCCAGCGCCCTTCCACCCTGACGTCTCGAGCCCCAGCGTCCTTCCACCCTGACGCTCTCGAGCCCCGCAAAGAGGACTCCTGCTCGCTCTCAAGCGCAAGACCTGTGTCCTCTCTCTCTCGCTGCCGACAGCTGCACTGAAGTGCACCTGCTCTCATTCTTCTTCCCCCCCAAGAACATTATGACCTCCGTGTTGTTCACATTCCTGTTTCACATTCCTGTTATACTCTGCTTGGTTGGGAAGAATAATTAAAGAACCCTAAACCGCTCCATTCTCTCCTCCTGTGTTTTGCTATTGGGCTCCGCAAGAACCCCCCATCCTCACATTTAGTGTATTCATTAGTGGCTCATATTCGTATATATAACATATTTCATTTTATCAACCTAGAATTGACGACAAGGCCTGCTGCTTGACGCTAGCTGCCATGCTAGCATTGGTTAATAACATACAGCTGAGAACCAGGAAGACCCAGGGCGGGCCACGCTCCTACCCTACCCAGGAAAGATGCTATAGGGCGGCAGAGAGTATGGAGGAAGACAAGGCTCTATGAAGAGAATGGGGTAAGTTTGAAGAAATGTTTTAACACAAACATGAAAGTTTTATAATTTCCATCACAATATGTTTTTTATTTTTTATTTTTTTTAATCTAATCTAGTTTCATTAATTAATTCATAACTTTTGAACAATAGATGCTATTTCTAATCTGTCAGCTTCTATATTGCCAACAAGATTGTCTACATTCCATTCATTACACATAAATCTGAAATAAGCAAGGAAAGTGCTTGAAAATAATTTTTTATCTTCCAAGTTTAATTTCAACAAGTTCAAGTGCAACTATTATGAACCATAATAATACAAATTATGATGATAATCATACACTTATTTAGTTATTTTATATCATTGGAAAGCCCTATAGTTGTTAGCTTCAAAATGGTAAAATACCCAGTAACTAATAATCTATCACAAACCAATGCAAGTTCAAGTTCAAACTGATTTCCTAAATGGACCACAACTCTGTAGTGATAAAAACAAAAAACAAAAAAAAACATGGGTTATTGGAATGTGGGTCAGACTGAGGTATACTTTCCTGGCATATACATACATTTTTTGATTTTCAACCATGCAGTCCAGGCTGGATGGTTAGTCTCATCATGTTTGAGAACTTCTCTTCTGTGATGTCATCTAGTACTCTTCGCGTTACAACGGTTACCTTTTTTGTCTCGGTTAAATTTAGGTTAGCAATTGAAGAATACACAGTGATGGTCAGATATAGGTAATTCGATTACTGATACTTTATCAATGTTCAGCCTTGTTGTTGTCACTAAGTCTAGGGTGTTAGGTGGGTACATTTACATGTTGTAACTTGTATTAGCTCAAAGCTGTCCAGTAGGTTGGTAAACTCAATAGCCTTGGGGTCGTTCTTCTTATTTTATAATCAGATCTGAGTCACATTATGAGCAAATAAATCAGATTTGGACGACTTCCGTCTGCAGTGTGAACATACTGTACTATAGCCATGTTATCCTGCTCTTGTCTTCCCTCTCTCTCTCTCTCTCTCTCTCTCCCTCTCTCTCTCCCTCTCCTCTTCTTGCAAATCAGTGTCAATAACTTGAGAGAGTGGACCTGTGCCCTCCAGTCAGAGAACACCGTCTCAACACTGTTGTTACAACGATGCCACGCGTGGTTTAATTAGCCCGTGTTCTCTCTTTTTGTCGAGATGGTTATCACCTGCTGGCTGCTGCTGCTGTTGTTCTTACCCCCCTACTTACTTAGTTCTCCTCATCGCTTCCCATTGTCTCGCTTTGCCCACTCACGTTGACAGACAGGGCTGTTAAAAATAGAGGCGATCCTCCCAGATTACAGCGCAGCGCGTTTTAATTACAGAGTTTTGAAATACAATGGAGGCGGAGCCGCGGAGGACCTTCGTGTGGGAGACAGACGGTAGGGAGACAGAGATGGTGTGGCGCTGGAGACAGCAGCGGGAAACGGAATGCGTTTTCCACGAGAAGTTTACATGTCCACTGTCTGTCTGCATACTAATTTACTTTGGAAAACGCCACCTGTTATTAATCATGTAGGCCTCGTTGTCTCTGTTATATATTCAGAGTCAATTATATTGTTTACACGGTTTATTATTATTGATTTCCCCTCATATTTGTCTTAATTTATCTTATCTCTATGACGAGAGGAGGAGGACGAGATAGATGGAGAGAGAGAGAGAGGGGGGGAGGAAGAGATAGATGGAGAGAGAGAGAGAGGGAGGGGGGAGAGCGAGAGAGAGAGAGGGAGGGAGGGAGGGGGAGAGAGAGAGAGAGAGCAGCGTGTGTACACACACAGACGGGGGCGAGTTGCTGACTTCTTGCTCGCGTCTTGATGTCTTGGCAACCCCACTGCACGCAAACCGCTGTGGACAAAAAGCAATCACTGGACTAAACGGGTGAATATCCGATCGATGGTATCCGATCATCCAATTACATTCAAACTTGATGGCGTGGTGGGCAGATGGTACTCCACACATCCAGCAGTGGCACGATCCACACACTTTGCACATACTTCCTCCTGTAAGTGATTCATTCTTTAAAAGTCGAGTTTGGCTGTGGCCTGGCTAAGATTAGGCTGGAGTTAGGCCACCCGGCCGTACGTTATTGCTCCCTGCAGGAACTGTGATTATTTATTATTGCTATTTATTTCCTTTACGTTATAAAATAAACTATATATTTCACGTTTCATATTCGTTTATAAGATAAATAATATTAGTAGCAAGTTCAAGTTTGTTTATTATTTGTCATGATAAAATACAGAATACTTTATGATGAAATGCTTGTTTCTGTATGAGCCTGTTGACAGAGTCACCTGGGGAGCAACAATAACTTGGTCATGACGACAAGGTCCTCTTTAGCCTTAACCGGCGTGGTTTATTTTCATTATGCACATCTGCACCACGAGACCTACTCTCCTTGAGAGTTAGAGTGAAAGAGATAGAGGGGGAGGGAACATTCCCTTTTATACCTTCTACCTGACGTCAGCCACAATAGCTGCGTCTCCTTACGCCTATAGCGCCCTCTTGTGGAACAGTAAAGTGCAGTACAGTCATATTAACACATTACACTTAACAGAGCCCCTGAGATAAATCAGTATAATAAATCAGTTTCAATACATTCAGATTCAGATTCAGAGTTTTATTTGCCACATGGAAGCAATACAATCATAGAGTTTTCATACAAAATCATAAACCTATACCACCATGGGCAAAAAGGAAGCAGGAAGAAGAATAATTCTTATAGTTACCTGCCCCCTATTCCTAAACTAAACAAGTATTACTTGATGGTCGGCGTACAACCTAATTTACACAAAATAATAATTTATACCATATACAAAGAAACAAACAATCCACAGATTAAACAAGAACAAATGTAATAATAATGATAAAGAAGAAAAGAAACATGAAGCAATAACCTAGCTAGATTAGATTCAAATATAGTCATTATACAGCAGAAGTACAGTACAACGAAAATAAGCTTGGCATCTAGCCAGTGCAAATGTAAACAGTAAAATGCAATAGTAATATGCAATGTACAGGAGGTTAAACTGGGTATAAAATATATAAATAAATTAGTAGGGTACTACTGAGTATAGTGCTAATCAGATGTATACAGAGTTGTAGTATTAATATGTGCAGTGATACAGGTATATATATACGGTATATAAACAGCATTATTGTACATGCTATATCATACAGAGTTATAATTATGCAGGTGTATACTTAGGTATATAGAAGAATTATATGCAGGTATATTCATATATATATATATATATATATATATATATATATATATATATATATATGAATATACCTGCATCTAATTCTTATACCTGCATATATATATAAACCTACTACCTATACCGGCAGGAGTATGTTGAATATCTATCATGATCACTTCTGTTATCAGGAGGAGTATGTTGTTGGATATTTGGACAGGTGTGAGGTTATTCTCCCGTAGAGTGGGGACTCAGCAGCAGCAGCACAGGTAGATAATATCCAATATGTATATACAGTATTGTGTGCGATTGTGCCTGCAGGCAAAGCGCCTCATTACAGACCGTCTCTCCCCAGGCCCCGCAGCAGCAGCCCACCACCATCTTCCAGCAGCTTCCTCCAGCCATGATGCCTTCAGGCTCCGCTCCTTCCATTAGGCCCGGCCACGTCAAGGAAGGTATGGCAGCCTGTCACTGCTCTCACAGACTAAATCTCTTTTCCCACTCATAGCTGCTCCTCCTGTCAGTCACTTTACAGACTGCTCTGCGCATATGGACAAGTGTGTGTGTGTGTGTGTGTGTGTGTGTGTGTGTGTGTGTGTGTGTGTGTGTGTGTGTGTGTGTGTGTGTGTGTGTGTGTGCATGATTATTTATATCTATGCTACCTGCACATGTAGATAAGTGTGTGTGTATGATTATTTATATCTATGCTTGTGTGTGTGTGTGTGTGTGTGTGTGTGTGTGTGTGCATGATTATTTATATCTATGCTACCTGCACATGTAGATAAGTGTGTGTGTGTGTGTGTGTGTGTGTGTGTGTGTGTGTGTGTGTGTGTGTGTGTGTGTGTGTGTGTGTGTGTGTGTGTGTGTGTGTGTGTGTGTGTGGGCACATGTGTGTGTGTGTGTGTGTGTGTGTGATTGTTTATACATGTGCTAACGTTAACATGTGAATAAGTGTGTAAGGTGTTTTCGAGGGGGTGGGGAGTGTATGCAAGTATAGCAGTATAGGTATCTTTAACTGTCAACCATGAGTCATCCATAATTAGTCATGAACTTTAAATGACGGGCCTGGCGTGCATTCAGCCTATGGGCAGAATGGAGATATGACAAGTTTCTATGATCAGTCCACACCACACATGAATGGCTAGCACCCTCCAACCAATGTCTCCATTCCTGGAGAGCCAGCACCACCGCCAGAAGTTCCCTGTTCTCCACGTCGTAGTTCTCCTCCGCGGGGGAGAGGCGGCGAGAGAAGAACGCACCTGGGTGGATCTTCTGGTCAGTGGAGGAGCACTGGGAAAGGGCCGCCCCCACCCCTGAGTCTGAGGCGTCCACCTCGACCACGAACTGGGCCTCTAGATCGGGGTGAGAGAGCACAGGTGCAAAGGAAAACAAACTACTATCAAATCTATTCAGCATGTCACGCAACACATCATTGATTAGCGCCTGGGACACTGCTGGGGCATGGGTCAGTCCGAAAGGCATTACCAGGTACTCAAAGTGGCCCAGCTCGGTGTTGAAGGCAGTCTTCCACTCATCTCCCTCTTTTATACAGACCAGGTGGTACGCATTGCGTAGGTCCAGCTTGGTGAAGATGGTGGATTGGTGCAGAGGGCCAAAAGCTGAGTCGATGAGCGGGAGAGGATACTTATTTTTTACCATTATGTCGTTTAACCCGCTGTAGTCGATGCAGGGGCGTAGTGAACCGCCCTTCTTATCCACGAAGAAGAAACCCGCTGCCACAGGCGACGATGAGGGACGAATGAGTCCTGCTGCCACAGACTCATTGATATAATTCTCCATGACCTCCCTTTCTGGTCTGGAGATGTTGTACAGTCTCCTAGAGGGTAATGAGACGCCCGGGAGCAAGTCTATAGCACAGTCATAAGGGCGATGTGGGGGAAGTGATAGAGCCCGAACCTTACTAAAAAACCCTCGGAGGTCATGATATTCGGCAGGAACTGTGGAAAAATCTACGATGATGGGGGCCTGGTTTGCTGGTAATAGTGGTGGGAACAGCTGCGTGCAAACAGTGTGAGTGACAATGTAGGCTCTAATTTGTGATGGATATGCTGGACCAGTCTATGTGTGGGTTATGTAAATCCTAACACTAGGGGAGACATGGAAGAGGGAATTATGTACAGTGAGATGAGTTTGCGATGGTTTCCGGATATGAGGAGAGAAGTGGGACCTGTCCGGTGTGTGACGTGGGCGAGTAATTTCCCGTCAAGTGCAAAAACATTCTTAGGCTCTGAGAGGAGTTCTAAGAAAATGTTGGACTGCAATACAAAGTAAGTGTCAATAAAATTGTCCTCGGCTCCAGAGTCAATCAACACTAATGGGCACTGAGACAATGTTCCACGATACAGTATCTGGGAGTTGGAGGTGATTAGAGGAGGGCGAGTTGGTGGTGGTATGGCTCATCAGCACCCCCCCCCCCCCCCGGTTGTTGATGAGCCTGATCTTTTGGCCACGTTGGGCAGGTGGCGAGGAAATGCCCGGTTTGACCACAGTAAATACAAATTCAATTTGAGCCTTCGTTGGCGTTCTGAGGGCATCAGTTTTATCCTCCCTAGCTGCATCGGTTCCAGGGCGAGAGCTTGTTTGGAAACGTGCAATAATTTAAATTTCCGCGCAAGCGCAGCCGGCAGTTCGCTGTGTTCTTGTTTTCTTCCTAGTATGGTCGTTAAATTCTGTATTACATTTTGCTCTATGTTGTATTGAAAAGTAAAGCTTAAATTTAACTTGTTGTTCAGAACCTTGTTCTGTCATTCTCTCTACCTTTGACCACATATTTGACAGCCCGCTAAGACTTGCCACATTTTAAAGGCGTTTAGCCGCTGTATTATTCATGGGCTGACTCTCTGCTTTCAGGACGGAGGAGTGCCGCAGGATGTGTCACAGTGTTACTGAATGTTGCATCACTCATCACTCTTATCACTGCTATCTCATGATCAAATGACACTATAGCGGTCGGCTAACGGCCTGTGACTGCAGCGATATTGTTGCTATATAACTCTGTCTCTGCTAGTGATTTGCACACACTACACCCACGCAGTGTTTGTTACAGCAGCCACAGCCACTGTATCGCTGATTCTACTGACACTTTTCACCCACTATGCCCACACTGTGATGACTACATTGTGATTATTGTATTGGGAATTAGTGCTATTATTTTCTTTTTATCATTGCTATGCTGCAAATCTTTTAATCTTCACATAGGCCTACTTTTAATTTCTTCTTGTTTTGTACTACTTTACGTTGATCCTGTTGCTAGGCAAAGGAGCCTAGAACAAATCATTTCACTCCTCCATGCTGAAACAGAATAGAAAGATGTGACAATAAAGCTGATTCTGATTCTAAACGAGCTGATGGTGGCCAAAACCCCTCAAAGTTTGTCAGTATGCTGCTATGATGCCCGAATTTCCCCAAGGGGACCAATAGAGGAATATCTTATCTTATCTTACATTCGGATACCAGTCCTTCTATCCCTCTGCTCTCCTCCACCGCCACAGCAGAACTGTTAACTGTTTCTTGCCCTGTTGCTCATGAGCCCACTGTTCCAACTACAGTCGTTCTGTTATAGTGTGCCGCTATCTTACATTATTTACTTTTCTAGCTATGTTTGTACCTTTGCATTACCTACATTGCCTATGCCTCCACGTGTCACGTTCAACCCTTGAACCCTTGCACTGAAGAACCATATAACCATTCCATTTATTTTGAACAGCCCATGTATTTGCATAATTTGGGAAGTCAATCCATATCACGTTACATTTACATTTGACATTTTGTCATTTAGCTGACGCTTTTATCCAAAGCGACTTACAAGTTCTGTACGACAAGTCGGCAGGAAGGGCACAACTCTTTCGGCTGAGTAGGAGTGGAAATGTGATATATGACAAGAACATGCTCAACCTCTACTGTCTTTAAGTATGAATAAACACCACACTCTAACCTACCATCTTTAGATAATAAAGGTGCACACAGTATACCACTTCTCTATTGAGCATACCTGTCTCGTGGTACTGGTCTATACACTAGTATAGTGGTCACCCATTTCTTTCTGCCGTCGCTGAGACAAATTCCTGAAAATATTTAGTATTTGGTGAATGAAGTCTTTTGATTGTGTTTCTTTTTTATACTGTGTGATCAGAATAAAAGATTGTGATCTGAATGGCGTTGTGCAGTGGCTCAGTCACGGTACCCATTGTTTATCTGTCTGTCTGTATCTGTGTGTATTTGCCTCGGTATCTTGTATGCTTATTCACACTGCAAACTGTGCAACCTCAACCAGGATTTGTCGCAACTCTCAAGTCAGCCAACGTGGTTGTGTTGGTCACCCTAGCACGAATAGCATGCCTAAACTGATACCACAAGTGTTCAATTGGGTTGAGGTCAGGACTGTTGGCCATTCCATTCTCTCTACTCCCAA
The DNA here is from genome assembly GCF_963971535.1 of Notolepis coatsorum. Taxonomy (NCBI): domain Eukaryota; kingdom Metazoa; phylum Chordata; class Actinopteri; order Aulopiformes; family Paralepididae; genus Notolepis; species Notolepis coatsorum. Next base: position 36,819,063 of record NC_140178.1, read on the forward strand.
ATTCTGGAGGTAGTCTCTGATAAACCCCGCTCTGTGGGGGCGAGCGTTGTCATCTTGGAGGATGGAGTTCGGCCCCACACTGGAGATATGGGATTGCCACTGGTAGGGGGTAGGTGTGGAAAAGTGACCATAGCTCAGCGTAGGAAGGTCCGATCGAGGTCCATATCTGAGGAGGTGCCAGGCTGTTGTGGCTGTGTATGGTTCTTCCACACGCTACTGAGGCTTCTGACTGTTTATTAAATTAATAAATTGTAAAATTGCCAATATGTCTCGTTTCTTCCTTGTTACTGATAGACTTCAATCATCCAATCCACCAAACAAGAGTCAATAGCAACAGCAGAATAAGCAGTTTGAATAAGATTTGTCACATTTGTCATGGGCGCAACCCACATACTCAGCTGTGCTGCTCATCCCACAAATGCATGTTCCTTACAAATGGGGCACCATTTAAAAAGGTAAATAAACAGGCTTTCCAATGGTATAAAATATATTGCCAAGAAGCATTGTTACAACAGAGAAATAATCTACCAAACACAAATGTCCAAACTTTATGTTTTATGTTTATATAACAATAAAGTGAATCATCTCCGATCACATCAGATCTCGTGGAGCTGATGATGATCCAGAATGCCCAGATGCACCAGGTCATCATGAACAACATGACCATGTCGGCCCTCAGTTCCTTCGGTTACTCCAACCCTCCTCCGCCTGCCCCCCCCGAGGTACTGTGTATAGGCCTCAGATCTCGAGTTCAACTGGGTTGAGTTCATTCAGGATTTGTGGATTTTGTGTGAAATTCTGTTCAAAATATACATTTGAATTGGATTTGGAAATCATATTGCTGGTAGAACATTTACTGAAATTGAATAGAAGGACGTAGTAATTGATCTATCTCAAAACCCTGCCCTCTTTTCTTGATCCTCCAATCACAACAGTTGCTTCCTTCTGACAAACTTGAGGCAAGCCACAGTTGTGATTAGAGGATCAAGGAAAGAGGGCAGGGTTTGAGATAGGTCAATTAATTAAATTACATGAGTGACTTGTTAAGAGTTGTTAGAGTGTCATCCTATATCCTCAACTTGAAAATAACAAAGAGACAAATTACGTTTCTTATGTAATTCTGCTTCCTCAGATCCCATTCAAAATCTTCCTGTGGGAATATAAAATTGTATTCAAATTCACTCAATGTGAAACAAAAAGTTACATTCAAAATATCGTAACCCATAGCATCCAACAAATTGTAAGACTTAAATTCTGCTTACTTTGTAACAATAAGCAAAGGATGTTTGTCTTTCTCCCTCATATGTCAGGTCATCATCAGACATCATCCAGTGATAATTCAAGAGGAGGATGAGGAGGAGGAAGAGGTGACCCACCACTACTACCAGCCTGGCCCATACCTGTCCTACCCAGCCTGGGTGCCCACAGCCCTGCCTCAGCCCACACTGGTCTACCAGGACCCTACTGAGCCTCTGGATCCTGGTCCCCCGGCACCACACAGAGACAGGTGATGATGCCCTCAGCACCACACAGAGACAGGTGATGATGCCCTCAGCACCACACAGAGACAGGTGATGATGCCCTCAGCACCACACAGAGACAGGTGATGATGCCCTCAGCACCGCACAGAGACAGGTGATGATGCCCTCAGCACCGCACAGAGACAGGTGATGATGCCCTCAGCACCACACAGAGACAGGTGATGATGCCCTCAGCACCGCACAGAGACAGGTGATGATGCACAGCGACACTCAGATCACCCATATCCCCATTAACACATTGAATGCCAGCCACGAGAAATCTCGTGATTTCATGCCATGCGTTGAGTGCCAGGGACGAGAAATCTCGTTATTTAATCGTTATTGCTTTTATTAGCGATATCCATTCATTTTTCATCAATCTAGCCTCACGTTATCATTGGGACTGTCTATGAGTTCGAACAGGGAAAATACCGCCCCTATCGTCTCCCGGATGGTAATGCACCCATTGGATTGGACTCAATGGAAATGCATGGGGGGGGGGGAACGGATTCCACATTTTACTTCTCAGGCATGTAACCGGAGACGATTGGATTCATTGTGGACACTCAGAGCAGCTTGGATTATGTGTTTCGAGTACCTAACGTTGGATCAATAAACGTGATCGATATTTGGAATGGCGATCAGGAATTGGAATAATCTTTTTGCAGAACATCTGATGTGAGGTAAGGAATCTATGTTACCAGTCTTGGGGTAATCAGATGTATTTTTCACATATATCTCAACGTGTTTGTGTGTGTGCGTGTATGACGTTAGCGCTGACCAGGTCATAGATAATCGATTTTTCAGCCCGCTTCTCTAGCGTGCATAAGTACACATATACTATCGATAATCTAGCGTTTATTTGAAAACTATTCATAAATCAGCCGGAAAATGACAACGTGTTGTGTGTATTCCAGTAAAGAGCTATTATCATACGGGCGTATTAGACACATAGCCATAATATAGAATATAGAAATAGCTCCGCGAAAATCATGAAATATCGGAAAATCAGTCCAAAAAGGCTGGCATTCAAGCAATAAATCGTGCGCCCCCTGCTGGCACTCAAAGTGTTCATTAAGGCCGAGATATGTTTCAACGTCGGCTATATTTTGAGCATGGGAGCTAGACCCAATATACTTACATGTCAACACGTGGGTTGTAGTACACTGTCGAACCACTAGGTAGGTGGCTGTGCTCCTGAGTTGTGTTGTACAATTGGCTATATTTTCAGACTTCCTCGGCTAGTCTTTCTTCAATTTGGTCCATGTTTGTAATGTAGTTAATCAGGATCGATAATGGAGTGCTCCGACCGAGCTCCAGAGGTAATAAATTGTAAATACGAAAGTACGTCAGAGGAACACATACACGGCCAAGCCCAGCCCAGGGTAGCGGCCAATCACAGCTCTGCGCTGTCCATGTCAGCTCGCATCAATTTGACACAGTTACATTTGTGGCCAGCTGCATGTAGATGTCGCCATAGATATATATCACTAGATGACTCACCCGCGCTGCGGGCCAACGGAGACTGACGTTGCCACATGGCGGTCATCTTGCGTGGGTGGAGCACGCCCACTCATAACATGCATGTCTATGGTGCATGTACTATTGAAATAACCATAGCTTGCTAAATTTTCAACCGTTTGGTTTGTTAAAAACGTCAGAGATCATACTGCATACTTATAATGGACCACGACCACAACACCAGAGGGAGCTCCACAAATCATGTTTGTAGAAGCCAAAACAGACATTATTAGAGGTTGTATTGCCATATGTTATATTCTATGTATTTGTTTTGTATTTATGTATTTGTGTTGATTTCTGCCTGTAGACAGCCATGCCTGCTATTGGGTTTATGGCATCAGTTCCCATTGCTCACCAGTAGGTGACTTACGTGGCTACTTAGTGGGTAATGGGACTGATGACAGCGAGGTGTGTTTTGGTTACCGACAGAGCCAACAGTTTTTGACCGTCGCAGTCATACGTCGCCGTTGTTTGGTGAATTTGTTTTGTTTGTAGATAGTAATGTGTTGTTGTACAAGGTAGTATCGTTCACTTTATATATTATATGCAAATTGTGCATCAATTATTGTTTAGTGTAAATAAACCCATTTTGTGGACATTCTATCTTTGGATCAGACGCGTCAACTATATGTTCTAGCCGGTATCAGCTTCCTCAGGGCAGATTTATTGTTTAGTCAAGTCAAGTTAGGCCCTTATAATGTTAAACCCAGATTCGGCTCAAACAAGGGACTAAACACGTTTCGCAATTATGCCACATCAATGTGGAACGCCCTACCCAAAGCTGTAAAGGAATGTGAATCACTACCCACTTTCAAAACCACTCTCAGGCTGCGGTTACATTAGGGCCAGTTTCGTTTTCAGTTTTCAGTGATGTATATACATGTAGTACAATGCCAAAGCAGTAGGTGGCGATGTAGTTCAAACATGAAGGCCATTTTCAACCAATCAGAAAGGTTGAACGTGCCACTACACTTCCTGTTGTGAAGGGCCAGATTAAACCGAATATATATATTTATTTATATATATATATTTAATTGTATTTGTATATTCTCTAATATTCCCTGATATCCCTTGTATATTCCTTGTACAATATGCATTGAATATCCATTCTAGCCTACTGAACATCCCATAATAGTCTCCATTCTACTATTGGTCGAGACCTTGGTGCCAGGCTGCCATACCCCTCAGACCCAGTTCAAACGTACCGCTCGACATGTACGAACAAGTCCTAGTTCCGCGTAGGAATTTGGCTACCGCACCACTAATGGGACTATTTGTTCATAGTGCGTATATATACTGCGCTACTAAAGTAGGACTTTCTTTTCAGTCCAGTTTCTTACCCTCCAATAGAGTCACAGACGTAAAGCCTCCCCGCGACGCCACGTGTGGGAGTAAGGTCAAGTTCGGCCTACCATCGGTATTGAGACATCGTGTATATTAATATTTGAATAGTCATATTTGGCACTATATCGTCGAGTTGGACGTAGTCTATTAAGCTAATAATAGTCTGTTAATATATAGTGCTTCGTGCGGTGAGAATACTACCGTAGTCAGTACCCCATCGTTTCGGGCAGAGAACTGGCTGCTTACCCAGGGTGGTTGACCCTATGTGAAGCTGCACCCGAGGAGCCCCAGAGCCGACGAGCGAGTGGACCTGTATACCGGATTATTCTACCGACGACAGCCCGCCTTCCCAGGCACGGATTATGCTTTGGATACTTTGATTATTCCATGGATAAAGACCCCCGACACTGCCGTGTGTTGGAACCCCCCCCCCTGGAGAGGACGCAAGGTGAGGAGACGCTCTGCAAGACGAGGTCTCTTCACATCTCTCCCCCGTGGACCGGAGAGAGCCGGCCCACAAAGAGTCCACCTGCTTTCATCTGTGGTCCAAGGATCGCCGGCGCATTGAACGGCACTACAGTGGGTTCACCTGGGATACCCTTGGCCAGACGAGGCAGCCGGATTCTACCCCCCCCCCCCTCCTACTCCTGTCGGCTTACAAGCGACCGGATTAACCCCCTCTAGTGTATCTAGTATAATCATTAAAGTATCATTGCTGTTATTCCTTAACTATTCCAGGTCGTATATTTACCACCTGCGCCTTCAGAGATTGGACATTCTCTATTGATATACCGACGAATACTCCTTGCCATAAAAGTGCATACTATTTCAATTCATAAATGTAATTAAGTGATTAAGTGCTTATTCTACACACCATCGCTGTGTAGGAAATAAAGACCTGTTTCTAATTCGTACATTTGTGTTGGATCCGTTTCATCTACGTGAGAGTGTTCATGATAATATATTTATGCCGTGTACTGGGTGGCCGAATATTAAGTACAAAGGTAGTGGTAGTAAGTATCATATCTAGTAATACAGTCAGGGAATTGTACCCCTCAGTTACAATTGGTCCTTCGAGCCGGAGGGTAATTAGTGTAATATTAATATAGTGTTATTAATATTGAAATGGCCTATGATGAACACTCCACGAAACGATCCTCCTAACCAACGCCCGCAGCGCGAACGACGGCTCCCTCAGTACTTAGAGGCTTACGCTGTCAGTCAACAACCTAGTCTTCTACTAACAGTAAACGCGGTAAAACTAGAAAGTAAAAGTATGTCTAACCCCAACGCCCAGACTACCCCGACCATAGAGGCCCCTACGGGCTCTAATGTAACTGACCAAGTTCACGGTGGGGACCAGTGGGAACCAGACATGACTTCACACCCCGCCAGTACTGAAGAAGTAGTCCCCGATGAGTCCCGGGAGGAATATAACGCTACCGAGAGAGAACTCGGCACGGAAGAAGACGGGGAGAGCACCGTGGAGATAGAGCTCCAAGGCTCCGCAAGGAGTACCCCGAGGGAAGGCTCCCCTATACAACCGCCTTCTCCCAGCGAGGCAGAAAGGACCCTACAGCAGGCATTCCTCGTCAGCCTGAAAGCCTCTACTGAACGCGATAGACTCCAGGGTGAACGCGATCGATTGCAGATACAGCAACGGAGCGAAGAAGAGCACATACGCCTGGAAATAAGACGCATTCAGATGGAAGAGAATGTGGCCCGAGACCGAGCAGACAGCCAGCGAGCAGCTGCTGGTGCTCTACGGGAAGCAGAGCGCGACAGACAGCAAGCGCAACTAATAGAACAGCTGATCAGACGGACAACACCCTCTCCCTCCGCCAGAGGCTCCAGGAACTCGTCTAGACACACCTCCAGGGCGGCATCCCCTAGCCGAGTAAACAACCCTGAACTTGACCAACAGACGAGGTCTATACCCCCCACAGACCACCTCCCCCCACCGGTCCAAGCGAGACCTAGCAACCGGGAAGGAGCAGCATATCCTGTGGAGAGGCTAAACCAGAGACTACAAGCACTGGATGACCTAACTGAAGACGAAGAGGAAGAGGAGGAGAACCACGCCCGAAGACAGCACAGTACTCTACCGGACCAGGAGGTCCGGTACAGCCCAGGCTATACTCCCGCGGAGCTGCGCTACAGACCCCCGACTCTATACACGGGTGAGCACGACGCACGACCCGCACCGAGGAACAGCACCTGGACAAGCGGGCCATGGTACACTGCCGGTACCAGCCCATACCAAGGAGCGGGAGGAGACTCGCCTAGGAGGCCTCTCCCCCAACGCTCGCCGATGTATCCACAGTCAGCGTCATACATTGGCACGCCTATGGTACCCGACTTCACCCAAGAGAACCGGGCCCAGTATACAGAACTCCGCATGTGTCTGGAGACCATGTTGGTGGATGTATTGGATGAACGCCACAAATACGCCATCCTACTGCAGCACTTAAAGGTGCCCCGCGCACATAATATAGCGCTCGCCTACGCGACTTCCACCACCCCATACACAGCAGCGCTGGTAGCATTGGACCAGAGGTATGGGCGCATATGGGATTACGTGATCCAGGAGATCCGACACATCGACCGCTTACCCCCAGCAATAGACAATCGAGCACTGGACGACCTGTCCATCAGAGTGCAGTCCCTGGTAGGGATGTTGGGAGTGCAAAGAGAGAAGGGGAGGCATGAACTTTACGCCAACTCAAATGTGGAAAGGATTCTGGAGAAGCTGCCGCCCGCTCGTCAGGAGCGCTTTAGGCGGCAGAGGGACCACAGAGACCCGAATGGCCCCGAACCGAACCTCCTCGATCTAGCAGACTTCCTGGCGAGAGAAGTCAGCAGCCTACGGCTAGATACATTCGGACGGAGCACCCCTGGCTCCAGAGAAGGAACCAGACGACTAAATGATGGAAGAAGATCGGTGACTGTGATGCACCAATCGGAGTCAGTACCGAGCAGCAGGAGCCACAGTACCCCCTCCAGAACGGAGAAGTGGAAGATAGTGTGCCCCTACTGTGAGAAAGAACACTGGCTAGCGCAATGTGACTCCTTTCCCAAGCTGAACGCGGAGGAAGCAGGTCAATGGATAAAGTCCAACAAGCGCTGTTTTCGCTGTGCGCGCTCACACATGGCAGCCGAATGCCGCTTAAAGAAAAGGTGCACCAAGTGCGATGGAGCCCATCTGGACATACTTCACGACAGTAACAGACGGCGCCCTTCACCTGCACCATCCAGCCGCAAAGCGAGCGTCATGTACATCGATCCCGCCAGCAGCAGTGGAGCCCGAGTACTCCTAAAAGTAGTGCGTGTGACACTAAGCTACCAGAATAAAGTCCTGGACACTTACGCCGTCCTCGATGACAGGTCAGAGAAGACCCTGCTGCTCGCCTCCGCTGCGGCCCAGCTAGGGCTGCGGGGAAGCGAAACCCAAATGACAATTCGGACAATAAGACGAGATTTGAAGACGATAAAGGGCGAGAATGTCTCATTCTCTATCGCAGCAAGCGGCCAGCCTGAGCGACGGTACCAGATTGCAGACGCTTTCACCAGCCAAGAAATAGGACTGTCGCGGTACACATACCCCGTCGCCAAGCTGATGGAGAAATATGCACATCTGCGCAAGTTACCGATCCCGCTCATAGACAATGCTATGCCGACCCTGTTGATAGGCTCCGACCATGCAGACCTCATTGTCCCGATAGACCGGGTTCATACCGGACCCCGAGGCTGTCCTGCAGCAGTCGAGACCCGTTTGGGATGGACTCTCCAAGGCCCGCTCGCCAAATCTCTCAACCGAAGTACAGCCACTAGATGTCTCCACTCCCGAGTCACAGAGGGAGAAACCGCACTCCTGCAACACGTAGAGCGGCTATGGACCCTGGAACAAATGCCCTTTAAGAACGGAAAGAAAGACATTCGCTCTAAAGATGACATTTACGCAATTCACCTCCTCGAGACAGGGACCAAGAGAGTCCCGGTCAACGGCGTGTTGAGATACGCCACGCCACTCCTGCGGCGAGAAGGAATGCCTACGTTCCACGCCAAGACAGACGCCACAGAACGGTACCTGCTGAACACAGAGCGGCGCTTAGCCAAGAACCCCGCCCAAGAGAGTGTATACCGCGCTGAGATTGAGAAGCTCATCACAGCGGGACACGTCACAAAGATGGACATTAAAGAGGCTGACCAGACCACTGAATCGTGGTACGTGCCCCACCACAAGGTCCATCACAACGGTAAAGACCGCATAGTATTTAACTGCAGCTACCAGATCGGATCCCAAAATCTGAATAAAGAGTTACTGCCCGGTCCCACACTCGGCCCCTCCCTACTCGGCGTTCTACTCCGCTTCCGCCAGGAAAAGGTGGCCATCAGCGGGGACATTAAAGGAATGTTCCTGCAGGTGAGATTAGTAGAGGCGGACAAGCTCCTGTTACGGTTCCTATGGAGAGAGAAGCCAGGAGATGAGCACCCAGCCATCTACCAATGGGAAGTCCTCCCCTTCGGAACGACGTGCAGCCCCTGCTGTGCGACATTTGCACTACAGAAACATGTAGCAGAGGACCCAGCAGCGGACGAAGAGGTCCGACACAGCGTAAAGAACAGCTTCTACGTAGACAACTGTCTACAAAGCCTTTCAACCCAGGAAGAAGCCGAGGCTCTCCTGATTAAACTCTGCGCCTCATTGATCAAAGGCGGCTTTGATCTCAGGCAGTGGGCCAGCAGCGATCCGCAAGTACTGCGCAGCCTCTCCTCCGAGGACAAGGCAGCCAGCAGCGAGACCTGGATGGCTACAATCCCGGGAGAAGCCCAGGAGATGACCCTGGGATTGGTGTGGCGATTCAAAACAGATTCGCTTCACTACAGACACAAGCCCCTGACTACGGAGCAGGGAAGGCCGGCGGCGGCGCCGACCACCAGACGGAGTGTGTACACAACACTCGCCCGACAATATGACCCGCTAGGATGTATTCTACCGTACACCACCAGGGCAAAAATGATTGTACGAGCATTGTGGGACAAGGACCAGGGCTGGGACGACCCCATTCCCGCACACCTTGCATCCACCTGGAGAGAGTGGGAGATGGAGCTCCGCTCACTCCCAGGCGTTAATATGCGCCGAAGCTACTTCCCACCCACGGTGAGGCCAGAGACATGTAAAATGGACACGTCTTCAGTGACGCCTCAGAGGTCGCATACGGATCAGTAGCCTACTTACGGGCCCAAGACCAGGGGGGAGAGATCTACACAGCATTTGTCCTCGCCCGCTCGAGAATAGCCCCACGCAAGCAACAATCTATCCCACGTCTAGAGCTCTGCGCAGCCCTAGCCGGAGCGCACCTAGCCACGCTCATCCAACGTGAGCTCACCATACCGGTGTCTAGAACAATCCTGTGGTTGGATTCCACGACGGTACTCGCCTGGATCAAATCGGACTCATGCAAGTACAAAGTCTTCGTGGGAGTCAGAGTCACCGAGATTCAAGACTTAACCGAAGAGTTAACCGGAGAAACAGAGTGGCGCTACGTTGATACAAAACAGAACCCAGCTGACGTCATCACCCGGGGGATGCCCCTGGATGACCTCACCCGTCGCAATGTCTACAGTGACGGCCCCGCATTCCTAAGACTCCCGGAAGGACAGTGGCCCATGCCTATCCCGAGGGAAGCAAGTCCAGAGGAGGTGGAAATTAAGAAGTCTGTGTTCTGTGGATTGAGCACCGTAGCCTCCACCGACCCTAACATAAACGATTGCACGTCCATAGAGAGTGCACAACAAAGAACATTCCTGCGGTACCACCCGGAGTGCAAGTCCCCCGCTGATATGTCAGCAGCTAACTACGAGGAAGCAGAATTGCTTCTACTGCAGCGAGCCCAGAGAGACTCGTTCCCCGATGAATTGGCCTGTCTACAGGGAGGAAAGCCCGTCCCATCCGACAGCAGATTAATTCATCTGGCCCCCGAGAGCGACGCTCATGCCCTCATCAGAGTGGGTGGTCGCCTACGCAGAGCCCTCAATCTACCGGATGACATTAAACACTACCTACCGTCTCTACAGACCCGCCAGAAGTGGGTAAAGGAGAGAGACAATTTGACAGAAGGAACAGTCGTCATGATTATTGATCAATCACTGCCCAGAGCTATGTGGCCGGCCGGCCGCGTAAGCAAAGTGATCACCGGTGCCGACGGCAAGGTCCGAGCAGCTGAAGTACTCGTCCAGGGTCGCACTTACACCCGTCCCGTGGCAAGGCTCATAGAACTGCCTCGACTCCCAGACACAATCGATGATGACCATGACCCTACAACCCTATGACTTTGTGAAGTTGACTGACCCCTACAGCAAACCCTTATGTGTAAATAGACAACGCGATTAATCTGTCTCTGTTTAACTGATTAGGTCTGGGACCTATTCAGGGGGTGGCTGTTGTGAAGGGCCAGATTAAACCGAATATATATATTTATTTATATATATTTAATTGTATTTGTATATTCTCTAATATTCCCTGATATCCCTTGTATATTCCTTGTACAATATGCATTGAATATCCATTCTAGCCTACTGAACATCCCATAATAGTCTCCATTCTACTATTGGTCGAGACCTTGGTGCCAGGCTGCCATACCCCTCAGACCCAGTTCAAACGTACCGCTCGACATGTACGAACAAGTCCTAGTTCCGCGTAGGAATTTGGCTACCGCACCACTAATGGGACTATTTGTTCATAGTGCGTATATATACTGCGCTACTAAAGTAGGACTTTCTTTTCAGTCCAGTTTCTTACCCTCCAATAGAGTCACAGACGTAAAGCCTCCCCGCGACGCCACGTGTGGGAGTAAGGTCAAGTTCGGCCTACCATCGGTATTGAGACATCGTGTATATTAATATTTGAATAGTCATATTTGGCACTATATCGTCGAGTTGGACGTAGTCTATTAAGCTAATAATAGTCTGTTAATATATAGTGCTTCGTGCGGTGAGAATACTACCGTAGTCAGTACCCCATCGTTTCGGGCAGAGAACTGGCTGCTTACCCAGGGTGGTTGACCCTATGTGAAGCTGCACCCGAGGAGCCCCAGAGCCGACGAGCGAGTGGACCTGTATACCGGATTATTCTACCGACGACAGCCCGCCTTCCCAGGCACGGATTATGCTTTGGATACTTTGATTATTCCATGGATAAAGACCCCCGACACTGCCGTGTGTTGGAACCCCCCCCCCTGGAGAGGACGCAAGGTGAGGAGACGCTCTGCAAGACGAGGTCTCTTCACATCTCTCCCCCGTGGACCGGAGAGAGCCGGCCCACAAAGAGTCCACCTGCTTTCATCTGTGGTCCAAGGATCGCCGGCGCATTGAACGGCACTACAGTGGGTTCACCTGGGATACCCTTGGCCAGACGAGGCAGCCGGATTCTACCCCCCCCCCCCTCCTACTCCTGTCGGTTTACAAGCGACCGGATTAACCCCCTCTAGTGTATCTAGTATAATCATTAAAGTATCATTGCTGTTATTCCTTAACTATTCCAGGTCGTATATTTACCACCTGCGCCTTCAGAGATTGGACATTCTCTATTGATATACCGACGAATACTCCTTGCCATAAAAGTGCATACTATTTCAATTCATAAATATAATTAAGTGATTAAGTGCTTATTCTACACACCATCGCTGTGTAGGAAATAAAGACCTGTTTCTAATTCGTACATTTGTGTTGGATCCGTTTCATCTACGTGAGAGTGTTCATGATAATATATTTATGCTGTGTACTGGGTGGCCGAATATTAAGTACAAAGGTAGTGGTAGTAAGTATCATATCTAGTAATACAGTCAGGGAATTGTACCCCTCAGTTACACTTCCTGCTAAAAAAACATCAATCCACCATCTTTAAATACCTTGTGTGAGCCATTTAGCCAACGTAGCATTTATTTTTCAGCAAAGAAAGTGCAATAAAAGTGCAATAAACAAAACGGATACATTCACTGTGTGTTCTGCCTCTCATTTGTTGATGAAACAAAACCAACATCAACTCAATCAATTTACCACCAAGAGTGGATAGTTTAGTCTCACAAAAAGATCTCTGATGTTGTTAGCTACATGCTAATGTGAATGGCATTCTCCATGTATATAGTTAGCATCAAGGCTATTAACGTAGTAACGTTAACGCTAGTAGAAATGGATGAAAACTTTATTTAACAGATTGCAGAATGGGTACAATACAATACGGCTCAATACAAACAATTGTTAAGGGAATGCAGACTGTTGTAGTTTTGAGTACTGGGTTCCTTATAACAATAACTTGACAACACGTTGGTAGCTGCAGCTACTTGGGACAGCTCTGCTGTAAACACTGGAAAGAATCGTGCGGGTCTCTACTGCGCATGGGCATTGGGCAGAACGGCTCCATATCCGGCTCGCGCAAATTACATGGCACCATTGTTGGCGAGTTTCGGCGAGTTTCCAAATGAAAACACCTTTTGAGTGTTGCCACTAGGAAAAACGCGTTTTCCTGCCAAAACATACGGTTATCTATGTAACCATAGTTATGTGAGTAATAGCGAGCGCTCTGTGCTCTACTGGAACATATCCCATATCCAGTCTATATACTGAATACATTTCTCCACATGTACCTATACACCCATCCGTCTGGCCACACCCCCATCCGCTCCTCTACATAAGCAGGGGTGTGGCCATACTAACAGCTCCTTCCCAAGTCTTTCACCACCAAGGCGAAGACCACGGGGTCCTCAGTGAGTCCAGCACAGAGCGTTCGCTATTACTCACATAACTATGGTATGTTATGTTACGTCATAGCTTACGCTCTGTGCTCTACTGGAACACAGGAGCAGAGCAGAGCGGAAGCTCGACAAATGTACCCGCTGAGGCACCCCACAACCATCAGAACCGGGGAGGACCCAAGCCCCCGGACCCCCCTAGTGGAGGACGGGAGGGAATCTGATCCGACTGTGCGAAGAGGGGTTTAGCAACTCAAACGCACAGGGTGAGCAGACCGTGGGACTTACCTTCCCACAGAAGAACCCACAACTACACAAACGTGCAACCCACATGCCACTAGGGAACGAACAGGAAGAAACAAAACCCCCGTTACAACCCCTAATATCACGGGGTCAAGGGCAAAAACGTACACAGGGATGCCAGAGGGGTACAAGAACCACCTCGACAGCCCCCTCCCAGCCCCGCCAAGCAGGAGAAGAGAGGGGTGAAAAAAGAATGGAGAAGGACCAGGCTCCTTTAGCACAGCGCAAGGTACAACCAATATGGACCAAGCAACAGTGAAGGATAACACGCAGTGACATAACCACAAACACCTCCATAACATCAAACCCTGCAACGCCCGGGCCGACCCGGCATTTTCCCCCCGAAAAAGCACAAGTCCCTCAGGGTACCAGAACAGCAGATCTGCGCCCCGGCGGACAACAGGTTAACTGACCTGGTCCGGCGCAACCAGAACCAGTCCTGTGTCCTAATCACGCCGCCATCCCCAGTCCCAGGACGGGGGTAGGTACGCGTGTCGATCTAAAACATCACAGAGGGCGCCACCAAGCCGCGCCCGGTGGCCCACCCCAAAGGCGTGAGACCCCTCCGCCAATGCTTTGATCTATTCCGTTATCTCCCCCCAGAGATGAACGAGAATTCATCGAGACTAACCTAGTACACTGGCGCCCGGAAGAGACAAAACTCCATCCTAGTTGCCCCATAAAAACGCTGTTTCAATGATGAGCAACCAAGGCGCGCAAGCCCATGCGTGGTTCCACACAGAAGCACCCAGGGCCAGCACTATGTACACGTCGAGACCCAAAACATATCAATGGTAATTCTAACAAGAACCCAGATAACGTTCCCTCCAAGCCGCCTGGGAGAGCGGCAGGAAGCCGGCCAAGACACAGATATGGGTCCCATATGACACGCCCGAGGGAAAACACCCCTGTCAACCCTGCCCTATAAAAGAGAGGAGACAGGGAACCCCCAGAGAGAGACTTCCCACGTGAGTAATAATTGAAAAGATATATGCAACATTGAGCTACGTGTCCAAAAAGATTCATGTAACAATTGGACTAAGACTCTCTGAGGAGGAGGCTCTGAAACTCTTGAGGACGCTTCCTCACTGAGAGGGAGGTTCTGAAACTCACAGAGGAGGCTCTGAAACTCCCTGAGGAGGAGGCTCTGACCCAATATACACTACTAGCAGGGAGCAGAGCAGAAGAACAAATTGTCTCTACTGCATTGCATCACCTACCAAGCTCAAGACACATACAACAGAGCAGAACTTCTTTTTAAGTTCTCACGCACCGCATAACTCATCTTGACAATAACAGAGGTCCACAACATGGAGCCTGAAAAGAACTCACGGAAGTCTCACAACCAATAGAAACACGCCCAGTGACGTACTCTATGGCGGGGGGAATTCCGTGACCCACCGCCCAAATATGGCGTGGGACCAGGAAACTCCCTCCCCCCCCCTCCCTACCCTGTGACACGCTGACCCAGCAACATGACAGGAAGCCCGAAGGACAGGAGGTCCAACCCCCTGACCAATCAGAAAAAAGGGGAGGGAGGGTTTATCAGTTCACCCCCTCATGACCCCTCACACCTGATACGATGCAATGACAAAGCAGAGCCATGACATAGCGTGCTACAGTACATGAAGCGCATGTATACCTGTCAAGGTAACAGCTTCACATAGGCTCATGTGCGAACCTGCCACCTGAATTTTTACACCTTTTCCTAAAGGAAGAAAAAACACAGACCAAGAGAGGGCCAAAGGCCCTGGTACAAGAGCTTACACATGTAACTTCTGTAGGCCAACACCTAACCCAGTTGTGGATCTTAACGACACACACAACCCTCCATCACAACAAAAAAGGGCGAAAGTACACTCTCACTACCGTAAGAGGAACGCCGTTTTTCATGACAAGAGAAGACACAAGTCCTCTATTAAGTACTGGTCACAGACCTTGCTAAGTCCACATGACAGCAACCAAACAATTTTCAGAAAAAAATTTCCTCTCTAAGCAAGAGCACAACCCCAGCAGAAGCTGAGGGGTTACACCGTATCCCCCAAAACATAGTGAAACAATATATTGTAAACAAAATCATGTTTGAGGGGGGGGGGGGGCCTAGGGGAAAACCGGGGAAACCCACCCCTCGCCATCTTACCCCTGATACGACGCCAATGTGTAGAGTAAGCTTTACTGCACGCCAGCACAGCCGAAGACCTTGTTTGAACAGGTACAGCCCTGTTCATGTGTGAAAAAACTTGCCACCTGTTATTGTCATCACAAGCTGAGAGAAGGACTCATCCCTCTATCACATGCCACTATGCACAGCATTGTAGGGCAATCCAGCCAGTTGTGGGCTCAGCCATGTTGTCTAACGTTACATGAACACACACAACTTCTCATCATACAACAAAAACCCAGTTAATTTTTACTCACGTAAAAAACAACGCTGTTTCTAGGTAGAGAGAAAAGCACAAGCTTTGGCCAGCGGTACCCAAGCTATACAAGCGACCAAGACAATTCACACACAGCACATGTCGTATCTCCAAATGTAGTGAAGCAACATACGTTTTGGAAAAAACATCGTTATTAACAAAACATTCGGGAGGGGAAGGAAGGAAGAGTGGGGTAATGTCCAATGGACACCTTACCTGCACCAACGAACGCAGGACGGAAAGACAGCAACACAGGCTGGTCTCCACGTTGACGAAAGGCCTCTCGCTGGCGGGGCAAAAAAGCAGCTATGGCGCCCCCCTCCTGCAGCCGGTCATGGTGCAGGCCCGACTACATCTTCTGTCAAAGATGACGTCGTAGTCAGAGTGCTAGGGCCTGCTATTCTCACGGCTAATGTTCAACGGTTGTAGCACAAGCTAACAGCTAACTCTAGGCTAACTGATAGCATCAAGCTAACGTTCCCAGCCGAGCGAACGTACGGGCAGCTAACGTCATAGCTAAACAGCTAACTGGCTAACAGGTAGCTCAACCCAGCTAAGAAGCAAGCTAAACAGCTACCACTGAACAATAGTACAACGTGAGAAGTGTTAGGGATTGTGTTGGCAGAGGACCCAAGCGCAAACAGAGACGAGGGAGAGGTAGAAGTAAATTGTCAAATGTGAGCACTGCTCCTTTAATTCGAACACTTCGAGCCAGGGGTGAAATGTTACAAAAATACTCCAAAGGCAGCAGCAAAACAAAACAAGGAATAGCTCAGCTTAAGACTGGTAGAGGGCAAAATACAAAACAAAGAATAGCTCAGCTTAAGACTGGCAGAGGGCAAAATACAAAACAAAGAATAATCTCATAAAGAGAGCAAGTCCAAAAACACAAAACAAATTCACTGCAGGGAAACTTACTATGAACAAAGGAGAACAAGGACGTGGACATCAAACATGGAATCGAAACAATGAACCGACAACAAGAGTAGGGAACACACACCAGATATAGGGGAAACAATTAACACTAGAGAGACAGCAGGGCGATTAGCAAAACGAGACTCACATGAGGGAAGGCAGAACTAACACACAGGGCTACAGGAAAACACAAGACCAAACACACTGGGGAAATAAACAGGGAACCATACAAGGAACTAATAATTAACAATTAACAAGGGAACAAGAGACAATGTAGCAGGGGAAGGGCACAGAGAGATATGTAGACATTAAATATACACCAGTGCAAGTGAAGGAGGAGTAGTGACAACAAAGATCCAGGGGCTGGAAAAAGTCTGTGCAAAGGTGGGGGCTGTTGAGGAGTAGTGGAAAGTCTGTGCAAGGGTGGGGGCTGTTGAGGAGTAGTGGGAAATCTGTGCAAGGGTGGGGGCTGTTGAGGAGGATGGAAAGGGGAGAAAGGTCCAGGGACAGGTGGACCCTCACAAGAAGCAATATAGGCCAACACTTCTGACAGCCGCTGTCTGTCCCTCTTCTCATCCGAAGAGAGAAGAGAAAAAGAAGGCAACACGTCCCACTATAGAACGATGTTTACCACAGCGGTGTCGGCGTGGATGTGAGCGGCAGGTTACGATATTAAAGAAATTGACATTGGCCACCAAAGCAGGCAATTTTGTTCAAATACCGGCACTTTTCAGCAGCTGGCAAGGTACTCATATAGCTAGCAATTTTTTTTATATCGTAACCTGCCGCTCACATTTTCACCACAAGACCCCCTCTAATGGAACATTCCAGGGCGGGTGTGCGTGGCGTCACAATCCGTGGGCAATCTGCGCATGTGCATGGGGAATAGGTGCTTAAAAATTGGCTTTTTCTCTGCCGATTTAGTTCTGATCGATTAGGAATGGGTCACGCCGTGTTCAGGAGATTCAGGCGCATACAAGTCTATTCGATCATGTCTCTAGCACCCCCACAGCCGTATCTGCAATCACTTACATCAAGGCTCTCATCCACATTCATTCATTTGCTCCCCCCGCTATCTCCTCCCCGATTTCAGAATCCCGGAAGTGTTGCAGTGGTCTATATCTATGGGTGTCGCAACCACTTTGACGTCATACATACAGCAACAAAATTCACTGATGTCGGTCGAAAACCTTGTATCTCCAATTTTGGTCATTTTCATGTTTTTACTTGGGACACTCTGGCCCATGGAATCAATTCCAAACCCCAATGTATGAATTTCAAAAGACACAGGTGTTAATCTGAAAATGTGTTTTTTGTTTTCTTCCTGAAAGGGTTACCCTCATGGAAATACAAAGTATTCGCCCGACAACAGCGATATGGACAGCGATAGGTGTAGAGGAGCATCGTAACACTGTGTGCGGAATACATATGTATGGCAACTTTAACGATGCCTGTGTGTTTGTGTGTGTGTGTGTGTGTGTGTGTGTGTGTGTGTGTGTGTGTGTGTGTGTGTGTGTGTGTGTGTGTGTGTGTGATCCAGGCGAGCTGTCCCTCCACCTCCCCCGCCCAGTGCCACCAGGACCGTGGGGGCTGACATCCCTCCTGCAGCAGGTACACAACCACACCGCAGCGCCCCGGCTAACAGCCAATTAGCACGCTCTGCTCCTGTGATGTGACACTCGTGGGTGCTAATGGCGGTGACAACAGCCAGCATCACAGCCGCAGTGATCACAGGGGGGTCTGATTGGGCCGCATGTCGGTGATAATGGCGCTGGTGATTCTGAACGGCAGTAGGGGCTGCATTCATCATGTGCCTTGTATTCCTCCTGTGCTTTTTACAGAATACTACAATGCTACAGAGAGAACCTAGAGAGAGAGCGCGACTATTGCCGTCGTCATCGTGAGTCTACTGGCCTCGGGGGACACATCCGTAATTAACCAATCACCCCTTGTTTATACATCTGTTCATAATTTTTCATGATCATTTTCCACATCACTTTCTATATCGCTTATTCGTCAATTTTCCATATCACGACCTCACTGATATCTTTACCTTGTCATCTGCTTTCATGTCAATCTAGAGGTTGCCTGATGAACACAATTATCTGTATTTGGCGTTTCATGTCTTTTATGAACACGCACTACCCAACCTTTCCAGTGGGAGGCAGTAAAACATTTGTCATAGAACAGTCTGTGACGTGTCGCTGAGGAGAGCGCTCTGCCTCTGCCAGTATGCACAGTATGTTTTGTATGGATTTAATAAATGTATTTGTGAGGATATTTTAAATGGTATCTCATGGAGGAACATTACATTGTATTTTATTATATTGTGTGTGTGTGTGTGTGTGTGTGTGTGTGTGTGTGTGTGTGTGTGTGTGTGTGTGTGTGTGTGTGTGTGTGTGTGTGTGTGTGTGTGTGTGTGTGTGTGTGTGTGTGTGTGTGTGTGTGTGTGTGTGTGTGTGTGTGCGTGTGTGTGTATTCATGTACATTTAACCTGCATCAACAAGCACAGGCTTTGATTGTTAAAAGAAAAAGTAAAACTATATACAAATATAAAATATATAAATAAATACTACTGAGTAATAGATTATATTATATTATATTCCAATTTATTGTCATTATACACTATGCACAAGTACAGTACAACAAAAATATGTTTGGCATCCAACCAGAGTGCAAATGTAACAGTAAAGTGCAACAGCAATATACAATGTACAGGTGATTAAACTGGGTATATCTATAAGATATAGATATAGCATCTACAGATATGTGAAAATGATTATATGCAGGTATGTACAGACAGATGTGGATAAATATATATACAGTAAGAATAAATATATATATATATTGTATTGTATATATTGTATATATATATACAGCATTATTGTACTGTACATACTATCATACAGAGTTATATGCAGGTGTATAAATACAAGAAGACCTCTACAATACAGGAAGACCTCTGCAATTGACCATATTCACACAGCGGACATTTTTCTCTTACTGTATGTCGAAAGGTTGGGATTCCTTTCCACCCTGTTCATATGCACTGTCTACCAGGAACCCCTTTTTTCCATTGTTTTCTTCTTTCTTTCTTTCTTTCTTTCTTTCTTTCTTTCTTTCTTTCTTTCTTTCTTTCTTTCTTTCTTTCTTTCTTTCTTTCTTTCTTTCTTTCTTTCTTTCTTTCTTTCTTTCTTTCTTTCTTTCTTTGGCAATTTGTTTTTATTGTATTTTAGTGTTATCTTGTTTTGTCCTGTAGTCCCTCCCTGGCTCAGATGTTACATAGTCTTCCTGAAAGTAAAAAAAAAAAAACGAAAAACTTAAAAACAAACAAGATACAATCACAATTGTTTTAGTTTTAGTTTAGTTTAGTTGACAAAAAGCATACACACCAGTGGCGTCGTTAGCCCTGGGCTTCCGGGGCTTTAGCCCCGGATGTTTTTCTCCTAGCCCCGGATCTAAAAAAAAAAACAAAAAAAAAAATTGTTTACATTTTTTTTTTTTTTTTTTTTTTTTTACGTTTTTTTTTTTTTTTTTATGTCAGCATCCCCATTGTCTGTGCTGAATGTTTGTTAGTGTTTGGTATTTTTTGTTGGTTTTTAGTACTTTTAAACATTTTTAGTAAGTAGTTTTCATTTGATCCTATAATTCTTTCATTCACCGATTTGTGGACTTTTTTTTTAGTGTCCTGAAAGGCGCCTTATAAATCAAATGCATTATTATTATTATTATTATTATTATTATTATTATTATTATTATTATTATTATTATTATTATTATTATTATTATTATTATTATTATTATTATTATTATTATTATTATCATCCAGGAGGGAAAAGACACTTTGGATAGTAGGGACTGCATCTCTGCCTGTCCTGACCAGGAAACACTTTGCAACTGTGATCTCCTCTGGCAAGGCAATAGTTGGATATTGTAATGTGTGGCGAGGGGTTGCAGCAATTCCACTGAGAGAAACTGGTCTGAGGCTGGATAACATGCCTGTATGCCTCTCATAAGTTGTTATCCAACTCATGAGAACCTGCTCTCAAGCTCTTGCAGTATTCTGTCGACGACTGGATAGAACAGTCTCTGTCTCAGCTGATCTCCTGAGCTGAGGTCTGAGCTTGTGCCACAAGATGACTCAACTACATACTCGCCCATCCTTTTCTGCTTCCTCCTTTGGCTGGTAGTATGTTCCTCAATCCAAAGGCCATTACATATGGCCTTTGTCCTGTCATACATGTCCACTGCCATCTCTGAGGTGCGATAACCTTTGAGTGTGTCCTGCTTTTAAATAGTACAGATATTGAAGATGTGCACTTTAACGCAGCAGCACCTGGAGCCATCCATACCCATGTCCAGTGTCCTATAATAAGCTTTAATCGAACCTCGGATAGTCCAGTTGGTTTGGGGTGGTGTGAAAGCTCATTCACTCTTGCAAGTGAACCCTGCTGCGGTTCATTTGAGATGTGAATGCAAAGCGGACCAAAGGCAGGAAAAGACCCAAAAATCGAATATTTTTTTTATGAGAAGACTGAAACATATGTATATAATGAAACACACAATCGTTTTTTTCGATTGCCTAAGCATGATTTTGAAAACGGGGCCCGGTGTTTCAAAACACACAATTAGCACAACCACACACACAATTATCAGAACACCTCAGATCCTTTGCTAAATTAAACACTTGTCAAAACCATACACTAATTTTGTTACCATATGAAACACACATTTCATAATGACTTAATTCTGTTTGAACCAGTTACACACACTGCTGTGCTTAACCTAAAACACATTTAGCAATTCTACTTCTCAGTGATTAGAGTACTGTAAGTGAAGTACGCAGAGAATGTGCAAATATACAATAAATTCACCAAACACTACACAAGACCAATGCTGTAGACTGATGAAAATATAATTTATTTATCTACATATACCCAAATCAATGATGCAGACTGATGAAAAAAATAACATTTTCTCTCCATATACCCAAATCAATGATGCAGACTGATGAAAATATAAATGTTCTCTCCATATAACCAAATCAGTCAACATTTCAACATGGAGAATCACAACAATACATGTCCCAGTTTTCATGCTACTATGTGCATAACACTGTAAGCTCAGCAAATATAAGACAAACATAAAATACTGTATCCAGTACAGGTTAAAATTACAGTAATACAATTTCTTTTTGAAAAAATCTAAACAGAAAATACTAGACATTATCTCTTTGCCTAGCTGGATCTGGCAAGATCATTTTTTGTTGTGATTCTCCATGTTGACATGTTGACTGATTTGGGAAAATGGGAGAACATTTATATTTTCATCAGTCTGCATCATTGGTTGTCTTGTGTAGTGTTTGGTGAATGTATTGTATATTTTCACGTTCTCTGTGTACAGTACTTCACTCTCCTTCCATTTTGGTTGAAGACAGGTGAACTCACCTGCTGCATTTTTATAGTGCTTAAACCTGATTGTGTATCTACAATTAAGCAATGGTGTGTTTGTGCATCTGATGGCTGTGTTAACCAATTGGCTCATATGTGTGGTAATTTGACATTCTGAGTCTAATGTAATGCAAGTGTGTTTAGTGTTTTGCAAATCACTGTGTGTATTGTTTTGCAAAAAGTGAGGCTGACATTGTAGGGGTGCAAATCTGGGCCTATATTTTGCACCTTGAGTGTAAGATTTTGATAATGGTGTAATACTTTTGATTTGAGTGTTTATGCAATTGAAGAAAACTGTAAAGACTAGAGATGAACTGTTTATTTATTTTGTACATAGGCTGTGCATATGTTTGTTTGTTTGTTTATTTGCTTATGTGTATGATTCTTAACTGTGTTTTTATTTTGTTATTGGTGTATATGTGTATGTATGTACAGTATATATATATATATATATATATATATATATATATATATATATATATATATATATATATATATATATATATATATATATATATATATATATATATATATATATATATATATATATATATATATATATATATATATATATATATATATATATATGTGTATATATGTATATTTGTAATCATGTAGGGGCTTCTTGGACCAGATCAATGTTTAATCTGGCTAAATAAATAAATAAGAAACTGATGATTTGGTCCTGTTAACTTTGAATTTTCTATGGGGACTGCCCAGATCCCTCTCATGGACCTGGACCTCACTTTGAGAACCTCTAATGATTCTAGTTATTCAGTATTCATCTCTAATTACTCTAAAATTGCATATTTCTGTGCTTAAAAAAAAAAAAAAAAAAAGGAGGGGGGTTATCCCCCCCCTCCACCCCCCTGGGCTGAAGCCCCCAATGTTTTCTAACCCTAAAAACGCCCCTGATACACACACAAAGAAAAACTTGCATTCAGTTTCGAGGATAACATGATAAAGTCCAGACTTTCCATCCACCAATTTCCATCACGGTCCTTGCTGTTACTGGGACAATACAATACATATACAGATAACAGATACGTTTTTTTTTTTTTTTGATCAAATTTTTTATTATTATTCACATGAAACAAGACAACACATTAACCACAATCACAATACATAGAACTTCACAAGAAAATAACAAACAATAATAATAATACAGACTAACAATTATACAGACAAAGAGAAAAGAAAACAGAGTTCAACCTTCTAAATTTTAATTCCAAGGGGTACTATCTAATAAATGGTCTTTCCCAGTGTTCAGCCCCGATTCCCGGCCGTGTGACCCTATATTAATAAAACGTGCATCTCCAATCCACCACAAGGACCATTTTTGAGAACACGACCCAAAAACAGAGCAATGAACCTTCATGAAAAAACAAAAACCTGTAGAGGTGTTCCATAGACTCACAGAGACCGTGTAAAAGTGGCCAAACAGTGAAGAAATAGTTAAATAGCTGCCCCCCCATAATATCCCCAGCTAAACTCAAGATGACAAGACAAAAGACAAGACAGACAAAACATTTCCTCCTCCCCCTCCCAAGAGACCGCCGGACTCACCCGAACACGCACCTCAACCCCGCTCAGCCGCACACTGCGGTCTTTACCTTCTCAGCTGCTGCGAACCACAGGTCAATTCCAGCCTGCCCTACCCCAATCACCCGGGCTGTGGATATCTCAAGATAAATCACATCCAATAGAGTTAGGGACCAGTTAATCATTGTAAGCTTCTCAGGTTCCTTCCATCTCATTGCTATCAGCTTCTTCGCTGCTGTGACGCCCGCTAGGACAACCCTTTTCAGTTGTACGGAAGCGGGTAGTGTCGTTATATCGTTCAGGAGTAGCGTAACAGCTGTGAATGGGATAGTTAAGCCACACAGATCTGAAAGTTTGTCCGTTATTGACCTCCAGAAGCGGGCCACTGGTGGGCAATCCCAATACATATGCATATAAGTGCCCGTGGCCTTTTGAGAGCACAAAGTGCACCGAGAGTCGGTTATCAGTCCCATAGCATATAGCTTCCTAGGTGTAAGATAGGTCCTATGAATATAATTAAAATTAATTTGCTGGTGATTGGGGTTGCGGGAAGATAATGCCACATTTGCCCAAACATCATCCCAGTCAAACTCGGGGTCCAACTCCGGGATATCCACACGCCAGATTGTATCCAATGATACATTTTTATACGTGGATTGAATTAAGAGCGTATAAAAGTCGGAGACAAACCCTCTGGATGTCGTCCTGTCCACTATGAGCCTGAGGAAGGGGTGTGGGTGCAAGGCTTGAGCCCACGGTACGCCATGCGCCCTCAGTGCTGACCTTAGTTGAAGGTAAAGAAAGAAGGACTCGCCGGGAAGATCATAAAATTCTCTTAAGTCCTGAAACGCACGGAGGCCGTTCTTATCATAAATATCCTCCAGAGTATGCACTCCCCTCCTTTGCCATTGAGGAATATTAACCGGCTTGTGTCCAACAAGTAATTGCTGGTTATTAAAAATTGGAGAGTCCAGGTGCCAAGGGCATTTAACCCCACACGACCTCTGTACATTACGCCACGTTTGGATCACGTGAGTTATGATCGGTCCATACCTCAGCCAGCATTTCGAAATAGAGACAGTGGAGTACACTACATCCTGCAATCTTAGCGGAGATACCGCCGCCGCTTCTAAGGAGCGCCACGATACAGCCTCTACAGGGTCTAGCCAGCACATCAGAGGTCTCAGTGAAAAGGACCAGAAATAAAGTTTAAAATCAGGGATTGCGAGGCCCCCATCTTGTTTTCTACGTTGAGTAGTAGCCCTTTTGATTCTCTGGCGTTTGTTATTCCAGATAAACTTAGATACCATCGATTGTACCTTGTGCCAGTGGTCTATTGGAGGGGGCAGGGGGAGCATTGAGCTAATAAAATTTATCCTAGGCAGGATGTTCATTTTGATTATGGAAGCCCGGGCTTGTAAGGAGTTAGGAAGGGACGACCACCTGTCTAGATCCTGGCGTATTTGATCATAAGTACCCGTGAAGTTGTACTTAGTAGTTTGGTTCAGCGTGGGGAATATCTCTATGCCCAAGTATTTAAAATGTTCTACTATGGGGATATCAGCTGGTAGTCGTACCGCCTTGGCCAGTTCATTAAGAGGTAGGCAGGCTGATTTGTTCCAGTTAATCTTAAAGCCTGACAATTTACCAAAGTCGTCGATTATCCTCAATAATTTTGTGGCCGACCGGGAGGGGTCGTCCATGAAAATCAGCAGGTCATCCGCATAGAGAGCAATTTTGTGTGGAGTATTATTGACCATTATGGGGACGATGTCCTCCGATTGCCTAATAAATTGGGCCAAAGGTTCGAGGGAAAGCGCGAACAGTCCCGGGCTCAGAGGGCAACCCTGTCTAGAAGATCTGGAGACTGGAAAGAGTGTGGAACAGTTTTTGCCTGTCAGTATCATCGCAGACGGCGAGGCATACAGGACTTTAATCATATGAATAAACCTCTTTCCAAGACCCATGACCTCAAGTACCTTCCACAGGTATGACCACTCAAGTCTGTCAAACGCCTTCATGGCATCCAAAGACAGAACTGTGGATGGAGTTGTATTGTCTTTACTGTTATCGATTACATGCAACAGCCTCCTAAGATTATCTGCAGCCAGACGCCCCGGGATAAAACCAGTTTGATCGCAGTGTACCAATACAGACATAAATCTCTGCAGGCGACGGGCCAGCACCTTGGCAAACACCTTTAAATCGGCCCCGAGAAGACTCAAGGGTCTATAGCTACCACAATCATTGGGATCTTTGTCCTTCTTGAGAAGTAAAGAAATCAACGCCATATTGACATCTCTTGAGAACTCCCCTTGTTCGATAGCGTAATTGATCATATCGAGCATCAATGGACCCAGTTGGTCCCAGAAAGCTAAATACCCTTCGGGTGGAATACCATCCCAGCCTGGTGCCTTACCCCTCTGCATTTCAACAATCGTCTCCCTCAATTCTACGAGAGTAATCGGTCTCCCCAGTTCCTTGGCCTCTTCCTCAGAAATGTGGGGTATCTCAAGCCCGCCAATGAACGATTCAAATTTAGAGTCATCAAGATTACCCTCTGAGCTATATAACTGTGAGTAAAACTCTTTAAAAGTGTCATTGATCTTTTTCGAATCAGTAGTGACTGCACCCTGGCTCGTCCTAATCGAGGGGATATCCGAGAAATGATCATTTGAGCGTATTTTCATTGCCAATAGATGGCTAGGTCTGGAGCCGTGAAAATAGTAATTTTGTCTTGTCCTATGTATCAAGAACTCAGACTGTTGTTTAAGTATGGAGTTTATTTCTTTTTTGACTATCTTACGTTGTGTGTTTAGTCGTTCATTATAGTTAGTTTGCAAGGATGCGTATAGGTCCGCATATAATGATTCCAGTCCTTCTAGCTTTTTTGACCGGGATTTTCGCAAATTGGAGGCAAATAGTGTGACATGACCCCTGATAAATCCTTTCAATGCGTTCCACAGGACCCTAGGGTCTTCTACTGTGCCAACGTTGATCTGCAAAAATTCAGCTAGTTTACTCCTGAACTCAGAACAGAAGTCATCGTTCTTTAGCAAGGTCGAATTAAAACGCCATCTGGGAGCTCTTGCGGAGAGCCTGCCAAAGGTTGCTGTAAGGAAAATCCCCTTGTGGTCTGAGAGAGCCAAGGGAACCAATGAGACATCGAAACTATCAAACATATTAGGGGACGCGAATGCATAGTCAATTCGAGAGAAGCTTTTGTGTCTGGCTGACAGGTGAGAGTAATCTTTGGGGTTGCATAAGCGCCAAAGGTCTGTGAGCCCCGTGTCTTTGGCCCACATCCTAAGGGCCTTAGAGGCCCGTTTTTGGTCGCTCGTTTCAGAGGGCCCGGACCTATCCATCTCCGCATCCCAGCACGCATTAAAATCGCCACCCACAATGAGAGCGTATCCATTAAGTTCCAACATATTCTTCGTGATTGTATTATAGAACGCTGAATCAAATGTGTTAGGAGCATACAATGCTATTATAGCCATCTTCCTATTCAAGAATTCAACTTTTGCTATAGTAATCCTTCCCTCCGTGTCCGACCATACATCCAAGATTTTGATATCAAGGTTACGTCTTGTAACTATGACTACTCCTTTCGTCTTATCATCGGCTGAGGATGAGGAGATAACGTGATATTGCCGATTTGCCAGTCTTGACACGTCACCTACCAATAAATGCGTCTCACTAAGGAGAGCAAGGTCAATATTTCTCCTCTTCAATAGCCAAAGGACACTGGCACGCTTGTGTGGGGCGTTAAGCCCTCCTGCGTTCCAAATTAAAATATTCAATTTAGCCATGGTCGAGCTTGTATAAATGCGTAGAGAACATACCAGTGCAGCCAGGCTGAGTACAGAGGCGCTGATCCCGGCGGGCCCGGACGGTCAATCCCAGGAGTTCAGAGGAGGAACAATTACACACATATAAGACAACAGTACATAAAACACATAAAAATACCACCCCAGCTACAACCCCCCCTCCTTCTACTCTAAACCCTAACCCACCCGTCCTATTATAAGGCCCCCTATACCCACTCTCCAATCCCCACCCTATGCCCCATCCACTGAGGATGGTCATCTTCCTATCACTTCCCACTAGAGACATGGATCAATAAGACGCTCCCCACTCCAACCCCCCTCTAGATAAACCCCTGAGTAAACCCCCACTAGTCCAATAAACACAAATAATAATAAAAATAAAATTCAATAAAGATATCGGTCGAAACCCACCTGAGCCCTGGCCCCAACATGAGACAACCATAATGGTAAAAATAGCCATTATTAAATAATAACTCCACATCAACCTGCAGCCATCTATTTCCGAATCTGCGCTTCAACGTCACATTGTTATAGCCCAAAAGGGTATAGGAAAATTCAAAACAAAATTAAATTAAAGCATCCCAGCTGATAGTCTAAGGCAGTATCGGGTCACAGGTTAATTGTGCAAAATTGTGTGAACAATGTCAATTAAACAATGACAAAAAAAGGAAGGGAAAAAAAAGGGGTTATGGTCAAAGTGCACCCCTGTAGCTGTCCCTCTGATCAGGCACAACGGCTGAAATGACATAACCTATGTAAGAATAGAATTAAACACATTCATTAATCCGGGGATGGTAATAGGCAACACCTGACACCACCTGTTATCATACATTGTTTCAATAAAGATATCGGTCGGAGCAGTTAGTCCAAGGTAGGATCGAATCACAGTTAAATTGCTCATTCAAATGCCATTAAAACAGCGACAATAATTATTATATAATTACTCAGCATCAACCCTGTAACCATCTACCTTGGAGTCTGCATATTAATGTCGCAACGTTATAGCATAAATGGATCACGGATAATTCAAAACAAAATTAAGGCAAATCAGCAGTTAGTCCAAGGTAGAATCGGATCACATTTAAATCGTGCATACAGATGACATAAAAACAGCGACAATAAGAAAGAAAAAAAGAAAGGAAAAGAGGGTCATGGCTAAAGTGCAAGCCATATAACCATATAGCCATGAAGTGCAAGCCATACCCGACCCAACCTGTTATCATATATTGTATATGCATATTCAACCGACCTTGGCTTCTACTATGGATCCCAAAGCTCAAAACAACCTGGATATAAAAATAAAAGCATACCAGAAGTTAGTTAGGGATTCGATCACTCTTGAATTGTGCAAACCAATGTCCCTTTGAACAGCAACAGCAACCAAAATACGTAACCATTAACGGGTCTCGAATGTCTCAGCGCAGACTATAGACGAAGCCCGCTGGCTAGCCCGAGGCTAGCGCGTAAGCTAGTGATGAATCCGGATAGCACGTTAGCCTATTATGTACATTGTTCAGCTAGCTCGTTAGCTTCCAAAGAGGCGATACACAAGTACGACCATGAGGTCAGCTTTAGCAAGTAACAGAAGTCATTGGGAAGCCCCGCTAGTTGGATGGGCATTGGGCAGTTAGCATGTCTGGGCATGACAGCAAGTATTTGTGAATAGTCGGCCTAATCAATGTATATAGGCCCAAACCGCCAAGTCACTCACCCGCCATAGATATCAAGCAACAGACTCGGGTATCCCCGCGAGATATTCCTTCGCTTTAGCCAACGATCAAAATAAACGCTGACCACCGACCTTCTCCAACACAGATAATTTCGCGGGAGCGAATAACGTGGGCCTCAGGCCTAGTTTCCATAGCTTAGTCAGGACCACCTTGTATTCGCCTCTCTGTGCTTGAACCTCCGGTGTAAAGTCTTCGAAAATGGCCACTTTGTGATCGCCAAGCCTCAGATTACCCCTTCTGGTACGAGCCGACCGCATGATGAGTTCTCTCTGCTGGAGTCTGTTCAGCTTGACTATGATGGGCCTCGGCTCTTTGTTCACGCCGGGAGAAAACCTGCCCGCTCTGTAGGCCGTTTCACAGACAGGAGGCGAAGGGAGGACGTCCGTCCCTAGTATTTTCTGCAGCAGTTCGGGCACGGTCTCAGAGAGACGGCCTTCACCGCTGGTCTCCGGTACTCCAACAATCCTGACGTTGTGGCGTCTATCCCGGGACTGCATCTCATCCATTGCCGACTGTAGTTTGTTGACTTCAGCCTGCCTAGCCAGCAGGGCGGATTCGAGACCCGCCATCTTCTCGCACTGTAATGATACCTCCGTCGTTAGCATGGCTAGTTCGTTAGCATTAGCCGAGGAGACAGCGTGCATCGTCTCCATCTTGTCTGTCAGCGGTACTACCGCCAGCCGTATTTCTTCTGATATCTCACGACGGAGGCTGACACAAAAATCCGCCAACACTTTCTTCTGTGCTTCAGCGATGCGTGTCTCAGAGTCTGCGTGTAGCTTGGTCATGACCAAGAGCACAGCTTCGCTTAACTCCCCGACAACGGGCGACGATGCGGCCAGGCCCGGTGGTGATGGTTTGCTGGTTGGGGCAGTCATGGCTCTGGTTTCCACCCCCGTCATCGTAGAAAGTCGAAAAAAGTCGATGAATGTATACTAAACACGACGACCTAGCAAACAGATAAAAAACAAATAAAAATAAAATAAAGACTAATGGGGAGAAACGTATATTCAGCATGGTAGAAGGGAGCTCATGTGAAACACGTCTACTCCATGATCGCTCAGCTCCGCCCCAGATAACAGATAAGTCTTAAAAATACATAGTCACCTATTGAAATATGATACCAGCAAGCAACTCATAACAAAACATTGGTTGACATGTTGCATTAGAGAATATTAGCGGTTAATACAGCCAAAATGACCCGACAGCATGAACCTGACGGGACAACAATAAGCATCGCCAAGCAAATTATTAGTTGAAGCATGCAGTGCAGAAGCACATAGTTCATGGCGCGGACGACACGTACGGTACATGGGGAACATTAATCTCACCAAGCGGGCAGTGCCAAGGAACACACACCACATGCAATTACAGTAGATGAAAGAAACAAGAGACAAACAAGAGACAGCAGCAGCAGAGTGCATGGGTTTTTTAATGCCAACAGATCAATGACATAACAACACAGTAATCTTGTTTTTACAGGCGTTCATCGCCGTTGACTCTTCATGGTGGACTGTGCCGAGTTATGGCATCGCATGCCACAGGGTGGAACACCACAGAATGGAAACCATACGCAGTAGCTAGGAGCTTTTACCGTTGACACTGTGTGACCCCTCTCTTTAAATACGCTGTGACGAGAGAGGGGATTAGAGGTTCCAACACACTCCTCAAAAACAAAACAAAGGTTGTGTTATGTTTTGTTAGGATCCCCATCAGGGGCGTTTTTAGGGTTAGAAAACATTGGGGGCTTCAGCCCAGGGGGGTGGAGGGGGGGGATAACCCCCCTCCTTTTTTTTTTTTTTTTTTTAAGCACAGAAATATGCAATTTTAGAGTAATTAGAGATGAATACTGAATA
This sequence comes from Notolepis coatsorum, assembly GCF_963971535.1. NCBI lineage: Eukaryota > Metazoa > Chordata > Actinopteri > Aulopiformes > Paralepididae > Notolepis > Notolepis coatsorum. The sequence continues at coordinate 36,850,241 of NC_140178.1, forward strand.
ACTAGAATCATTAGAGGTTCTCAAAGTGAGGTCCAGGTCCATGAGAGGGATCTGGGCAGTCCCCATAGAAAATTCAAAGTTAACAGGACCAAATCATCAGTTTCTTATTTATTTATTTAGCCAGATTAAACATTGATCTGGTCCAAGAAGCCCCTACATGATTACAAATATACATATATACACATATATATATATATATATATATATATATATATATATATATATATATATATATATATATATATATATATATATATATATATATATATATATATATATATATATATATATATATATATATATATATATATACTGTACATACATACACATATACACCAATAACAAAATAAAAACACAGTTAAGAATCATACACATAAGCAAATAAACAAACAAACAAACATATGCACAGCCTATGTACAAAATAAATAAACAGTTCATCTCTAGTCTTTACAGTTTTCTTCAATTGCATAAACACTCAAATCAAAAGTATTACACAATTATCAAAATCTTACACTCAAGGTGCAAAATATAGGCCCAGATTTGCACCCCTACAATGTCAGCCTCACTTTTTGCAAAACAATACACACAGTGATTTGCAAAACACTAAACACACTTGCATTACATTAGACTCAGAATGTCAAATTACCACACATATGAGCCAATTGGTTAACACAGCCATCAGATGCACAAACACACCATTGCTTAATTGTAGATACACAATCAGGTTTAAGCACTATAAAAATGCAGCAGGTGAGTTCACCTGTCTTCAACCAAAATGGAAGGAGAGTGAAGTACTGTACACAGAGAACGTGAAAATATACAATACATTCACCAAACACTACACAAGACAACCAATGATGCAGACTGATGAAAATATAAATGTTCTCCCATTTTCCCAAATCAGTCAACATGTCAACATGGAGAATCACAACAAAAAATGATCTTGCCAGATCCAGCTAGGCAAAGAGATAATGTCTAGTATTTTCTGTTTAGATTTTTTCAAAAAGAAATTGTATTACTGTAATTTTAACCTGTACTGGATACAGTATTTTATGTTTGTCTTATATTTGCTGAGCTTACAGTGTTATGCACATAGTAGCATGAAAACTGGGACATGTATTGTTGTGATTCTCCATGTTGAAATGTTGACTGATTTGGTTATATGGAGAGAACATTTATATTTTCATCAGTCTGCATCATTGATTTGGGTATATGGAGAGAAAATGTTATTTTTTTCATCAGTCTGCATCATTGATTTGGGTATATGTAGATAAATAAATTATATTTTCATCAGTCTACAGCATTGGTCTTGTGTAGTGTTTGGTGAATTTATTGTATATTTGCACATTCTCTGCGTACTTCACTTACAGTACTCTAATCACTGAGAAGTAGAATTGCTAAATGTGTTTTAGGTTAAGCACAGCAGTGTGTGTAACTGGTTCAAACAGAATTAAGTCATTATGAAATGTGTGTTTCATATGGTAACAAAATTAGTGTATGGTTTTGACAAGTGTTTAATTTAGCAAAGGATCTGAGGTGTTCTGATAATTGTGTGTGTGGTTGTGCTAATTGTGTGTTTTGAAACACCGGGCCCCGTTTTCAAAATCATGCTTAGGCAATCGAAAAAAACGATTGTGTGTTTCATTATATACATATGTTTCAGTCTTCTCATAAAAAAAAGATTCGATTTTTGGGTCTTTTCCTGCCTTTGGTCCGCTTTGCATTCACATCTCAAATGAACCGCAGCAGGGTTCACTTGCAAGAGTGAATGAGCTTTCACACCACCCCAAACCAACCGGACTATCCGAGGTTCGATTAAAGCTTATTATAGGACACTGGACATGGGTATGGATGGCTCCAGGTGCTGCTGCGTTAAAGTGCACATCTTCAATATCTGTACTATTTAAAAGCAGGACACACTCAAAGGTTATCGCACCTCAGAGATGGCAGTGGACATGTATGACAGGACAAAGGCCATATGTAATGGCCTTTGGATTGAGGAACATACTACCAGCCAAAGGAGGAAGCAGAAAAGGATGGGCGAGTATGTAGTTGAGTCATCTTGTGGCACAAGCTCAGACCTCAGCTCAGGAGATCAGCTGAGACAGAGACTGTTCTATCCAGTCGTCGACAGAATACTGCAAGAGCTTGAGAGCAGGTTCTCATGAGTTGGATAACAACTTATGAGAGGCATACAGGCATGTTATCCAGCCTCAGACCAGTTTCTCTCAGTGGAATTGCTGCAACCCCTCGCCACACATTACAATATCCAACTATTGCCTTGCCAGAGGAGATCACAGTTGCAAAGTGTTTCCTGGTCAGGACAGGCAGAGATGCAGTCCCTACTATCCAAAGTGTCTTTTCCCTCCTGGATGATAATAATAATAATAATAATAATAATAATAATAATAATAATAATAATAATAATAATAATAATAATAATAATAATAATAATAATAATAATAATAATAATAATAATAATAATAATAATGCATTTGATTTATAAGGCGCCTTTCAGGACACTAAAAAAAAAGTCCACAAATCGGTGAATGAAAGAATTATAGGATCAAATGAAAACTACTTACTAAAAATGTTTAAAAGTACTAAAAACCAACAAAAAATACCAAACACTAACAAACATTCAGCACAGACAATGGGGATGCTGACATAAAAAAAAAAAAAAAAACGTAAAAAAAAAAAAAAAAAAAAAAAAAATGTAAACAATTTTTTTTTTTTTTTTTTTTTAGATCCGGGGCTAGGAGAAAAACATCCGGGGCTAAAGCCTTTAGCCCCGGAAGCCCAGGGCTAACGACGCCACTGATCCCCATTAGCTGTCATATGGCCGCTAGTCTTCCTGGGGTCCTCACAAGAAAATAATACAACAGAATACAAATACAGAATGTAATTAGTAATACAATAACAATTTGAAAAATTTAAATCAGAAAGGGTAAAGTTGACTTTTTAATATATTTTTAAAACTATTATTTTTAATCTTTACTTGTGGATATTGACAGCTTGTTCCAGTTAAATTATGGCTCCATGGTGATGACAAAGAACCCCACCCCACCCCGTTTATCCTGACCCCCTCACATGTTCAATTGTTGGTCCAAAATGTTGTTACTTTATTTTGGTGTTTATATGTGTAAAGAAAAGGAAAAGAATGCAATAAAAATATAATTGTACAAAAAAACCTAAAAACACACAATTGACCATATTCACACGGCAGTCATTTTGCTCTTATGTGATAAGTCTTATGTCACCTTTAGGGTGTAAAGAAATCCCGACCTGAGCAGGACATAAGCGCAAAATGGCCACCGTTTGAATATGGTCAATGAAGTCCAAAGGCCCTCTGGAGAAAGAAAGGCAGTGAATGACCATGTGCTAGAAGGATTATTATGGATTTATTGAAATAAGAGGCGCAGGTGGAGATGTTTGTATGAAAGTCATGAGTGCACGCAGGAGGCGCGTGTATCTGCATTCGTCTTACCGAGGTGAAACAAGGGTGTTGAGTTTGCATACGTGACCTTCACCCTCTACTCCGTGATAAGATTCCTTCTACCGTCGGTGGGGGGGGGGGGGTCAGGGTTTCAGGGTCCATCTGACGCTAGGAACCTTCCGTAGTGGATTCCAGCCGTGACTGCGTGGGGTGTGGCATACAATATTACAGGGTGTATGTGTGTGTGTGTAGAGGGATAACTTTCTAGATAGGGGGTGAAGGCAGACCCTCTAAATCTCTAATAAAACAGTAGGATTAAAGAGCTCAAAGGAAGGACAGATAACGGCTGTCTCTCCATTGTCTCTAAGGCCATGGCAGAGTTTACCCAGCTGTTCATATCAAATCACTGTCACGGCTGGGGTGGTGGAATAGGACTCAAGTGCAGACATAGCGAGGCAGATGGCGGGTCCAAGGGTGTTTATTGACCAAAAGATAAATCACAGTCACGCACTGGAGAGCGTTAAAAAGGCACAAATAAAAGACTGGGAGGGGAAACAGACTGACGGAAACTACAGGAAACAAACTACAAAGACTAATACTAAACAGTAGGGATGTTTGATGTTGGCTTTTTTTTTACCGATATCCGATATACCGATATTGTCCAACTCCTAATTTCCGATACCGATATCAAGAATCAAGAGGTTCATTTGTCACATACATACCAGGGCATACAGTGAAATGCGGGTGGTCATGCAAAATACAATAATAAAAATAGGCATAGAAAAAAATAAACATAGAAAAAAGAAAATAGGTAAGACACAAGATATGCATGGTAAAAGAAATAAAAAAATACATGCTAAGTTCCTGAGAAACTAGTTCCTATATACACTACTATACAATATACAATTTACAATTTTAACTCTTAATGTATCAAAACTATACTATTAGTACCTCCTTCCTTTAAAGTGACTTTCTATTTTTTAAAGTGACATTTTGTTTAAGTGATTGTTTTAGCGGTTGCCGCATGAGTACTTGTGAGTGGAGAGTTCAGTGTTCAGTGTTCTGATGGCCTGGAGGAAGAAGCTGAGCCGGAGTCTCTCTGTTCTTGCAGCGTGTGACCGTAGGCGCTTGCCTGACCGCAGCAGATTGAACAGGCTGTTGTTGGGGTGGTGGGGGTCTTTCATAATTCTGCAGGCTCTGGATTTGCACCTCCTGTTATATAAGTCCTGCAGGGGTGGTAGTGCAATACCCGTAGTACGCCCTGCTGAGCGCACCACTCTCTGGAGTGCCTTCCTGTCCTGTGCCGTGCTGTTTCCAAACCAGGCAGTGATGTTTCCAGTCAGAATTCTCTCTACATCCCCGGAATAGAAGGAGTGGAGTATCTTCCCCGATACTCTGAACTTCCTTAGCTGTCTCGGGTGATAGAGGCACTGTTTCGCCTTTTTCACCACAGAATCTATGTGTGTAGACCATGTCAGGTCCTCTGTGATGTGGACTCCCAGGTACTTGAAACTGCTCACCCTGTCCACGATAGCCCCGTTTATCCACAGTCGCGTGTGTGTCCCCTGCTGTATTCTCCTAAAATCCACGATCAGCTCTTTGGTTTTACCAATGTTCAGGAGTAGGCTGTTATCCCGGAAACAGCGTGCCAGTTCATCAACCTCCTCCCGATAGGCCTTCTCGTCATTGTTAGAGATCAGCCCCACCACCACTGTGTCGTCCGCAAACTTCACTATGGAGTTGGAGCTGAACCTGGCCACACAGTCATGTGTGTACAGTGAATACAGCAGGGGGCTCAGAACGCAGCCCTGGGGGGACCCGATACTCAGGGTGATTTTTCTGGAGGTATGACCCCCCACCCTGACTGCCTGGGGCATGTCACTTAGAAAGTCCAGGATCCAGGCGCTCATGGCGGAGCTCAAACCCAGATCAATCAGCTTGTCAACCAGTCTGGTGGGGACTATGGTGTTGAAAGCTGAACTATAGTCAATGAACAGCAATCTCACATAGCCCCCCTTCTGACTGTCAAGGTGAGATAGTGTGTTGTGTAGTACTTGGGAGACCGCATCGTCAGTGGACCTGTTTGTCCTATATGCAAACTGCAATGGGTCCATGTTACTGGGGAGGGAGGCACAGATGTAATCCTTGACCAGCCTCTCAAAGCATTTCATGACCACAGAGGTGAGTGCCACCGGTCTGTAGTCATTAAGGCCTGCTGGAGAGGAGTATAAACCGATACCGATAAATGCGGGGTTTATTCCAAAAAACGGAATAATTTCAGGTAATTAACATTACATATCTCTTGTTGTGGAATTAACACAACATTATGCATACCTTTGACAATAAATAAAATAAGAATTTGTTCTTACTTGCTTGCCTGGGTAAATAAAGCTTAAATAAATGCAAAAAAATATATATATATATTAGGGCTGTCAGTTTATCGCGTTAATTAGATTAATGAATTACACAGCAAATTATTGCGTTATGAAAATTAACTCAAAATTAATTACAAACAAATAAGTTATTTTTTTATATATAATTTTTTTTTAATAATTTTTTTTGTATCTCATTCATTCCATAAGAATGTAGAATACACATTTACAGACTTTTTTTTTTAATATGGTCCATTTGCATGTTCTTGGTATCTGATTCTAGGGACATCTATGAATCTCAGGGAATGTATTCCCAGTGTCAGAAATACTGTGGGCTAGATCCACAAAGAATGGATTGCAAGGTGCACCCTTACAATTCATTATGAATTGAAAATGGGGGACCCTGATGTAAACAAGACGAAAGTCTTTCTCTTGTTAAGGGGGTCTGCATCCCCTTAACAATTATGTGTATTGAGCCGTACTGTATTGCAGTGGTTCCCAAAGTCGGGGTCGCGACCCAAAGGTGGGCCGCGAGCAGCCACGGATGGGCCGCGAGATGATAAAAAAAAAAAAAAAAAAAAATTAAAAAAAAAACTTTTTTTATTTTTTATTTTTTTATTTTTTATTTTTTTATTTTTATTTTTTTTGTCAGGCCACTGAACTTAGAAGCAGGCCAGGACAGTGTTTCTAGTTGTATTCTAAAATTATTTTCTATTGTATTCTAAAATGTGACTATATGGTTTTATATTAACTTAATAAATAAACAAAAACTAAAAATCTACTTATTTCAACGAACATTTCAAACTAAATAACAGATTATGCACATAAAACGCTGAAAACAACCGAAGCAACAATAGTATTTTAATGAGGCTATTATTATTATCATTATTATTTTGCAACAAGTTAGCCCTCTCATAAATAGCACATATAAATGAATAACTAACTTGAACTAACTTAATAGGATTGAAGTGATATTTGGCTTAAAAAATCGGTCGCCTGGCAAAAAAAAAAAAAAAAAAAAGCCAGACGATGTGCATTGGGCCGCGGCTCTCTGACGCCTTATTTTCTGGGCCCCGGCCTGAAAAGTTTGGGAACCCCTGCTGTATTGTACCCATTCTGCAATCTGTTAATAACATTTTCATTCAATCAATCAATCTGCGCGGTGATTGATTGAATGCAAATTTAATTTTTAGTCAATTGTAATGAACCAAATGAGAATATCAATACATTTTTTTTTTATCTTTGACTGTGAATAACACCATGCTCAAATTGACCAGACCTGAAAAATCTAAGCAAATTAATAGATGGAAGATGATTAAACAGAAGGTTTTGTAGATACAGTACTGAATTCTGCCATCCGGACACATGCAATTTGAAATATGATTATAGAATATAGAATATCAGGCATAAAATGGTTATGCGATTAAAATGCGATTAATTAGATTAATTAATTACAAATCTTGTAATTAATTAGATACATTTTTTTAATCGCCTGACAGCACTAATATATATATTTCTTTTGAAAACAGATACCGATATTTTCCGATATTACATTTTAATGCCAATATCGGCCGATAATATCGGACATCCCTACTAAACAGTGAACCTAATACAAGACAGTAAAAAACTAACAGGGGAACATGAAGGAGAGTGAGAGAGAGAGAACACAGAGAAAGAGAGACAAGGAGAACAAATAATGACACTGGGAGAGGCGGAGCAGGAGAGAACAGTCCATGGAGAGGCCGAACATTAAAATCACTACATAGTGCCACAGTGGACCCATCAAAGAAGACTGTCGAGAGAGAGAGAGAGAGAGAGAGAGAGAGAGAGAGAGAGAGAGAGAGAGAGACAATGCGTGGGATTTGGTTAGATGAAGTTTCGCTTGAGATGGAACTAGTTCGAGAAGGTTAAATACGTAAACGTAATTTAGAAAGCGAGCGGGTTCGGAGGCAGGTTGTGCGGCTTGTCTGGCAAACAGGAACAGTGTGTTCAGAGAGAGAGAGAGAGAGAGAGAGAGAGGACAGCAGATAGTGGGCCAACTCTGGAGAGGGAACATGAAAGATAAATGAGACATGAAGTGGGGAGATGACTCAGTGTCACAGTGTGTACCCAGAAAATGGGAGACGAGAATCCGCCAAAAGATGAGCCTGGCTGGAGGAGTCTCGCCCTTCGATCGGTTTACCTGGGTTCCCCGTTGTGTGACTGTACAGAGAACAACTATTCACACTTTACGACTGGGTTTTATGTGAAGCCTCCTAAAGCTGATCGGTCAGTCGTTAAACCCACTTAACCCCCGGCTCTTAGCTGTTGTGATCGGGTGGGACCAGGTGACGACTTTGCTTTGTTAACGGAAGGTGTTCAGTTAGGCTCGTATTGATGCATCTCCACCTTCCGTTCGATGACCCTCAAGCTCTTCGTGCTCGCCAGTCCCCCGTCGAGACATTGCCGAAAGAAAACACTGCAACAGGTTTTTTTATAGTGAAAATCAACTCGACTTTTATTATAGAAAAATTATTCTCAATAGGAAGGACATTTGAAACCAAACACTGCAGACGTCAGATCCATGTACACCAGTGGAGGTTCAAAGCATTCAGATGTTATCTTCCCACTTCTATCCAAGATGATGTCAGATGCAACTCAACTTTGCAGTGATGACGGGTCACATAAAGACATGATCTCAAAGGTCACTTTATTAGGCTGCGTCCTGTTCATCTGAAGTCCCCCAGATCAGAGGTATCAGAACACACGCGTGTCTCTCATGCCTGGTATGTTGGCTCTGAGCGTGGGCTCACGCTGTACTGTCCTGTACTCTCGGGGGGGGGGGGGGGGGGATTAGTGTGTCAAGGGCTCCCGAGGTTGACCGGTTCTCTGTCGTTACAACAACTGTTGCCAGGGCATGTTAACTATGCCCCCCCCCGCACCCTTCACATGCCATGCCTCTCTACAATTCTTCCACTCTCTTCCATCGTCACCTTTTTTTAATCACTTCATTCGCCATCTGTCGCTTCCTGTACGAGTGTACGTTTACGCCATTAAAGGTATGAAGCGTGAAGCTGATAGAGTATACAATAGTCTTAATAACATGTTTGTTTACCTTTTTTATAAAACACTTACTGTTCAATAGAAAAACAAAACTGCATGCAACTGAGTTTTAGTGTGCACCACAGCATACGACGGCCGTTCTACATTAAACGCCATTTGGCCTGTCTCATCGCTAGCGGGGAAAACAAGGGCAGAGGGTCGTCCAATGACCAGACGAGTCCAGACACCCGGCAAGCCAGCCAGCCTGCTCTTTATCCAGCCAGCAGCAGGGGGATTAGCCCATGAGCACAGCTGAAAGAACACACACACACACGTCTGACTTTCCATCACACCGCGGATAACTTCACATGATCTAATACCTTCTCCCGCTAAATGCCAACAGTAACAATGTGTGACATTTCCCTCGTATTGTGCTCCCCGAGACGGGGTAGGTATAGTGCTAACACTCTTTATAGGAACTGGGATGAATGTGACTAGAGATAAATCTATATACATCTTTTCATGCTCTTTTTCTGATAAGCCTCTAACACTGTGGTTGTAATTTATCATCGTTCATCCTTGTAGTCTTTGTACTCTGCTCTCCCTAACATCCTCTTTCTCTTTTTTCACCCTCTCTGGGCTTCCTGTGACATGGAGCGGCCCAGGATTCTGGGCGCTTTGGCGAACTCCATCCGGAAGGGTTTGACGGGGGGAAGGTCCTTTGTGATCTCGTCCACGGTCCTCTTCTCGAGACAGACGCCGTCCGGGATGGTGAAGGGTCGGAGGTCCTCCGCGGTGTGCGGGGCTCCGCGACCCAGCCTGATGCCCAGCTCTGCGGGGGTGAAGATAGGCAGGGGAAGGGTGTTTCTCTTGGGCAGCAGCTGGTGCTCTCTCACCCCCCTCTCCACCGTACCAACTCTGAAGACGCCCGAGGGGCAGGCCTGGACCAGGGGGCGAGCGCGCCACTCTCTGGACAGAGTCTCTCTGCGGGAGTCATCATTCATGTTCATTGTCTGTCTGCGGGTACATTAGAAAGAGAGGGACAGAGGAAGTTAGGAACTGTTTGAAACCCGTGAAGATGTACAGTACATTACTTAATCCAACCTCGATTGCCTTTCAGTGTGAGAATTCCGCCAAGAATTTTATTACTGCTACAGAGTTCATTTGAATATTCCCATTTCATGACGATTACAGACATGTACATATAAATCCAAGACGACGTCTTCAGTATCTTAAGTCTAGGTTTCGTATTAGAAATAATTAGTCCTTCTTGTTCAGTGACGGCACATACTGTAGAGGCAACATTATGAGCACCTAAGGTGTTTCACTGTAGCTTGAGATCTCACCTGTCCTGGGCCTGAGTCTTGAGGTTGATGCTGTGCCAGTCTGCGCTGTAGCTCTCCTTCTGAGCCTGGTTCTCTTCCCTTATGCTGCAGGCCAGCTCAGCTGCCACCACGGCCCCGTTGCGCTTCTCCATCACGGTACACACCTGCATCATCTCTGCCGTATGAAGATCTGTACTTCTGTCTGTCTGTCTTAATGCCTCCCACCAGGTCTCTCTCTCCCTCTAACGTGCCGGGCTGTCTCGTTACCGCTTGAGTTCAGTATTTCTCCTTGTCAGGACAGTCTGGTGCTCTCTGTCTTTCTGTCTGTGGAGATTTCTGTCCAGGGACTCGTGATGCTTCAGCTCTCTCTCTTTCTCTCTTCTGCTGTCTGTGTCGGGTACTGCATCTGTCCAGGTCTTTTATAGAAGCCCTGCTGCTATTTCCAAACTATGCAGTCACTCTACAGACAGTGTGGGCTGATATCCGATACCAAACGCTCCCTGTCTCGCTGCCCGCCACCCCCTCCCCATGCTGGAAATTATGACACCAATGAGGGGTTACGGGTAATTGGACTGAAAATCCCCCGGTACTGAAATTAAATCCCCCAATCCCCTTCCCTAATCACTGGACCCCGGCTCTTTCCACATCAGCTGGTACTGGTGGATCAAGAGTTGAAGGTTCGCGTCCTCGGAGTGCAAACATAGAGAGACTTTATGCCGACATTATACAATCATGTAGACAGACACACACGAGGGGATTGTCCTCAGAAGAGGCATCTTGATGGGGCTCGGGTCTTGATATATGTGGAGCTGCCAAGGGCTAATGTGGAAAGAGATAAGCCTCTGCCAGTATTGCCAGCGATGCTAAGGTATGTGTTCATAATAAACGGGACTCAAAAAGTACTTGAAAGCCATACACGTTCAAGTTCAAGTTTTGTTTTATTTGTCACATATAATGTACATTACAGCATTACGGTGAATTGCTTGGTTCTGTATGAGTCCCCTGAGAATGTGATTCATACAGTAAAAAAGTTTAAAGAATAAATTCCAAACACTATACAAAATATACAATATACAAACTAAAGTACAACCTAAAGTACTAGATTAAGTACAAAATGCTAACCTTATAAAATGCAAAAGCGAAGTAGGGATGTAGTGCAAATCTGTTTGTAATAGATAGAAAGCAGATAGCCTGCTTGAAAGTGACTCAGGTAAAAGTTAAAGTCACCAATAAGAAAATCACTTGAGTCGAAGTAGCTCAGAAATGTACTTAAAGTATCAAACATAGCTGGTGTTAGAATTTTACTTCACCAAGGCGGTCGGGTGGCGTAGCGGAGATTGCAAGAGGCTGCGGTCTCGACTCCCGGAGTCAGCATTGCCTGCGGCTTGGGCCGATCGTCATACTAACTCGTTTGGCTGAGTTAGCGGGAGGGAAGTTGTGGGTGGTAATCTGGCGTTGTGGACAGCGACGCCTACAGGTCAGGTCTGGGCGCCTGCTCAGCGAAAGGCAGGAAGTGGTGAAGGCAGCGTGACCTCCCACGCGTTACACTTCACCAATGAGAGTCCTCGCTGCCAGGTGGAAAGAGAGCCGCTGGCTGTCTCTGCATGTGTCGGAGGAAGCATGTGGTAGACTTCAGGGTTCCCTTGTACCGACCAGTAGGCGGAACATGCGCACAACAACCAGGTAGGGGAGGGGGGGAATTGGCATAACGACTAAAATTGGGATGGGGAGAAAAGCATAGAAAATCAGGCGGAGAAAAAGAGGATTAAAAAAAAAATAATACTTCACCAAAAACAATGCTGATTTATTTTGCACATATTCACACACACATCCAAAACCTCTATCTATATAGTTTTGTACATTTATTTGTTTGACAGTTGTTGAGAGTAAATGAGTTTGAATATTGGCCACCAGTGATAAATACATAGCAATACCTTGTCTTATAGGGACTGCTGCCTTATCATTTCATTGAGCTGTAATTAACACAACATAATTATTCAATGTCCCCGATGACATCACTGGTGACCATATTCAAACAAATTTACTCTCAATAACTGTCAAACTAAATTAATGTGCTTTTCATAGTACAAAGAAACAAGCAGCCAGATGATTTTCTATCTCCAACCATAGGTGCAGTTTGAATTACAAGGTGTTTGACAGGATAAGATGTTTCCATGCATTTTTGCAAGGAATTTGTGCATTTATGTGTTCATATATATAGCTGCGAATGGGAATTGATACGATTTTATTGATATCAATGCATTATTGATTCTGCTTATCAGTCCAATTGGCGATTCCCTTATTGATTCCTGATACATTTTCTGTATGCAAAAAAGGCCCTCTGGGTCCAGCAGAAAGATGACACTGGCCTCTCAAAATCACACTTTTGGCAAGGGAACATATTTGTTTCTGTAAAATATTCAACCTTCTACCTCATTTAATCTATTGTCCTAATAATATAGGCTATTTTGTTGACATTGCTGACATTTTACATAACGTATTACATAAAAACTAATTATATAATGATCTATAGGCTGGGTATGATATTATCTACACATTTTAGCATTTTCCCTTTAATTCAGCCTTCCCTTGAATTGAACACAGATCATAGTCACACAGTATAAGAATAGAGTTGAAATTACTGATAGCATGCTGTGGAGGGCGGATAGCATCTCTGGTTGATTATAGCACTCTTTAAATCTTTTGCTGAAACCCTTTGGATGCCGAGATATCTTATTAATTTAATTAACCTCAACAGTTTAAAGCTGTATAGTTATTACAAGCAACACACACGAGTAGGAAGATATTGTTGAAATTGTGCAAAAACTAAACATAGTATCCTGTTTGATGAATAATATTGTGGATTCATTGTATATATTTTTTGCATGATCTGACTGGATTACATAATCCTCTCCCTGGAATGACTTTGTCAAAATTGCCTGGTGAGAAAAAGGGAGACAGGCTAGCTGTGGGTGAGTCAGTATCACTTTTAATGAGGAGAGCGGGCAACAACCTGAAGGCTTGAAGAGAATCAAGTCAGGCAAGAGAAACCTTTCAAGAGAATCTGTGCTTGCAGCTTGTGTGTGTGTGGGTGGGGGTGGGTGGGCGGGTGTGTGTGTGGGGGTGGGTGGGTGGGCGGGTGTGTGTGCAGGAGGATTCCAAACCCTTTAAGGTGGGCATGCATTTAATTCAAATCAAACATCTCAAGTTGACCCCAACAATGACAGACAGGATTTATGATAATAAATAGGAAACACTGGGGCTCCCCTACAAGAAACTCTTTTCCTTGACCGTATCTGCATTATAACATCTCCCAAATGCACATAAATAAGACCGATACTGCATTTCCCTATTTCTGACAATACAATATTGAAATTTAAATGGAACTATTTAAGATAAAGTTAAAGTTAAATAAAGTTTGAAAATGCAACTACATTTTTGTCAGTAAGCTACTTATGTTTTTTTGTATTATTATTATATTTTTTATAAAGAAACGCCCGCTTGCGGTCATAAGCAGTAGCCTATCGGTTACATTTTTTAATGGCAGTTATTATTTCTTTTGGAAGTTTAGGGGGCTCCCTCCCCTGGTGGCTTCAGGGGCCCTATGCAACCACATAGTCTGCATATGGCAAGAAACGGCCCTGTGTGTGTGTGTGTCACTATCAGAGTGAAGTGCAGGCTTGTCTCAACTTGTATTGACGAGGCCGCCAGTTCTTGCGTGAATATGCACAGTGTGGATAATACAATACCATGATGAGAGACTGACAAGTACTGTAATGAAGTATTTTGTACTTTGTTACTTTACACCACTGACTAACACATATTGCATGAACAAATACACACACACATGCTTCAGGGCTCATTTACCTACTTTGGACTTTACTGTGGGGGCAGGGCCGCCTCAGGGGGTGTGCGAGCAGTGTGGTCGCACAGGGCCTCGCGGGAAGGGGGGCCTCGCACAAAAAAAAAAAAATTATTTATTTTTTTTTTTATTATTTTTTTTTATTTTATTTTTTATTTTTTGCTAGGCCCCCCTTCCCGCGAGGCCCTTTTTCATCACAGACCTAAAATCTAGTTTTGCTTATATGCTTATATATTTCACATTAGACACGTTTGTAGAATGTGTCTGACTTGTTCCTGGCTCTGCGGCTCTGCAGATACACTATTGGAGGCAGCTCTGAGGCTCTGCAGCAGAATTGGTTTCAATGAGGGGAGGGGTTACAGGTAAGGTAGCGTCTGACTATTTCACGCGTGCAGCATTGGAGGTTATGCCAGCCAAGATGAAGAGGACATCGTTCGGCAGATGGACTGAAGATGAAAGTTGTTGCATGTTAGACAGTTCAGTCAGGCTAGCCATCCCGGCTAAAGACAGGGACAGCTAGTTAGCTTTAGCTACGTTATAATATTGAGTGCTAACGTGTGGTTCAGTCGGGATATAGCCATGATGATGTCGGCTAGTAGCTAGCTTAGCTAAAGGCTAACTAGCGTTAGCTAACCTAGAGAGAGCACGTGCAGCATTGTTATGCCAAGATGAAGAGGACGGTCGTTCGGCAGATGAACTTCGTCAACTCCACGCGGTTGTCTCCATCCTCTTGGACGTTTGGTGAGTTTTTAATGCACTCTATTCTATTCCCGCCGTGGATATCTCTCTCTCTCTCTCTCTCTCTCTCTCTCTCTCTCTCTCTCTCTCGGGAGCCGACTAGCTGTTGTAGTAGCTAACGGTGTGTGGTCTGGTGTCAGCACCTGGTGCGAGGGAGGTGAGCTTGGTGTTTCATTATGAGAATATCTCCATGCTCAAGTCGGCTATAGTCCGTGAGGGACTTGTTGCCGGCACCGCTATGGTAAACACCACTCTGTAGTGGGACGTGTATTGCCTTCTTTTTCCCTTCTCTCTTCGTATGAGAAGAGGAAAACACAGCGGTTGTCTGAAGTGTTGGCCTGTATTGCTTTTCTCACGTTGTACAGTTTTTCAGTGGTAGCCGCATAGCTTGCTTCTGCGTTAGCTAATGGTTAGCGATAGCCGGGTTGAGCTAACTGTTAGCCAGTTAGCTGTTTAGCTACGACGTTAGCTGCTCGTTTTCGCTCGGCTGGGAACGTTAGCTTGATGCTATCAGTTAGCCTAGAGTTAGCTGTTAGCTTGTGCTACGACCATTGACATTAGCCGTGAGAATAGCAGGCCCTGGCACTCTGACTACGACATCATCTTTGACAGAAGATGTAGTCGGGCCTGCACCATGACAAGGCTCCGGCCATAGCTTCTTTTTGTCCCGCCAGCGAGAGGCCTTTCGTCAACGTGGAGACCTGTGTTGCGGCCTTTCGCCCTGCGTTCCTTGGTGCAGGTAAGATGTCCATTGGACATTACCCCACTCTTCCTTCCTTCCCCTCCCGAATGTTTTGTTAATAACAATGTTTTTTTCCAGGCAAAACATATGTTACTTCACAACATTTGGAGATACGACATGTGCTGTGTGTGAATTGTCTTGGTCGTTTGTGTAGCTTGGGTAGCGTTGGCCAAAGCTGTGTGTGGCCTGGTGTCAGTACCTGGCTACTCTATTTGCAGTTAGACTATTTAGCTGATGTCGGCCATTGGCTCCTTGCTACTTTGTTTTCCCTGGTATAGACCCTCTTCTCTTTGGATTTAAGTGTTGATCTTTGTCCTTTTGGATCTATGTATATTCATGTTGCCTTTGTGAAGTTATCTTTTCCTTCTGTTTTGTTCTTCCATTAAAAGTTGAATATCCTTTAGGGGCTCATCTTTGCTTATCTCTCTCATACATGCTCTCTCTCTCTAACACAAACACACATGCTCTCTCTCTCTCTCTTTCTAACACACACAGTCTGCCTATGGCGGCCTTTCTCGATGGCTAGGCTGTGCTCGCTGAGTCTGTACCTAGTCAAGGATCTTCAGTCACAGTGCTCAGGTATTCTGCCACTGTGTACTCTCTGTTTAGGGCCAAATAGCATTTCAATTTGCTCTGGTTTTGGGTTGTTTCTTTCCAATGTCTCTCTCTCTCTCTCTCTCTCTCTCTCTCTCTCTCTCTCTGGCCTTGCTCTGATGGAGGGTCAGGGGCATTGCCGGGTCTGTGCAGCGATAACACTGTATATTGACTGTAGAACGGGAGCTCTCTCTCGCTCTCTCTCTTGCTATATGTTGACTGTATCATGCCCAGCCTCGGGCAGCGCTATTATTTAAGAATATGTTGACTGTATGAAAAAATATATATATATAATTTTTTTTGTTTTTTGTTTTTTACCTTTTAGGGGGGGGGGGGGCTCGCGTTTAAATCTCACACAGGGCCTCGCATTTCTCCCAGGCGGCCCTGTGTGGGGGAGTTTACTATCGAGGTATAACCCTATATTTTACAAAGCAGGATTGGCTAATTAGACAGATAACTTTGAAAAATATTGAATTTATAACTTAATATTTTGAATTTGAATCTGTAAAACCATCCTTATCATTAGGGCACAAGTATCTTGTGTTTTATTATAAATACGCTCAGCCGAGGATCAGCAAACATATTGATAGTTGTTAATTAATTTATGAACATAATATCAGTTATTCAATTATATTTTTGTAAATGTAACTAAAGTTATCTAAGTCATCGTATAGATATCAAAGACTATCTGACAGGTGTACTTTATACTTTATACTCACTAGGTATAAAGTACTTTTACATTCATACAGTAGGAGAGAAAGTCCCATCACTGATGATTCATTGCCCTGGTGATGACAGTGCATGATGTCAGTCATAAACAACTCCGGTTACAGACGCAATGTACCGACACACACACACACACACACACACACACACACACACACACACACACACACACACACACACACACACACACACACACACACACACACACACACACACACACACACACACACACAGAGAGAGTCACCTCTGCCAGTTATCTGGTGGTGGGGTGTTAACTAGCAGTTACATTGCAGTGACTCACACATCTACATTAGGCACAGGCACTGATATCAGATATGACTGATCAGGCTGATATCAGATCATAAAATAGAAAGCGTATACAGTATGAAAACCTCTATGATTTATCTTCAGTCCACATTGATTGATCAGATTGCCATTAGGTGGTTTATATTAACTCATTGACTGCCACACTGTTTTTCCATCTTTAATATCTGGCGCCAGCGTTTCAGACCCTTTTGGCGATGTTTGCAGACCCATCGTATATTCTAAATTATAGCTATGGAGACAATAGTATGGATCATTTGAAAGGCAATATTTATACTCCAACAGGGAACAAACCGTTTATTTCTACATACCTTCGTTCCTGCGCAATCCCAGGCTAAAAAGCGTCCCCTTTCAAAATAATCCAGGCTCATTTCCTAGAACGTGAGATATTGCGTGTTTTGTGTGCAGCATGCGCATTTCGTACTTGTTGCTCGCCTGACACCTATATTATTTCCAGGTCAAAGGTAAACATGACCATACATAGAATTGTTCTATTCACAAAGCCACCATGGGGGGGGGGTCCCTCACCATAGTCGTCGGACTAGTTTTCTGATGCTGGGATCATCACAAAGGCATGTTTTATGATGGGGTTCGGTAAAATAGACATTACCTTTGTCAGCAGGTCCACCAAAACCCCGTCCACTAGCTCTTGCTCCGAAGTGTCTGAGTCAGAACAGGAACAATTTAAATAACGTTAGTTGGCTCTGGCAGCGTCTACCACGGTGCGGTGTACAGATAACGTTACATCCTCAGCCTGTTTGAAAATACTAGAATCCAACATACTGTAGTCTGGTGAAAACGCACCTTATGTTATGGATGGATCGTCACCGTTTGTCCTCTTCATAATAATCTCCAACAGTTCGCTCTACACGATCGCCATTGCCGAACGTTAGTTGGCTCGTCTGGAGTGCTCTCAACTCTTGTGTCGGCGACTACCGTGGAGCGGTGAACAGATAACGTTACATCCTTGGCTGGTTTGACTATAGTATTTTAATGATTTACCAGAAGTGCTGAGTCAAACGTAGTCTTGTGAAAACGCACTTTATCATCCATAAGTGTGATTGTTTTGTCCTCTTCATAATAATCCCCAATAGTTTGCTTCACGCGTCGCCATTGCCGAGGCAGTTTGCTGGCTAGTGGCTACTGTGGCCAGTGAGCAAACCCTCCCCACAGGAAACGAGCCCAGATCAAATAGTAGGCGAGGCTGCCACCTATCGGGATTCAATCGTCATTTCAATTCTAATTATATTAGGGTTACCAGGACCACACACAAGGTGCGGCGGACTGCTTAGTATGATAATAATAATAAAGAACATAAAAATGAGTATACTCGTTTTGGTGTTCAACGCAATGAGTTAATGGATTCAAAAATATATATTTATATTGTATTTTTAATTACAATATGAATTACAAAACAACCCCTCATTCTCTAAAAACAATTTACACTGAGTATGAGAATTCCCGCCAGTACTGGTACTGGTATTGCTGCACTTATAATTAGGAACCAACTAAAATAGAGCAAAATACATTCTGACAGTCATCACTGATATAGATTGTCTGGTCAGTAACATGGGTCTCCCAGTCCCTCTACTCTGCAATAAACACAAAATACATGTTCTGTTGTCTCTGGTAGTTCCCACTTTATCCAATCAGGAGAGAGAACTTCCCGCTGCAAAAATGGTCAGACAAAAATAAGAAATAATGTGCTTGAAACAAGTACAATAATCTGCCAGTGCAGTAAGCAAATCTGGCTTGGCAAGATTTCTTGAAATAAGTACAAATATCTATGGTTCTCTCTCCTGATTGGATAAATTGAGAAGGGATACCAGGATATAAATGTTTTGTTTACTGCAGAGCGGAGGGACTGAGAGGCCCATGTTACTGACCAAACACTCTATCAGTATCAGTGATGGCTGTCAGAATGTAGAGCTATTTAACACTTATTTTAACAAAAGAATACCATCTTTAATGAGAGAATAATTTTTTATTATTAGACCTATTATACTTTTCTGTTCCTCTTAAAATACCACTTACAACACCTTTAACCTTTAAACACTACACATCTACAACATTCCAAAGGCAAGAGCTCAGTGTTCCTTTGGTCTCTGCCTGTCAAAACTCTGATGACTAAGTGCAGCAGTATCTCAACTTCCTTTCTGCGCCTTGCAGTATTACATAAGTGATCCCCCTCTCAGGGGCGTTGCTGGGGGGGGGGAGCTTAGGATGATTCCAAGGGCCCAGCACTGGGGGGGGGGCCCAAAAAAAAAATATATATATATTGTGGTGACTCACTTATCACGCACAATTGGTGCAGACATTCACTGGACTTGAGGAGCGGAGGAATGCTCCTTTAAGCCTGGGGATTCTGGGAACGGGGTGGGGATTTTGGTGACCTATATTATGTCACCTGTCAGCTGTCAGCTGGCTGCTGTCACTTTCAAGTAGTAACGTTAAACGTCTCTGCACTCTGTTTGATGTATGTAATTTATGTTGGGAAGTAAAGGAAAGACTCGACTACCGTCTCCCGTTTCATCCTTTCTTGCGATCCCACATTGGTGACCCTGAAGTACGTGAATATTACATCATGACGGACGGAGAAGTGAACATTATCTACGCCACTGCAATTAAGTTACCCGACTTCTGGCATCACAGCCCTCGACCCTGGTTTCAACACATTGAAGCTCAGTTCGAGTTGAGAGGAATAACACAGGATGTTACGAAATATTATCATGTGGTAGCAGCATTGGATGCCCAGACGACGGCCCGCGCTATGGGGCTGCTGGAAGCCCCGCCAGCTGCCGGCAAATATGACGCTATCAAGGCATTCCTTTTGCAATTATTTGAACTGTCGGAAATTGAAAAGGCGGATCGTCTATTGTCACTTAACGGCCTCGGCGACGGCAAGCCATCCGAACTGATGGACAGGATGCTGTCCGTTTTGGGCTCGGCAGATCCCTCTTTTTTATTTAAGCATGTTTTCATGCGTCAGCTCCCAGCGCCTGTGCGCACCGCCCTGGCCAGCTCTCCCGTCTCCTTCACCAAGGACTACCGCGCGCTGGCTGCCGAAGCAGACAGGATTTATCTCGCCAACCGGCAGCAGTTTGTGCATGCGCTGCTTCCAGCTTACCACCCACCTACCCACCTAGTGGACGCTGCGGACACCGCTGCAGCAGTGACTGCCCGTCGCCAGGGTAACAGTGGATGGTGTTATTTCCATAACCGGTTTGGCGCCAGGGCCAAACAGTGTCGCCCACCGTGCAATTACAGTGACCAGGGAAACGCCAGGGCCAATGCTCATTAACAGCCATGAGTGTTGGCGGAGGCAGCAGGCTGCTATTTATTAAGGACACCTTATTTGGCCGGCGACTACTAGTCGACTCGGGCGCGCAACGAAGCATCCTGCCTGCTACAGCTGTGGACACTATGGCTGGGGGCCACGGTCCCCCCATGGACGCTGCTAATGGCACACCTATACGTACCTACGGAACCCGGTATGTAGAGGTGTGTTTTGGCGGGCGCCGTTTCGGGTGGGAGTTTGTCATGGCCGCTGTGTCAGTTCCTCTCCTCGGCGCGGACTTCCTGTGTCCGTTCAGGCTGCTAGTGGACATTACAAACTGTCGCCTGATCGATGCGGTCTCCTTCGCTACCTACCCGTGCACGCTGGGAGGGCCAGGGACACTAGGTCTGTCCAACATGCTTGCTGCTGGGGATGTATATCAGCGCCTCCTAGCGGAGTTCCCTATCCTCACCACGCCTACATTTTCCTCAGCAGTCGCTAAGCATGGCGTGGAGCACTATATAGCCACTGTCGGTCCCCCGGTCTATGCACGTGCTCGGCGCCTTGACCCAGCTAAGCTCTCCATTGCCAGGGAGGAATTTGCAACCATGGAACGCCTTGGAATTGTGCGCCGTTCTGACAGTCCGTGGGCCTCCCCCCTGCATATGGTCACTAAGGCTGATGGTGGGTGGCGTCCCTGTGGCGATTTCCGACGCCTAAACAACGCCACGACCCCGGACCGGTACCCTGTCCCGCATATACAGGACTTCTCCGCCCACCTGGCGGGGACCACCATCTTTTCCAAGGTGGACTTGGTGCGGGGATACCACCAGGTACCAGTTCACCCACGGGACGTTCCCAAGATGGCGGTCATCACTCCTTTTGGCCTGTTCGAGTTTCTGCGGATGCCCTTTGGCCTCAAGGGGGCGGCACAGACTTTCCAGCGACTGATGGACTCGGTGCTGCGGGATATGGCATTCATGTTCGTGTACTTGGACGACATTCTCGTAGCCAGCACGTCTGCAGAGGAGCACCTGACACATCTCAGGCAGTTGTTTGAGCGGCTCAGTGCACATGGGCTCATTGTTAACCCCGCCAAGTGCCAGTTCGGGCGGTCGTCTATTGATTTCCTCGGGCACAGGGTCTCAGCAGAGGGAGCCGTTCCGCTCCCTGCCAGGGTGGACGCCGTTGCCAGCTTTCCATGCCCCCGCACCGTGAAGTCCCTGCAGGAGTTCCTAGGCATGGTGAACTTCTACAACAGGTTCATTCCCTGTGCTGCTCACCTCATGCGCCCCTTGTATGAGGCCCTGCGTGGTAAGGACCCCAAGGCAGAGGTGGACTGGTCCCCGTGTACCAACGACGCTTTTTTGGGCGCTAAAACTGCACTGGCCAATGCCGCATTACTGGCACACCCATTTCCTACCGCCCCTATTGCCCTCACAACTGACGCCTCAGACTACGCAGTGGGGGCAGTGTACGAACAGTGGGTGGGGGGGGGCTGGCAACCGCTTGCTTTCTTCAGTCGCCAGCTGCGGGACAATGAAAGAAAGTACAGCACCTTTGACCGGGAGCTCCTAGGCCTCTTCCTGGCCATCAGGCACTTCAGATTCCTGCTGGAGGGCCGACGGTTTACTGCCTTTGTGGACCACAAGCCACTCACCTTCGCCATGGCCAAGGCCACCGAGCCGTGGTCAGGGCGCCAGCAGCGCCAACTCTCCGCCATCTCCGAGTTTACCACGGACTTACGGCATGTCGCAGGTAAAGACAACTACGTCGCTGACTGCCTCTCCCGGACGGTGGTGGGGGCCGTCCACTTGGGACTGGACTACGCTGCCATGGCTGCCGACCAGGCCGCTGACAAGGACATGCAGGCCTACCGAACAGCCGACACTGGGCTAAGGTTAGAGGATGTGCGGTTTGGTATTGCCAACACCACGCTCCTCTGCGACGTCTCCACCGGTCAGCCCCGTCCGATGGTTCCCGCTGGCTGGCGGCGGCAGGTATTCGAAGCCATCCATGGCCTGTCGCACCCGGGGGTGAAGGCGTCAACTAAGCTGGTCAGTGCTAAATTCGTCTGGCATGGCCTCAGGAAGGACATCGCAGCCTGGGCCGGCTCCTGCATGGCGTGCCAGCGTGCAAAGATACACCGTCACACCAAAGCCCCCCTTGGCACCGTTTCTCGTGCCGGAGAGGCGCTTTGACCATGTCAATGTGGACCTGGTGGGTCCCCTGCCCCCCTCCCACGGGTTCACTCACCTCCTCACCATGGTGGACAGAACCACTAGGTGGCCGGAGGTGGTCCCGCTGGCATCGACCACATCCGCCGAGGTGGCCCGGGCGTTCATTGGGTCCTGGGTAGCCCGTTTTGGCACACCATCTGATCTCACGTCCGACCGGGGCCCACAGTTTACGTCCGGGCTCTGGACTGCAGTCTCCGAGGGCCTGGGAGTGAAGCTCCACCGCACCACAGCCTACAACCCACAGGGCAACGGCTTGTGTGAACGGTTCACCGATCTATGAAGGCTGCTCTGCGGGCCAGCCTTACGGACTGCAACTGGGTCGACCGGCTTCCCTGGGTCATGCTTGGCCTGCGCTCCGCCCCCAAAGAAGACCTGCAGGCCTCGGCTGCTGAGCTGGTGTACGGACAGCCGCTGCGAGTCCCTGGGGAGTTCCTCCCGGATGCCGAGGCTCCCTGGTCGGTCACCTCATCTCGGACTGTGCTCAGGGAGGGCGCCGGTGCTTTCACCCCAGTCCCAACTTCCCAGCACTGCCTCCCGCAGTCCTACATGCCTAGGGATCTGCAGTCAGCCAGGTATGTTTTCATTCGCCATGACAGCCACCGTACTCCTCTGCAGCCCCCTTACGACGGCCCTTTTCGCGTCCTGGAGGCGGGGCCTAAGAACTTCATGGTGGACATTGGAGGAAGGTCAGAGCGGGTATCGGTCGACCGGCTCAAGCCTGCCCATTTGGACCTAGACAGGCCAGTTGAACTGGCCCGGCCCCCGCGGCGTGGACGACCCCCTGCCCGGCCCCTGCCAACTGCTTTTCCCTCTAGTCACCTCATATCTCCTGAATCCCCCCCACACGCCCCAATCCCCACCTCTACCCCTGCATGGGTGATACGCCGTAAATAGGTGAGCTCTTTCCAGAACTACTCAGCAGAAACCTCTGTAACCATTTAAACAAACGTCTCAATGTATTGAGAAAATCCATGGGGCTCCATCAATCCTCTATCTTCTTAAATTTGATCAGGTTGCACAAGTCCTGCTTGGATTCATTCTTGGACATCAGCCTCCTGCTGGTCTCCTGAGCCCTGATCCCTCCATCCCTTTTTTCTTGTGAAAAGTACTTAGCAGAGGCCTCAGTCACCATTTTAACAACCCTCTCGATGCTTTGTGTGTGGCAAGGCCAGTCGAGAACCTCCATGGGGGTGTTGATTAAGTTCTTCACCTCGGAGGTGCTTAGGGAGCAGGTGAGAGGTGGCTCTGACAAATCTTCTGACCAGCTAATTAAGCCACCAATGCTGGAAGCGTCACTATTGATGTGAGGTGTTCTTCTGATCCTGACACAGGAGTCTCCCAGCTGAGTGTCTGGATCCCCCTCTCCCCCGATGGCCAGGATTCTCTCCACCCCCTCAATTCTTTCTTTTTGATCCTCAGAGCACAGCAGTGTTTGGAGGATGGCTTCACTGTGGGCATACCAAGCAGATCTTCTCACAGTTGGCATCACAACATCCAGCACCTCCTTCCTCTGAGACTTGAGGCAGTCCAGCTGAAACAGGATGTGCCTAGGCCCTTCGATCCAGGAGTGCTTGACCTTCATGTTGAACCAACATGGATAATACACTCCAATGATGAATTCCACAATGCATTGTAGATTAATCAGGTTCTTTCTTTTAAGTTGATGCTTTGACACCCAGAGCCTGAGGAGTCTGTTTGCTGTGGTGAGCCAGCGGCTGTGGTTTACCGGTCCAATCTCCAGCAGAGCCAGCCTTGCAGAAAGCACTCCATCCCTGATTGCACAGACCAGCTTATAGCCATAGTGTTGATCAGTTGAGAGATCTTGAATGATCTTCTCAGGCAGCTTGATCAGCGGAGGGCCAAGAAAGATCCTGGTGAAGTTAGGATTGATCTCCAAGTATGTAACAGAATCAAGGAGCTGTCCTATTGGCCCAGACAATTTGTTGTCTGACAGAGTAGCCCCATCAACTTCAACAATGAGACGGCGCAGTGGAAGTTCACCAGTGTGCAGGTTGCACACCAACCAGACCAGCTTTCTCCCCAGGTGCAGCTCCAGCTTCCGCATTACACCTGCCTTCACTCCAGTGTTGACATTGGTCGAGTCTCCTCCAATGGCCCACAAGGTCTTATCAGAACCTCTCTCTTTCAGCCAGGCAAACAGGACCTTAGAAATCTTCTCTGCATGGGACTCCTCTTTAGTTGCTTTCTCTGGTGTAAAGTGGAACAGATAGTTGCTGCCAGGCTCTTTAGCAACACTATAGTGTTCTTCCTTGATCTTTGCAGGAAAAGATTGGTCACTGCCCTCAGCTTCCATCATCACATTGGTCATGTCAATCCGCCCATCAAAGAGGATACAGGGGATCCCCCCCTCCTCCCTGCACTTCTCCTCAAACTCTTCCCCCAGCTCTTGCATCAACTTTTCTTGTGCTCTCTTAACCTTGTTCTTATCAATCACTTTACTTGTGTCATCTTCTAAGATGAGTCCTGCATCAATCAGAGCTGCAGTTGCTATAGCTGCAGTTGGCCTTAGACCTATGCCATACCTTACACTAGCAAGGGCGATGTTTGGAATCTCATCATAATTTTTCCGTAGCTTTGCTGAAGCTGCAGGGTCAGTTTCAGGAATGAGCTCAACTTCAGGGACTGTAAGGAAGCTCTCAACATCCTTCCTGGCAACCTTGTCTGCTGCTGCAAAGCTTTCTTCTTTGCCCCTTCTCCCTTTCTCTGCCTTCTTTTCCATCCCCTGCCTTTCCAATGTTTTAAGAAGATAGAGGATCGATGGAGCCCCATGGATTTTCTCAATACATTGAGACGTTTGTTAAAATGGTTACAGAGGTTTCTGCTGAATAGTTCTGGAAAGAGCTCACCTATTTATGGCTGACGTTGACTTTAAGTTTGTGTTTGTAGGTTGGTGGCTAAAGCAGTACAGTAGGAGAAAGTAGGCAAAGTTCAAGAAGTCAGGAGATCGAGATTTAGCACTTAGGTGTTTGTGTGCATTACAAATACAATTTATTATTGTTAGAATTATTATTATTGATCTTTGGAGTTGTATCCAGTTATATACAGTTCACTTGTTAATAAATTTGATGGCTTTGTCATTATAAATGATTTCCCATATATTTTTTATCTTTGCAATTTTGTAATACAATACCAATGGGTTCAAATGGTAAAATCAGCCATTTTGAAATCCAAAATTATGCAGGTTATATTTATCCTATCCCAAAAATGACCTCATATTTGAATTCCCCATTAAGAAACACATCATTTAGACACCTTGCATGTTAGGATTTCCTTCAGATACATGTTGGCATCCATGTATGGCCAAGGGGTGAAAAATTGTCAAATCAGCCATTTTGAAATCCAAAATGATGTAGGTTAGAGTTATCCTATCCCAAAAATGAACTCATATTTGAATTCCCCATTAAGAAACACATCATTTAGACACCTTGCATGTTAGGATTTCCTTCAGATTCATGTTGGCATCCATGTATGGCCAAGGGGTGAAAAATTGTCAAATCGGCCATTTTGAAATCCAAAACAATGTAGGTAGGAGTTATCCGATTAGAGAAATAATCCCATATTTGAATTCCCCACAAAAAAACACATATTTTAGACACCCCACTCGATTGATTTTCCAAAAAAAAAAGAAGTATGGCCCGCCCTGATACGGAGTCGTTTTGGGCGCCTGATCCGCCCCCCGCCTCGTTGACTGTGGATGATCTTTTGGGGGGTTATTGTGAATTCTGGGGGGGCCTGTGTGGTGACTCACTTATCACGCACAATTGGTGCAGACATTCACTGGACTTGAGGAGCGGAGGAATGCTCCTTTAAGCCTGGGGATTCTGGGAACGGGGTGGGGATTTTGGTGACCTATATTATGTCACCTGTCAGCTGTCAGCTAGCTGCTGTCACTTTCAAGTAGTAACGTTAAACGTCTCTGCACTCTGTTTGATGTATGTAATTTATGTTGGGAAGTAAAGGAAAGACTCGACTACCGTCTCCCGTTTCATCCTTTCTTGCGATCCCACAATATATATATATATATTTTTTTTTACTAGACATCACTCAGGTGTATTATTGATGCTCTCATTGATACTATGTTTGTTTCTGAAGTGTGTGTGTGTGTGTGTGTGTGTGTGTGTGTGTGTGTGTGTGTGTGTGTGTGTGTGTGTGTGTGTGTGTGTGTGTGTGTGTGTGTGTGTGTGTGTGTGTGTGTGTGTGTGTGTGTGTGTGTGAGAGATATATAGAGAGAGAGGGGGGGCTTTGGTAGACTATTGCATTGGTCCATTCATTGAAGATGAACGCAATGCGACATCCTTTACTAGGCTCACCCACCAACAGTGCAGGTGCTGAACTGCTGATCCGAATGTATAGGTAAAAACCATATTATATGTTTTCATCAATAAATAAATGGCCAAAACAAAATGTATCTCACGCGCTCGCATTCACTGGGGGCCTACAAATACATTGTTTCATGGGGCCCAGAATCTACAGCTACGCCCTTGCCCTCTCCCTTTCTATGCATGTGTATGTGTGTGTGTGTGAGAGAAGATGGAGAGAGAGAGAGAAAGGGGGGGGAGAAAGACACCATGTGTGCCTGCCCTATAGGATCATATATTCAGCCATGTTATGCAGCCATGGCAACCATGAAATGTCATTCCAGTCAACTATGCAAAGTAAATACTTCAGCAGTGAGATCATATCTCGTCGAAGCATCTCGGAACCCGAGCAATCAATTTTTTTTTTTTTTTAGCAATTTTTTTTTTTTTTCTTTTTTTAACATGAAACGAGACAAACAATACAGTAACAGTAATAATCAATGATAAATCACAGGACAATAACAGAAATAATAATAACAATAATGACAGTCCAGTAATTAAATCAGAATGAATGTAGATTAAAAGACATAAAAATAATAAATACAATACATGGACTCATGCTCGCTCTTCCTCGCTCTTTCCTCCCCCCCCCCCCCCCCTCAGGACCCCCACTTGGATTATACATCCACTATTTCATTTAACATCAGAAAATTACAAATTTATATGCTTCCCTTTATCTTCTCCACCACAGCTACCCAGACTGCTATGCTGGCTTCATTAACACCTAAAATTCGTGCAGTGGATATCTCTAGATAAATCACATCGAGATAGGTAAGAACCCATACCTTCCGGCACATTTTATCCGGTTGAATCCAGCGTGACGCTATCAACTTTTTGGCAGCCGTAAGACCGGCCAAAATTTGTCTCTTTACATGTACAGAGGTCGATAACTGAGAAACATCATTCAACAACAATACAGAAGGCAGTGTAGGTATGGTCAGAGATAAAAAATTCTGATAATTGAGTGGTTACTTTTTCCCAGAAAATCTTAACAGGAGGGCATTCCCAATACATATGCATATATGTACCAATAGCACCGTTTGAACACAAGGAGCATCGAGAGTCTTGTCTGAGACCCATTAGGTGCAAACGTCTAGGAGTCAGGTAAGTCCTATGAACAAAATTAAGATGAATCTGTTGGTGATCTGGGTTGCGTGATGATAGCCGAACGTTTTCCCAGACTACATCCCAATCAAAATCTACTTTCAGGTTTGGGATATCCTTCCTCCAAACCGAGTCTAGGGAAAGGACCTCATATGAGGACGTAAGTAAGTGGCGATATAAGTCAGAGACGAAGCCTCTCGACGTCTCCTTGTCATAAAAGAATTTGTGAAATCTGTGGTGCTCAAGTGGAATATTTAATGCGACTCCGTGAGCCCTCAAAGCTGCTCTTATTTGTAGATATAAAAGATAAGTGGAACTGGTGAGGTTAAATTTGTTGAATATATCTTGATAACTGTGGAAACCATGGTCATCGAAGATATCCCCCAATGTGTGTATGCCTTTCTTTTCCAATCTAGGATATCTGATAGGTTGTTGTGCAATAAGGAGTAAATTGTTATTAAATAGGGGAGAATGCCTGTTGTTACGAACGGGTAAGTGACTTCCAAGTTGTCGAGGTAGAAGAACGAGACGGAGAATGTTTTACTATTCCAAAACAGTTGTACTGTTTATTAACAGGGAAAAGCATATACTATAACAGGGAGAAGACAATATGTCTGTGCTTGTCCAGCGGTAGGTACGTCCGTAGAATTAGGTGAAGCTCTAGCAAAGAACAAGGAATAGAGCAAATGTTAAATAGGTCACATTCTCAACATTCCACGCTGTCAATGAGGAGCAGCAGTCTGACAGCCAATGACAGCACCCAGGTGTGACAGACAATTAGTGATGACAGCAATCAGTGGTGACATACAAGGTGAACCATAACAACAGGAGTGACCCAGGTAGACAGTGGGAGACAATCCTAAGATGATAGTCTCCCGAACGTTACAGTATCCCCCCCCGACGAACGGCACCTGACGTTCACCTAGGGGCCTCGGGATGCAGCCGCCGGAAATCATCGATCAGGCTGGGATCTAATATGTCCCGTTGAGGCACCCAAGAACGCTCTTCTACCCCGTACCCCTCCCAATCCACCAAGAACTGAAACCCCCTACCCCTCCGCCTACAACTCAGGATTCTCCGCACCGTATAGACAGGCTGACCGTCAATAATGCGGGGCGGAGGAACCGCAGGGAGTGGCGGGGACAAGGGCGATGAGAGGAATGGCTTCAACAGGGACACATAAACCGTCGGATGGACCCTCATAGAGGCCGGAAGGCGTAGCCTGTAAGCCATAGGATTCACCCGACGCACCACTTTAAAGGGCCCTATAAAGCGAGGAGCCAGCTTCCTGGACTCCACCCGGAGAGGGAGATCACGAGTGGAAAGCCAAACCCGCTGTCCCGGACGGAAAACCGGAGCCGGACGATGCTTGCAGTTAGCTTGCCGCTGAGCCTTAACCGAGGCCTTCTGCAGCGCCGTCCGCACTCTGCTCCACGTCCTGCGACAGCGAGCCACATGTGCCTGGGCCGACGGCACCTCCACCTCTTGCTCCTGTTCGGGAAACAGAGGAGGTTGAAAACCATATTGACACTGAAAGGGAGACATACCAGTAGAGGAGGAGAGGAGGGTATTATGCGCATACTCAGCCCAGGCCAACCTCCTACTCCACGTCGCCGGACACCCAGCAACGTAGCACCTCAGAACTCCCTCCAGGTCCTGGTTGACACGCTCCGTCTGCCCGTTCGTCTGCGGATGGAACCCAGACGACAGGCTGACGGAAGCGCCCAGACCGGCGGCGAACGCCTTCCAGAACCTGGAGGCGAAATGAGGACCCCGGTCGGACACAATATCCACTGGAAGCCCATGAACCCGAAAGACGTGCTGCACCACAAGGTCAGCCGTCTCCCGGGCCGAGGGGAGCTTGGGGAGGGGAATGAAGTGGGCCGCCTTGGAGAACCGGTCCACCACCACCAGGATGGCAGTGAACCCATCCGATAAGGGAAGACCGGAAATAAAATCCAGGGATATGTGCGACCAGGGACGCTTGGGAATAGGAAGCGGTCGGAGGAGACCCGCCGGCGCACGGTGAGAGGTCTTACTGCGCGCGCACACCGGACAGGCCGCCACAAAGGAGCGTGTATCCCCCCCCTCTGTCGGCCACCAAAACCTCCTACGGATAAACTCCAGGGTTCTGGTGGCCCCAGGGTGGCCGGTGAGAGAGGATGTATGCGCCCACTGCAGCAGGCGTGAGCGTGCCGCCTCGGGCACATACATCCGACCCGGAGGACCCCCACCGGGATCGGGCTCCCGTGCCTGAGCCGACCTCACCACCCTATCTATGCCCCATGACACGGGTGCCAAAATCAAGGCCTGTGGAATAATAGGGTGGGGCTTCTCCTCTCGACCCGGAAGATCAAACTGACGTGACAGGGCGTCAGGCTTGACGTTCTTGGAACCGGGTCGATAGGAGATGGTAAACCGAAATCGAGTGAAGAATAACGCCCACCTGGCCTGGCGAGCGTTAAGGCGTTTAGCCCCTTGGATGTAAGCCAAGTTCTTATGGTCAGTCCAAACAATGAAAGGATGTGCCGCCCCCTCTAACCAATGTCTCCATTCCTCCAATGCCAATTTGACTGCCAATAACTCCCGATTACCCACGTCGTAGTTACGCTCGGCCGGAGACAGCCGGCGCGAAAAGAAGGCACAAGGATGCACCTTACCATCCTTTAAACATCTCTGCGAGATTACCCCCCCCACCGCGGTGTCAGAGGCATCCACCTCCACAATGAACGGAGCCTCTGTGTCGTGACGGATCAGTACAGGGGCGGAGGTAAATCGACGTTTGAGGTCGCAGAAGGCCGACTCTGCCCTAGGCGACCATTCAAAGCCAGGGAGAGAGGACTTAGTGAGAGCGGTTAATGGATTGACTAAGGCGCTAAAATTGCGAATAAAGCGCCTGTAAAAATTTGCAAAGCCCAAAAACCGTTGTAACTCCTTGAGCGACGAAGGCCGTGGCCAATCCAAGACTGCACTCACCTTGGCTGGATCCATGCGAAGATCGCCCTTCGTCAACACAAAGCCCAGGAAGGAAACGGTGTCAGTGTGAAACACACACTTCTCAGCCTTAACAAACAGTTGATGCTTAAGGAGACGTTGAAGCACCTCACGAACGTGCAGTTGGTGTTGCACCATATCGCGAGAAAAAATAAGGATGTCATCCAAATATACAAACACTGACACCCCAATTAGATCCCGCAGCACGTCGTTGACCAGGGCTTGGAAAACTGCTGGAGCATTAGCTAAACCAAAAGGCATGACCAAATACTCATAATGCCCATTAGGAGTATTAAATGCAGTTTTCCACTCGTCCCCTTCTCTAATCCTGACCAAGTTGTATGCATTACGTAAGTCAAGTTTAGAAAAGACCTGTGCCCCCTGTAAGCACTCAAAGGCGGTGTCCATGAGCGGTAAAGGATAACGGTTCTTGATGGAAACGTCATTCAACCCCCTATAATCTATGCACGGCCGCTGATCACCATCTTTTTTAGCCACAAAAAAGAAGCCAGCGCCTGCAGGGGATGTGGACGGTCGGATATGCCCCGCGGACAATGCCTCTCGAATGTAAGTGTTCATGGACACTGTCTCAGGGCGGGAGAGAGAGAACATCCGTCCCCGGGGCGGAGAAGCGCCGGGTAGAAGATCAATGGTGCAGTCGTAAGGTCTATGAGGCGGTAGTGCTTTAACACGCGTTTTACTAAAAACATCCGCCAGGTCACAATAGACCGCAGGAACACCTGCCAAATCAGGGTTGGGGGATAATAAAGAATCTGCAACGTCCACCGTCAACCTGGAGAGAGACAAAAGAGGGAGGGGGGGAGGGACGGATGAACTCACGCCAGCGTCAGCGCTGACGCCGCTTCCCATGGAGAGTTCACCCGTAGCCCAATTAATACGAGGATTATGCAGCACAAGCCAGGGGTGGCCTAAAACAATGTCGGAATGAGGAGACATAACAACAAAAAAATTCAAATATTCCCCCTCGCTACCCACCACCCGAACCCACAGTTTCCCGGTGCGCTGGGTAATAAATCCACAACCAAGCGGTCGGCCGTCCAGCGAACGGACAGGGATGGGCACCTCTAGTGTCTCTAAAGGAACCCCCCATTCTAGAGCCACCCCCACATGAATCAAGTTGCCCGCAGCCCCCGAATCCACTAAAGCCTTGGCCGTTTTAGAAGAATCCCCCCACCTGACAGTGACATCAAAAAAAGTATGTGAGTCGTGAACGTTTATGACCGGAGAGACATGCCCACCTGCTAGCACCTTCCCCAGGCCTAGCGGGCTCCTGCGTTTCCCGAGCCACGACAGGCGGCGAAGCGATGCCCCGTGCGGCCACAATGAAAACAGCGCTTCTCGTTGACCCGCCTCTGCTTCTCCGCTTCAGAGAGGTTCAACGCTCCCAGCTGCATGGGCTCGTCATCGCCCCGGTGCTCTCTCATTGGCTGGTATGCTGGCCGATCGACACTAGGAGAGGGACGGAAGAGTACCTGTGACGAAGCCTCCCTCTCGCGTCCCCTCTCCCGGTGACGATTATCTAACCGAATGGCCATGTTAATCAATAGATCCAGGCGTTCGGGTAGCTCCCGCGTAGCCAGCTCGTCCTGCATGCGAGTGGAGAGACCATGCAAAAAATGGACACAGCAGGGAGCCTCATGCCAGTCCGCCTCTCGAGCCACAATACGGAAATCAATGGCGTAGTCTGCTACGGCGCGAATGCCCTGCCGGCAGGACATAAGTCGACTGCCGGCCTCGTAAATGGAAATCACCCTGGAGGTATCGAATACACGACGTAACTCCAGGGCGAAGGCATCCGCGTCGCGGCAGACCACAGACCCACTCTCCCACTCCGCTGTGGCCCAAGAGAGAGCACGACCCGTGAGGAGAGTTATAATATAGGCTACCCGAGCCACATCACT
Source organism: Notolepis coatsorum (assembly GCF_963971535.1). Classification (NCBI taxonomy): domain Eukaryota; kingdom Metazoa; phylum Chordata; class Actinopteri; order Aulopiformes; family Paralepididae; genus Notolepis; species Notolepis coatsorum. Next base: position 36,883,297 of record NC_140178.1, read on the forward strand.
GGGGAAAGTACGCGGCTGTAGTTGAAAAATGAGAGAGCACTGGGCGATAAACTCACGGCAGCCGGTAGGAGCCCCTCCATAGCGCTCCGGCGCCGGCAGACGTGGCTCTCGGTAGTCCTCCCGATCCACCGGATACCCCCGCTCGCCTTCCCCGCCGATCGATGATGCTCCGGCTGTGGATATCCTCGTTGATGTCGTCCCAGCGGCCGTAGAGCGGGCCTGGTTCACCGCCGCCAACGCTGTCTCCGCCGTCTCCTGAGAAGCCAGGGAAACATCTGCCAGTCGACCCAGCTCGACACCGACTGCCATCTGCCGCTCCATCATGATCCTGAGCTGGTCCCGTAGGCTCACCATCTCGTCCCGTATCTCCTCGTTGGAAGTCATGATGGCTAGAGCTTCTGTTACGAACGGGTAAGTGACTTCCAAGTTGTCGAGGTAGAAGAACGAGACGGAGAATGTTTTACTATTCCAAAACAGTTGTACTGTTTATTAACAGGGAAAAGCATATACTATAACAGGGAGAAGACAATATGTCTGTGCTTGTCCAGCGGTAGGTACGTCCGTAGAATTAGGTGAAGCTCTAGCAAAGAACAAGGAATAGAGCAAATGTTAAATAGGTCACATTCTCAACATTCCACGCTGTCAATGACGAGCAGCAGTCTGACAGCCAATGACAGCACCCAGGTGTGACAGACAATTAGTGATGACAGCAATCAGTGGTGACATACAAGGTGAACCATAACAACAGGAGTGACCCAGGTAGACAGTGGGAGACAATCCTAAGATGATAGTCTCCCGAACATTACAGCCTGTGCCATTTATGGTGGTTAGTACACTTTTTCTGTGTGTCACGCCATATCCGGATCACATGTGTAATAAGAAGGCCAAATCTCAAGTTGCATTGCTTCATTGATAAGTTGGTGTACACTATATCCTGCAGTCTATGTGGTCTCCTCTAATGGATACCGATGCTTGAGAATCAAACCAGGTGATCAGTGGTCTTAAAGAGAACGCTTTAAAGTAATAGTTGAAGTCTGGAAAGGCTAAACCCCTGTCTGCTTTATTTCTCTGTGCAGTGGATCTTTTTATTCGTGGACGTTTGTTGTTCCAAATAAATGTATATGCAGTGGAGTGTAGTTTTTGCCAGTAACCAACGGGGGGGGGGGTAACGGCAACATCGAGCTGAAGAAGTTAATTCTGGGTAAAACATTCATCTTAACTATTGACGCTCGGGCCTGTAATGAGTTTTTTTATTTTGACAACCTGCCGAAGCCATTTGAGATCCTATCTAGCAATCCGGAGTAATTATACTTCACCGTTTGGTTTATAGTGGGGAATATTTCAACTCCAAGACATCTAAAGTGTTCTACCATGAGTATATTTGCTGGGAGGGTGGTAGCCTTCGCAGTCACATTAAGTGGAAGGAAGGCCGATTTTGGCCAGTTTATCTTAAATCCTGATAGATTGCCAAAATCATCTATTACTTTGAGAAGATGAGGTAGGGAGGTGGTAGGGTTTTGCATGAACAATATTACATTGTCTGCATATAAGCTAATGTGATGCTGTGTGCCCTTAATTGAGATTGGCGCTATGGACTGGGATTGTCTTATGTACTGTGCTAAAGGTTCTAGGGATAGAGCAAATAGTCCGGGACTAAGAGGACAACCCTGTCTGAACGAGCGCGACAGGGAAGTGTGGGGAGCAGAATTTACCTGTTAAAATCATGGCCGATGGATCTGTATATAGTACTTTGATCATATGAATGAACCCATCTCCTAACCCCATCCTTCTAAGTACTGCCCATAAATAAGACCATTCCAACCTGTCAAAGGCCTTCATCGCATCTAAGGATAATACAGCTGTAGGAGGCGCGGCATCCTTGCTGGAATCTATCACATGCAGTAACCGTCTAATATTATCTTATGAAGCCTGTCTGATCAGGGTGAACTAAAGATGTCATATGCTTTTGAAGTCGGATGGCTAGTACCTTAGCGTACAGCTTGAGATCGGTTCCAAGGAGGCTTAAGGGTCTATAACTACCGCATTCGGTGGGGTCTTTATCTTTCTTAAGTAGGACAGATATGAGTGCCATATTGACATCCCTGGAGAAGTTCCCCTCTTTGACTGAGTGTAGAATCATATCAAGTAATAGGGGTCCAATTACATCCCAACATGAGAGGTACAGTTCGGGTGGAATGCCATCCCAGCCAGGGGCCTTACCACTTTGCAAGTCAGAAATAGCCTCCCTACAGTAAGTTCCTCTAGTGTAATAGGTGCATCTAACCGTTTAGCATCTTCCTTTGAAAGTTGAGGTAAGTTAATTTGATCAAGGAATTTATCCAGTTTATTATGATCGAAGATCACTTCTGACTTGTACAGGTTAGAGTCAAACGTACGAAAAGTCTTGTTGATTTTTTTGGGGTCTGTAATAACAATTCCCTGTTGGTCCTTAATGGCAGGGATATCAGCAAATTGTTACCTGGATCGTATCTTCATAGCTAGTAGGTGACTAGGTTTAGAGCCATGAAAGTAATAATGTAAGGGCAACCTAACAAGAAAAGATGCCAGTGAGGGAATACTGGGTGAAGCTCTTTCCAACGCGTGATGCTTGTTGATAATAAAATGATGTCTTCTCCTTGGTTACTGTTGAGAGTTTTTATTCCTACTTGCAGTGTGGACAAATATAAGCATACAAAATAAACCCAAAAAGTTACTCAATATAACTGAAAACAAAACAAACGAGCACGGTAAAAAGATAGTGTGGCTTCCCTGTGATAATTACCCAATTTCCCTGCCGCTGCACACCTGTGAACACATACATATAGACTGCACCTGAGCGCACATGAGCCCCGCCTCCTGTGCCCACTGCCAGCTAATTGGTCAACACTTTCATGGTGACACGGTGCCTTCATACAATAACATAACGGCAGAAAATCATTAAATTGGCTACAACACGCCGGCCCCCAATTGATACTATATAAACATGTAACAATTCAATGCATGCAAGTGATTGTAGCCAAGTGCGTAGTCCACGTTGATATTTAATTTGTAATGTCCAAAGTTCATGTAGTCCGAAGGAAAACAGATACTAATCTAATTAGCTTCCAAAAGAAGACAGATCTTGGTGATAGTTCAAAGTTCATGTAGTTCATAAAGTTCATGTAATCCAGTAGGGTTGGTAACCCCAGTAATAGAAAATTGGCTTCAGTCTATTAAGCGTCCAATAGAAGATAGGTCTTTGCGATGGTTTGCTCCAGGACGTTGTACTTGATCCGGACATTCAAACTGCACAAGTCCATGTCTGACAGGATCCACGAGGCGCATTAGAGTCCGCTACCATGGAAACGTCTCCTATGAAAAGTTCATCTTGTTCTTTGGCCACCGTTGTCTTTGTCTTTTCCTCACTGTCATCCCTCTTGTCCGACAGCTCCTGTTTCCTTTTCTTTTCCTAATTAGAGTCAATTGACATTGTCTTTACATTCCTTGTGTTCCTTGTGTGTCTGTAGCATCCACAGAGTCTCTTGCCTTTGTTGTGTTTCTCCAGGGAGTCTTTCCTCTCTTTAGCCATGTCAAATATGCCCTTTTTCCTCCTTCTTCTCTTTATGGTATTTCTCTTTTGTTTTTTCTGTTGGGAAGTGGTTCAGTTCATCTTGACCAGGTGTTGAGTCTTTCCTATGGGAGTCAGAGAGGCCTGGAGAATCACTTAACTTAGCTACACAGCGTTTGTGGGATTTGTATTCCTTGTACTCCTTCACAGGACCGTCCCAACTGTCGTTCCCGTAGAGGCAGGAATCAAAGAAGGGGTCTGAGGCCCACCTGTCGTGGTGGTCATCGGAGGCACTGAGCTTGGTATCTTCCATGTTCAGGAAACAGTTGTTGACGTCGTAACCTTTATGTTTCGGCTCCCCCTTTGGTGCCTTTTCATTTTTAGATTTCTCCTTCTCCACCCTGGTGTTCTTCTCCTTGTCCATCTGCAGATGTTTCTCCTCGTTCTGTTCACTTTTCCTGTCAGCCTTTGAGGAGGACTTCTCCTTGGACCTTTTCTCCTCTTTGTGAGCCTTAGGTTTCTCCTCCTTGAGCTTGTCTCTCTCTTTGAGGGTCCTTTCCTTCATGGCTGATTCTTTAACTTTCTTAATTTTCTCCTTCTTCGCCGTTCTCTGCAGCTCTTTCCCAGAAGACCAGTCCTCATCCTCAGGTTCCATTTTTGAAAGCCGCTCCTTTGACTTATCTTTCTGAGAAATGGAGATGCGGTTGGCTGTGATTGTGGGGCAGCTAATCCCACTCTCATTGCCTCCTCTCAATGGTCCGTTGACAACCCATCCCAAAAGGGTTCTAACAGCGTAAGGTCCTCTACTCCTGCTGTTTATCACCTCCCATGGCTCCATTGCATCTGGAGTGTTCGTTCCAATTAACAGCTCCACATCAGCATTGATAGTAGGAATGTCTACAGTGTTCAAGTACGGCCAAGCCCACAAGTCTTCCTGTCGTGGGATGTTATTGCGAGTTACAGGCATCTTACGTTGTGTGTACACATCAGGCAACTCGATGTAGGCGTCACCATTTAGTGCAGCGACCTCTAGTCCTGAGATGACATGACTGTTGACAAAACTCTCTTTGTTCATTGTTTTCATTAGGAATCTAGTGTTCCTTCCTCTCACATTGAGCTTCCTCATCAGTTGTTCAGAGCAGAAAGTGGATGAACTGCCGGGATCTAAGAATGCATACGTTTCTAAGACTGTGTTGCCTTTCTTTGCCTTGATCTTGACAGGCACAATAGACAAGACGCAATTCTGTGCTCCGGCCCCTATGTGACCACAAGTTTTGGGAGTGGTGACTTGACTCATTCTGTTTTCATCTCGTGTGTCATCTTGTCGTGATCTTAGTTCTTTCCATTCCCTTTCATAAATATGTAGAATGGTAGGATGTCTTAGGTTACATATTTTACAAAACAGCCTACTATGGCACTGTGAACTTATGTGCCCGACATATAGACATCCAAAGCAAGCGCCCTTTCTTTTTAGAAAGTCTATTTTTTCACCATGCCGCTTCTTCTCCATTTTAGAACATGTTTCCAAACTGTGGCCCTCTTCACATAGCAGGCAGGATTCTCTTATTGGTTTGTCTCTCTCCTCTTGATTGTCAAACTCAACAGGTGCCACAAATGTAGCAAAACTGCTTCCTCTCTCCTGCAGGCGCCCTTGTGAAGTTTTGTTTCCAATCTTTAACTTTGACATTGAGACAACAGTGTCTAGAATGTCCCCGTACAGTGGGTCAGATGCAATAGACACTTGTCTTTCAATGAAGGTGACAACTTCACTGAAACCTGCTTGACGATGGTGTCTCTCCTGGTATTCAAAAGCAATGTTTCTCCATCTGTCTCTGAGTTTGTAAGGTAGCTTCATGATTATTGCCCGTAGGTTTGATGGCATGTTCATCTCAGACATGTAGCTGATGTCTTCCATGGCATTACAGCAGATGCGTAGAAATAACGAAAATGCTTGTAAGGCCTTGATATCTTCTGATTTTACAGGTACCCATCCAAACGCTCTCTCCATATATGCAGTGGCTATTTTCTGCTCATTTCCAAAACGTTCATGCAGAAGCGTTCTAGCCTTGTGATACCCCCTGTCGGATGGCATATGTTGACAGCTCTTTACCAGCTCTTTAGGTTGCCCTCTAGTGTACTGCTCCAGGTAGTACAAGCAGTCCACACTGTTAGCAGCCTTTCCTTCCACGCCATGTTCAAAGGCTCTAATGAATGTGTTGTACTCAAAAGGGTTTCCATCAAAGATTGGTATATCCCTGGGGGGTAGTGATAAGGAAACTTGCTGTTGCACAAGTAATGCTGTAATGTCATTTTGCTTCTGCATGATCGTGAAGATATTGCCTTGATCCTCACTGCTTTGAATGGGTTGCTGCGGTGAATATACAGCATGGGGTAGGTGTTGAGATCGTTGTGGCATGCTTGCAGTGAGAGCACTTGGTTTTGTTTTGGTTCCTTGAGAAATGATTTCCTTGTGCCGGGTGGCTACAGTACTGAGCTGCTTGTATGGCTTTTGGTGTGATTGAGTTGGTCTTGCAGGTTTGCTGCCTCCTGTTGGTGGATAGTTGACATGACAGTCTGACATTGATGGAATGAATTGTACAGCAGAGGGGTTGAGAGCAGCCTTTTCTTTTGACGCATAAGAGTTCATTCCATCTGTAACTCTGCTTTCAATGTCAGACCCTCTGTTCCTGAGAACATTCACCTTAGCTGTCTGAGCAGCAATTTGACTTTGTATTTGAAGCAATTGTCTTTTTTTCCTTATTTGTGCCTCCTGGGCTTCCATTTGTGCCTTTAATTATGCTTGCTGGGCTTCCATTTGTGCCTTTAATTGTACCTCCTGAGCTTCCATTTCATGGCTTTCTTTTAATGCCATTTCCAATACCACGAGTGCCGCCACCTCGGCCTGTGCCAAGATGGATGCAGAAATGTTTGATGACATTGAGTGTCGGGTAGAACTACCACGTGACACCCTTGATTTACCCGTATTGGAAACACTGTCATCTGGCCCAATACTATTCACCTCCTCGTTTCCATTTGACACAAAGTTGAAATTTGAACCATCATTATCAAGACCCTCGTTTGTATATGACACAGCATTGTTATTTGAACCGTTGTTATTCAGAACCTCATTTGTACTCGACACAGCATTGTTCTTTGGGTCAACCACAACCTCAGTTGCATTAGGCACACTGTTGTGAAGGGCCAGATTAAAACTGAGAATCTACCTTTATTGTTTGATATACTTTGTATATTATTTATATATACACGGAATATCCCTTTACCTGCGTTCAAACCAGAGTAATATTCGCTCTCCTTATTGGACAGCGCCCTAGGCGCCACCTCGCAAGCCCCCAACGTCAGGTTCAAAGACAAGTTCACGCATGTCAGAACATGCCCGGAGACAGCGTATTGATCCCAGACAAGGACTGCGGTTTGGGACTAGATAATCACTTAAGTATATATACAGCGCAAGTACCTGCTTGTCCATCTAAACAAGCCAACGTAGTTCATCGTGTAAATTGAGCACTTGTGCGTTGAGAACATGTGCGAATAGAATAAGTAAAGTGTCAGAGTTTAATGCAGTAACGTCAAGTTCGACCTAGTTTAATGTGAAGTAAATAGTCGTTCATTTATTGTATATCGTGCAACCCAGTTCGTTCGTGTGTAGCATTGGACATGTGCACAGGAAAACCAGCGGCGGCGATTGCAGAACCATTACTGGTTGGATTATATTGATTTGGAACGTGTTACCCGGAGAAGAGCCTCGTTGATTTCCACTATCGTTTGGGATTTAACCTCGTGAGGATTACACTCGGGCTGGCCTCATGGACAGAGGCTGGCTAGCTATCATCATTTGCTATCGAGCATTGGATTACAGTTATTGCCTTTGCTGCTGATCGTTGGATTTACAAGGACTGACTTCTGTACATGGAGCCCCCTCATTCTTCATTGAATCAGACTGAGTATCCGAACATTCCTCTATCCTCTAGAACTTACAACCCCGGAGGGAACCCAGTGTCTCCAGGCGGTACCAGCGTTGCCTTCTATAATTGCTATTAGACACCAGGTGGCGTCAACTTAGACCCATCGTAGGAATCCTGCTATTCCCAGTGACTCATGCTACTGACTGACTTATGCATATTCTTCGCCATACAAGCGCGACCCTAATTCTCATTCTGTAACCTAATGTTGCATAATAATAAAATACCCTCAAATACTATTTCTTTGTCAATGCCGTGTTCTTATGAGTGTTCACCATCTATATTTGATGTACTGTCTGGCCAGTAATTAAAGTACATAACTAGCAGTGGTTTAATCTATCACAATCTTTAATACAGTCAGGGTTTTGTAACCCCTCAGTTACACACACCATTGAATTCGTAACCATTGTCATCAACTTGTGTGGGCATGCACTGCTCCCTGTTAGCACACACCCATTTCTCCATTTTGTCAATGATTTGATTAACATTGTGCAGGTGACCTTGAAACCATTCTGTTTGTTTAGACATTTCGTCGTCGGGCAATAGAGGTTTTAGTGATTCATGTACCCGTGTAGTTTCACCAACCAACTTCCACAGTGTGTCGTGCTTAATTTGCATGACGGAAATATTTTCATTTGAGCACATCATTTGATCCAACTCTTTAGCCATTTTACACAATTGTTTCAGTCCAAAGTTCCTTTCTTTATGCAACAACATGATCTTTGTTTCCAAAGCTTTAAATGTGGGCTTAGAAAGCCTTTAGCCAAGTTCATTGTCTGTTTCATCTTGATTGACAGCTGCCTCCATTTCAACGTTAATTTCCTGATTCCCCACGCTACTCATGTCTACAATGTCAAGCAATAGGCAGAGGTTTTATTTAGAATTCTTGGTAGGATTTGCCTTTATCCATTTGCGCGAGGCCACTCCTTCCACAACTTTATTCCATTCATTCATGAATCCGTCTCACCGTAACTTCTTTGATGTGTTGTTCCGCGTTGTGCTGCATGCATGTTGATATCGTGGTTGAATCGGCAGAAACATCAATGAAAGGGGCGCTGTTCCTTGACTCCTTCCGTATCTGTCTGTCTTCGAAAACAATCTTGTTTAGAAGCTTATCTTTTTACTTGTGTAAGGGCAACCTAACAAGAAAAGATGCCAGTGAGGCAATACTGGGTGAAGCTCTTTCCAACGCGTGATGCTTGTTGATAATAAAATGATGTCTTCTCCTTGGTTACTGTTGAGAGTTTTTATTCCTACTTGCAGTGTGGACAAATATAAGCATACAAAATAAACCCAAAAAGTGACTCAATATAACTGAAAACAAAACAAACGAGCACGGTAAAAAGATAGTGTGGCTTCCCTGTGATAATTACCCAATTTCCCTGCCGCTGCACACCTGTGAACACATACATATAGACTGCACCTGAGCGCACATGAGCCCCGCCTCCTGTGCCCACTGCCAGCTAATTGGTCAACACTTTCATGGTGACACGGTGCCTTCATACAATAACATAACGGCAGAAAATCATTAAATTGGCTACAACAAATAATGTTGTCTTGTTCTGCGTATTTGAAATTCAGATTGTTGTCTTAAGATGGAGTTAATCTCCTTTTTCAACACTTTAATTTGAGACTCCAGTCGACACGAGTAGTTGCGCTGTAAAGCGGAGAACAACGAAGAGTGAAGCACTTCCAGTTCTACCAATTTGGATAGACGTTTCTTGCGGAGGTTGGAGGCAAAGATAGTAGTGTTATCCTTGATAAAACCCTTTACAGATATCCATAAAGTTCTGGGGTCTTGTACCGAACCCGCATTAAACTGCAGGAATTCAATGAGTTTATTTTTAAATTGCAGGTTGAATTCATTGTTTTTCAACAGTGTCGAGTAAAAGCGCCATCTTGGGGCTCGGGATGTCATTCTACTGAATGAGCCCTTTAGGAGTAAATAATTGTGGTCTGACAGTGCAATGGGCCCCAATTCAACGTCAAAGCTATCAAATAGTCTAGGGGATGCAAAAACATAATCTATTCTAGAAAATGTCCTGTGTCTTGCTGAGAAAAAGAAATACTCTCGCGCCGTTGGATTGAGCGATCGCCACAAATCATTTACTCCTGTATCCTTGGACCAGGCCTGTAGTGCCATAGAGGCCTGTCTCTGGTCATAGGATGTGGTGAGACTAGATTTATCAATCGAGGGATCCCAGATGGCATTAAAATCTGCACCAATTATAAATGAATACTCAGGGAGATCTAGCATCGCTCTAGTGAGTGAAGCGTAGAAGTTAGCGTCATAAACATTAGGGGCGTAAGCCGCTACCAAAGCAATTTTCCTGTTACAGTAATCTATTTTAGCAATAGTTACTCGACCATCTGCATCAGACCATACGTCCAACAATTTAATATTCAACTTCCGTTTCACTACTATAGCTACACCACGGGATTTGGTGCCAAAGGAGGCGTAGCTTATGTTTTGATATACTTTATCTGCCAGCTTTACATTGTCAGCCAATAAAAGATGCGTTTCACTTAAAAGAGCCACATCAACCTGTTGTCTTTTCATCCATGTTAACACGCTTGTGCGTTTATGATGCATATTAAGACCCCCTGTATTCCAAATCAAGATATTTAAATTAGCCATAGTCTAAACAGGTTGCAGTATGCCTGTGTGTAATTCGTCTGGAGTAGCATTTCATAATAGATATATATCCAACTGTTAAGGTCCTGTTGAGATCCGAGCTTGAGCATAAAACAAACATATAAAATAAAAAGACATATAATCCCCTATTCCCGCCCCCCTCCCACCCTTTAAAATACTTAACCAGTATCCCCATATCGAGCAAATCAACCATAACTCCCCTATGCAATTTGCCATAGGGTCTAAAACTATCAAATCTATCATTAGTAGATTATTCTCTCAGTGGCTGCTAGCCACTCTCCCGTTAAAAATAAAAAGGAGATAAAAAATAAAAAATGCCTCAAAAAGTAGAGTACATTCACTTAAACCTTATAAGAACATGGCTAAGTTTAAACACGCAGAAGAAATAGAAAGAAAAGGCATTGGAATTATTGCAAAAGAAAAGAAGGAGGGGTTATAATACGTGTATGCAGTACGTCCATCGTGTCAGGAGAGGGCGCTGTGCAACAGCTCGTCTGACATTCTAGCATCTTCTGTATTGTTCCAATTTTGGTATATGTCTAGCCGAAGCCCAGTATAGGCCTAGTAGGGAGAGGCCGAGGTCTCCCCTGGGAGAGTACGTTTGCTGTGGAACGGTGGCCAAGCCTTGCCCACCGTCTTGCTGTGGCAAAGGGAAGGAGTCGGATGGTGTAAAGAAGAAGAAGAAGGAAGAGGAAGAACGGCAAATGGAGCTACGAATTTCCAGAACGACCGATATTCGCGATCAGTGGAAGGGCGAGGGGTCGGAGTACAGTGGGGAGGAGAGTGAGAAAGAAGAGAGGGAGGAGGAGGGGTGGGAAACGGTGGGGAAGAAGAGGAAGAAGCGGACGGAGAGGAACGACAGCGATGGGGATAGCCAGGGCAAGGGTGAGAGTAGGGGGGAGGAGAGGGGGGGAGAAGGGGGGAAGAGGAAGAAAGTGGGGGACGATAGCTCAAGTGGGCCGGGAGACAAGGGTGCTGGAAAAGATGTGGCAAAAGAGGAAGTGATCCATATAGTGGTCAGGCTTGAGGGGGAGAGGGGTGAGGGGAAGGTAGGTAGGCTCGAGTGGCCCAAACTCATTGCCGCGCGACTAGGAGAGGTAAAGTACGTGAACGTTTTGTGGGATGGGAATCTGGCCGTAGGGTGTGGTAGTGAGGGGCAGGTGGAGGTGGCTAGGACGATGCGGGGCATTGGGGGGGTGGGTATAAGTAAGGTGGCGAGAGTAGGGGAGAAGAGGGGGGGGGGGATGTAAGGGGGTGATAGCTGGGGTACCGGTCGAGGTTACAGTAGAGCAGCTGGTGGAAGAGCTAATGGAGGACGGGCGTAATGGCATAGTTAAGAGTGCAGAAAGGATGAAGAGGGGAGCGGAGAGGGCAGTGACGGGGACGGTAGTGATTACGTTTGAGGGTGGGGTTGTTCCTAGGGAGGTGTTTGTGGGGCATAGGATGTATAGGGTTAGGGAATTTGTTCATGATCCTCTTAGGTGCTATAGGTGCCAGGAGTTTGGCCATATAGCTACCACGTGTAGGAAGGGGCTGAGGTGCGCTAGGTGTGGCGGGGAACATGAATATGGGGAGTGTGGAGAGGGAGTGAAGCCGAAGTGCTGTAGTTGTGGTGGGGAGCATAGTGTAGCGTTTAGGGGGTGCGAGGTGATGATGAAGGAGGTCGCGGATCGGAGAGAGAGAAGGGAGGGTAAGTTGACGTATGCTGGGGCGGTTAGCAGGGCAGGACAGGGTAGCCAAGAAAGGGTGCAGGGGGTTGAAGGAGGGCATTTGGCAGTGAGGGTAGAGCAGGTGGAAAGAGAGAGGGGAAGGGAGGAGAAATTAGGTATTGTGGCCTTCGTGGCAGGGGTAGTTACTGGTATGGCAGAGGCTAAGGGTAAAACAGAGATGGTGAAGATGATTGTTAGGATAGCGGTTCAACATCTGGGATTGGAAGGTCTGAACTGGGAGCAGGTGGTTAGGGAATTGGCTGAGGGGGCTGCGAGGGACAAAACTGCGAGGGACAAAGCAGCCCAGGATAAGATAGCAGGGGGCAAGGTGGGTCCCACGGAGGGGGGCTCAGACAGGAAGTAGCAGCAGTAGCTGCACTCCAATGGTCAATGTAGTTGATGACGGGGTCCAGTAGAAGAAGAAAAAGAAGGTGAAGAAGGAGAAGAAGGAGAAGAAGAAGAGCCCATAAAAAGAATTGCGGAGGGCAGTAATACGCCACGATGCGTCTACTCTGCCGGAAATTCAAATAAGAAGAAGAAGAATATATCAACAACAGCAACAGCAAATGATGAAGCTGGCGGTGGAAATCACTATATGTCGAGTGAGTGGCCGGCAGAACGTGTCTGAAACGTCAATGGATCTCGAAGTCCAATACAAACATGTACACACACGGAGAAAACATCAAAAAAAGAAAAGAAAAAACCTTCACGGACCCACGAGCCAATTCATGGCTCGACACAAATGACCTGCATAAAAATCATAGATCATTTAAACAGAGCTAACGTTTATCTCCCCAGCCTTAGTGGACGTTCAATGGTTATCAAAATAAAACTGAACAAACTCCCCTTATATCAGATGTAGCGAAACATTAAAATAAAGTATCTAGACGATATCCAGCGTCACATAGTTAACCTATTTATAAAAACAAAGTTATCAAAATTTATATGACGCCGTTTGGCGTTTAAGCCATAACGAAGTGCTAACTGCACAAAAACAGTATACTGTAGCCTATGACGTGGTGTCCTCCTGGCTCTTCAAGAAGGTTTTGGCTTCCCCAGGCGAGGAAACATGCATCCTCAATCCGTCTTTGGTGATGATGAACAGCTTCGCAGGGTACTGGAGGGACGGTCTGAAACCTTGGTTGTAGAGTAAGGGCATGACTGTCTTGTAACGGGAACGCTGCTCCACAACTTCGGGACAGTAATCTTCATAGAAATAGACTGTATACCAGTTTACCACTCCTCTTCCGTGCCTCTCGAACAATTCTTTCTTCTATTCCAATTTGACGTAAGCTAGCAATAACTACTCTAGGCTTGGAGTTATTTACAGCTTTAGCACCAATTCTGTAACACTGATCCACTTCGGGTGTCGTAGTGAGGATCTCCGCTCCCAGAATTTCAACCAGTACTTTTGCAAACAAGACATTGGGTTGGTCGCAACTCACGGATTCATCCAGTCCTATTATGCGAATATTAGGTCGGCGGAGTCGGTATTCGACGTCGGCTAGCTTAGCCATTCGCTTATCGTTGATTCCTTCTATAACCTCACATCTAGCAGTGCAAGTACTCAAGCCGGTTTCCATTTCGTTTAGACGATCGGTCTGTGCACCAACCGTTACCCATAGCTTTTCGATTTTGGATTCGATAGATTCTTTGTTAGAGGCAGCCTGGTTGGTTAGGGAGCGTAAACCTTCCGTTATGGTGCTATTATCGTTATGGTGCGTTCGAGCTTAAAATGGGATTGCGTGAGCTTGATCTGGGATTGCTCTGATCTGATCTGGGATTGCGTTAGCTCTTCGATTAGCTTAGTAATGGAATCCATATCGGTGGAAGCGTCATCTTTCTTTGTCTCGCTTGCTTTCTTCGGTGCCATTGTGGTTCTTTCAGTCAATATAGTTAGTTGGAAACCTAAGGTGATATATACATAGATACAGGTTTAACCGAATTGGGGGTATAAAAAGAGGCTTTTAAAGTCAAAATATAAAAAACGGGAGTAGCAGCTTTGCAGAGTGCAACCTACATACTCGACCCGGAACCGGAAGTCCAGCAATCAATTCTTCAAACTGAAAACTTTACAATTTGAGATTTATTAAAGATTTTTGGATAATATTCATAGACTAAAATACATTCACGTGTCGTTTCTGCTACGTTCTTAGCGCATCATGCTGGAGTTTTGACAGCCAGCACCCAGTTCTCCGGTGAGCCGTGACATTGGTGCTCTAATGAGGCCAGGGGGGGGGGGGGGGGGGGGTGAACAGTGATGAATGATCTCTGTCAGGGGGAGCAGCACACCAACTCATCCTCTACCTCTTCCTCCACCACCTCTTCCTCCTCTCTCAAGCAGCACCAGGACCAGGCCAGGAAGGGCCTTGTGTTGCATAACCACACTGCCATCGGTGCTGGGAAGTGACATTTACTGGTAAATGAGCTGTCACAGGGGAAGAGATAGAGAGAGAGAGCGAGAGAGAGAGAGAGCAGACAGAGAGGGAGCGGCACGAAAAAGCGAGAAGGTGCAAGTCGGTGAACCTGACATTTTGCTTGGCAATCAGATTATATAGCTTGCATTAATGGAAAATAATAAATAATAATGCTGCTGATTTTACAGGGGGGGGGGGGGGGGGGCACGGCCAGGCGATGTGCAACTTTGGTCTAATGCTTTTAGACTGATGCCATTATGAAAGGTAGAACCTTCTGTGAAGAGGGGTTAAGACCCCCTGCCTGATGCCATTATGAATGGTAGGACCTCCAGTGAACAGAGGTGGTGTAGTGGCTAAGACCCCTGCCTGATGCCATTATGAATGGTAGGACCTCCAGTGAACAGAGGTGGTGTATAGGTTAAGACCCCTGCCTGATGCCATTATGAAAGGTAGGACCTCCAGTGTCCAGAGGTGGTGTAGTGGTACCCCTACTGGCCTGGGAATCAAATCCCACCAGGGTCGGGTAGAGGGCCCCCAGGATTTTGGTTAAGGAATCAGGTAGGTCAGAACAAGCTCTGTTTGCCTCCAGTTCAGCCTTCCTTCTGTCTCAATAAATAAAACAATCTAAAGGGGAGTGGATCGCCCACCCTCCATAAAAATAAAACAAATAAATAAGGTTGCCATGGGGAAATATTTCAGTGGCCCTAGCAATTAGCAGGATTCCATTGGGTTTCTTCTGTAAGAGCCAGGCCATGTGGCATGTTCAAATAAAGCATTTCAAATGGGATATTAAAATGTGTGGGTGGGCAGTGGCACACACTGCCCACACACATAAATGGTTCATATAGCGCTTTTATCCAAAGCGCTTTACAATTTGTTCCTCACATTTTACCCATTCACACCGATGTCAGAGGCAACCATGCAAGGTGCCAACCTGCACATCGGGAGCAATTAGGGGTTAAGTGTCTTGCTCAAGGACACTTCGACACGCTGTCCGGGAGGAGCGGGAATCAAACCGGGAACCTCTGGATTACCAGACAACTGCTCTACCTCCTGAGCCACTGTCGGCCCCACGTATGCATGTGTGTGTGTGTTTGCCAGCCATTTGGCAGTAGCCTGGTGCCACGTAAGAGATGTGTTCTCATAAGAGTATCTCAGTTACATAACAACAACAAGAAGACAGCTGCCCACCAAAACATCCACACCCTCGTCCATCAGCACCTTCTGTGGCTCCAGCGGGACTATCTGGCCGCGTGTTGTTTTTTAACAGCGCAGCAGTGCAAGAATGTGACAATTTGACCATGTGACCGCGGCAACGCGGGAGAGCGGCAGTGCGGAAATAGGCTGTCTCTAAGACAAACTCTAACCTTAACCAGCTCCTTAACAGCGCCTAAACTTAACCGTTCTAACCTTAACCAACTCCGAAACAATGCCTAACCTTAACCTTAACCTTAACCATGCCTAACCTTAAC
The DNA here is from genome assembly GCF_963971535.1 of Notolepis coatsorum. Classification (NCBI taxonomy): domain Eukaryota; kingdom Metazoa; phylum Chordata; class Actinopteri; order Aulopiformes; family Paralepididae; genus Notolepis; species Notolepis coatsorum. The sequence goes on from NC_140178.1 coordinate 36,899,078, forward strand.
CATAGAAAGAATATTGCCATTCTCTAAGACAAACTCTAACCTTAACCAGCTCCTTAACAGCGCCTAAACTTAACCGTTCTAACCTTAACCAACTCCGAAACAATGCCTAACCTTAACCATGCCTAACCTTAACCGGCGAAAGAATACACGTTAAAAAAAAAAATCACGTTAAAAAAAGAAATTTTTGATGGGATTCGAACTCGTCAACAACGGACCGCAGGACCGCAGGACCGCTGCTCTGCCAGGTGAGCTGAAGCGCCGAATGAAAATCATGGTGGACATGACATAATTCCGCTCGCGCTCTGCCGCTCCGCTCGCTCTGCGGTTGCCGCGCCTGCCGCGGGGCATGGCGCAGCCAATCAGGGAAAACGCGGAAGCAAAAGCAGCACTGCTGCGCTGTTATTAAACAATAGGCTATCTGGCCAGGGACAGGCCCAGGGGCGGAGCTAGGGGGTGGCTACCTGGGCTCAAGCCCCGGATGTATTCTGAAAAGCCCCGAATCTATTTTAAATTTTTTTTTTTTTTTTTTTTTTTTTTTTACAATTCATCATTGTTACATGAAAATATGTTTGCACCAGATTTAGCAGAAGCTAATTTCCATCTGTGGTCTATCCAGCTGCTAACTGTATTTGAGTGAGTTAAGTCTTGGTGTTATGGTAGACTCAGACCTAAGCTTTAAATCACAATCAACAAGTTGACAAAAACTTAATTCTTCCACCTTAGAAACATAGCTAAAGTACGGCCATTTATAAATCAAAAGGACGCTGAAAACCAGATCCATGCCTTTATCTCAAGCCAACTCGACTACTGTAATGCACTCCTTACCGGCCTCCCGATTAAATACGATGATAACTATTTTATTGCAATGCACTATTGCATTATTTTATTCTATTTTACTAACTATTTTATTGCACTGCACTATTTTACTTTGTATCAGTGAATCATAGACGCCTGGCCATAAGAGCATTCGGAGCATCTCTGCTCTCCCACTATTGAACTTGGGGGAGCAAAGGTATAATCTTGCTCCACCACTTTTTGATTATATGAAAAATATGATATATCCCCCCCCAATATATAAATCTAACCATAACTATGTTATGGTTAACTGAGTTTTATAGTGAAAAGAGCAGCTTTATTGGTCAAGATTGAAGGCTCTATATTGCAGGAAATTGCACATACAGGTTCATTAAATTCAAAAAAAATCTGTCGTGGAGGGGGTCGTGCCTGAGCCCCTCAAAACCACCCCTTGCCTGCCCAAAAAAAAAGAAAAATAATAATAAAAAAAAAAAAAAATTTAATTAAAAAAAAAAAATTAAAAGAAAAAAAAAGGGGGCCCATCTGGGCTAAGCCCCGGATCTCCTACAATCCTAAATCCGCCCCTGGACAGGCCGCTTCAGGCCAGGTAAGGAGGTCTCTCTTAGGGAGACCACAGGGTGGGCCATGTGAATATGGTCTTTGTTTTTCTCCTCATAGGGACAGTTTATTATATAATGCGGTAAACAGTGCTAAATTTAGATGAATGATTCATCACTTTTGGTTGCTCAGTGATCCAACACACAGATATAGTATCTGTTCTATTTCTATTCTGGATTTCCATGAAAAGCCTACACCTTCCTTTCTACTCAGTGTATTTCTATGAACAAATGGCGACGCTGTAATGTAAAGCAGTGCGGCACAGACGGCACACTGTGCCAAGCTTTGACCAAATATGTGACAAAGTACACACCCCAATTGTGCATCAGATTGCAACTTTATTTCGAATGTTCACACACCAGAACACCCGGTACTCTACCAACGACGTCCAAAAGCCCTCGACACGTTCCTGAGTGAAACACCCTCACATACTGATACTGATAACCTGAACGTCACTTCACTCTCTCTCTCCCTCTCTCACACTCACAGACACGACACAAACACATCCATTTTGATTGTTCAATGTACTAACATATTACTTTCTTCTTTATTTCTATATGATTTCTTGAACCGTGTGGAAGGAAATCAAGCCTTATGAGTATTGTGCTGAAAGTAACTAAGAACATGGACTCTTGTGTGCACCCTGAAACACTGCTCACTGGCGGGTTGTTTATTTCGTGGTCATAATGATTCACCCTGTTCAATATTCTTCAAGAGGAAATCTTGTGAGCGAATCAAAGGAGTGCTGATAATCACAAGACAAATTATAAAGGGGGATCTTCTCCTAAATACCATCAGTGCCCTGCAGGTACAAGCACAAAACAATGAACAGTAGTGTAGCTCTACGCTGGACAGAAATAACAAGAAATAACATCCAGACCTCTCCCCATGTTCACCCAAAACTCCACTAAAAAAACAACACAAAGCTTTTTAGACAGCTTTTCTAGACGAAAAAGATACATTTGTTGAAGCCTAAAACCCCAGTGCTGTTGGAGGTCCACAGATATAAAAGACGAATGAACATTTCTTCCCAACTCTCCAGCCTTGACGACTGCTGCCCCCTGTCTTATGTCTATGGTCACTGCAGCCTGTGGATCTTCAGGATCCGTCACCGAGCTTCGCGTCTTCTCACTCGCTCCCAGACATGTCGTCGTTGCTCGTCGCTCCGTTCATGGCCTCCACCCTGGCCAGCAGCAGTGGCAGGTTGATGGAAAGCCCTCCCGGAGATTCGTCTTCCGCGTCGGGTGGGTAGAAGCGCTTTGCATTGGACACAAAGTCCTCAGCTGCATCTAGGTATATAAGACGATCCTGGGGCAGGTTTGAGAGAGGGGAATCATATTAGTGGTATAAGACAAGGGAGATGACAACATAGAGAGAGAGAGGAGGAGACGTAGGGATATAAGACGAGGGAGATGACAACATAGAGAGAGAGGGGAGGCGTAGGGATATAAGACGAGGGAGATGACCACATAGAGAGAGGAGGAGACGTAGGGATATAAGACGAGGGAGATGACAACATAGAGAGAGGGGGAGGCGTAGGGATATAAGACGAGGGAGATGACCACATAGAGAGAGGGGGAGGCGTAGGGATATAAGACAAGGGAGATGACAACATAGAGAGAGGAGGAGACGTAGGGATATAAGATGAGGGAGATGACAACATAGAGAGAGAGGGGGAGGCGTAGGGATATAAGACGAGGGAGATGACAACATAGAGAGAGGGGGAGGCGTAGGGATATAAGACGAGGGAGATGACAACATAGAGAGAGAGGGGAGGCGTAGGGATATAAGACGAGGGAGATGACCACATAGAGAGAGAGGGAGAGGCGTAGGGATATAAGACGAGGGAGATGACCACATAGAGAGAGAGGGGGAGGCGTAGGGATATAAGACGAGGGAGATGACCACATAGAGAGAGGAGGAGACGTAGGGATATAAGACGAGGGAGATGACCACATAGAGAGAGGAGGAGACGTAGGGATATAAGACGAGGGAGATGACAATGACAACAGAGAGATAAAAATGAAACATGAACATCTTATCAGTACATGTGGGGGGGGGTCCTCAGGTTGGTCTCTCATGCTCTTATGTTATTTGTGGTGGTAGCAGGACACCATCTGAGCAGGACTGTGTATAATGCATGCAAGATATACCGGTAATAAATATGTCATTCTCTCAGTTTGGGAAATCTATTTGTGGTGGTGGACGTGTTCGATATTGCCGTTGGCCACCACAAATAAATCGACGTATGTGAAACGCTGGTCACGTGTAAGCACAATGGGTAAAGCATGACATCATAACCCTCATAAGTTCCCATTAGAGCCACCCATAAAATAACAAAAATGCGGTGCTTTTGATTAAAGAATCCGCCGGATGTTATGTTAATAGGGTTTCTTTTGACGAGATCTTGATCCTCACCAGGATGAAGAGGTATCTCTCGGGCGGAGGATCTTTGGAATCCCCGAAGAGGGAGGTCTCGTCGCTGAGGGTACTGAGGAGGGCGCGTGCTGCCCCGGCGTTACGCATGCGCTCTAAGGATGTGTTGGCATTCACCGTCAGTAGAGAATCCGCCTCTGCTATAAAACCTGCAAATCAATGAGTATCTGTTACCCCCTGTCTGGCTGTATATATCTATCTGCATACGTCTCTGTGTCTTTCTCTCTTTCAACTGGTCAGCCTCTCACCTAAATTCTCCAGGATTGTCCTCCATTTGTCCCTGACCTCCCGACGTGTATCTCTCATGGCCTCGATGTGCACACTCATACGGCGGTAGCCCTGTACAGAGAGACAAAGTCTTACACGTTTTCTTCCCCCTATTTAGCGTCACTTTATTGAAAGAAAGTTTCATTTTTAGCTTTGAAGTCAGATCTCCGTTTGACCAGTACATGAAAAATATTGGGTTCTCTGTGAAATTATCCACACTCTCCTTGTGTCTGATTCTGTCTCCACATCTCCCTCTCTTTCTCTCTGCTCTACCCTGCCTGCCCCTCTCCTTACCGTGGAGCCCTTGTACCCTGCCTGCCCCTCTCCTGACCGTGGAGCCCTTGTACCCTGCCTGCCCGCGTCTATTCTTTTACCAACGGATTTCCAGTTCCTGATTGGCCACTGACGTTTCTGGTTATGTGACATGTGCGCCAATCGCGTGACGCACCCATTTCCGCCTCGAACAGCAGCAAACTACCTAACGCCTAGTTTATCACTGGTTAAGCTTAGGCGACTCTTTCGAAGTTGGTTAAGGTTAGAGTTTGGAATCAGGGCTGGTGTTCTATCGCCCTGCTCTAAGACAAACTCTAACCTTAACCAACTTCGAAAGAGTGCCTAAGCTTAACCGGTGGCAGAACTTGCCGTCACACGATTGGCGCGACCAGAAACGTCAGTGGCCAATCAGAGCGCAGAACGCGAAACTGGAAATCCGTTGGTAAAAGTATTCAGGCTGCCTGCCCCTCTCCTTACCGTGGAGCCCTTGTACCCTGCCTGCCCCTCTCCTGACCGTGGAGCCCTTGTACCCTGCCTGCCCCTCTCCTTACCGTGGAGCCCTTGTACCCTGCCTGCCGCTCTCCTTACTGTGGAGCCCTTGTACCCTGCCTGCCCCTCTCCTGACCATGGAGCCCTTGTACCCTGCCTGCCCCTCTCCTGACCATGGAGCCCTTGTACCCTGCCTGCCCCTCTCCTTACCGTGGAGCCCATGCGCGTCTTTTGCCTGGCCTGGATGAGGTGGTGGAGGGTGCGGTCGTCCTCTCTCTCTGAGTGGCTCTGGTCGCCTGGCGTGCTCCACAGGTTGGTCTCCTGGTCACGCCGCTTCTTTTGCTCACGTTCAAAAAACTCCAGGGGGTCTTGGCTGTGTGGTACAGACAGATAGACGGACAGACAGGCAGATAGACACAGACAGACAGATGTTGGCGACACATACATTTACATTTAGTCATTTAGCTGACGCTTTTATCCAAAACGACTTACAAGTTATGTACAACAACTCTGGCAGCTAAGGGTAAGTAACGTTCGTCAAACATGTTGACTTGAGTGCTACAGACTTGAGTGCATATTAGCATAGTAGGTAATAATATAGGCAAGGTAGATTCCTTAGTAGCAGAGTGCATACTAGTGAAATTTATTTATTTATTTTCTTATTCTACTGTTGCATTCTTTGTAGTCGTCTCCTAAACGCTTCAAATGTAATTAGAAATGAGTGCATATTGGTTTGTGTGAGAGTTTGTATGTCTAGTGATTTCTGGCATATCTAAAGGTCCCCTTACGGAATCAAAGGCTGCTTCTCTTCTTTAACGACATCATCATCAGCAGTAACACAGCAGCAGCAGCAGAAGCGAGCGCAGAACCTCTTGAAAGCCGCCCCCATCTCCGACAAATAGAGGGCACAGGGAGGAACGTGTTCACGGGATGAAACGATCCAGGACTCTTTGGCTTGGGGTCCCGAGTCTTCAGAACGCAGGCCAGATGTTCCTCAAGCCGCTGAGGAACAGCCCGTGCATATGAAGACGTGTGACGAAGTGGGGTCCAGCGGTGGGTTAAAGCTAACATTGACCACTTTGCCTCTTCGTCTCCGCAGCCTCACCGTCCCCGGCTGTAGAAGCGGCCCTTGGGAGCAGCGGTGGGTTCCGCAGACGAGACCTTCTTCTTCACACCCTCGGAATTGTATTCCCAGGAATATCCATAAAAGAGCGCGTTTGCTGCCTCGTGGACACAAGATGGAAGAACAGCATGAGAAACAAACACGGTCCACCAGAATGTATCTGTGTCTAATCTGCTTTCACACTGGGGGAGAGAGAGAGAGAGAGTTTGACGCAGAAAAATCCCGACTGTGAGCAATTGAAGGCCACTGACCTCAAAACGGCCCCCCCTCTTTGCTTCTGGCTCCTGCTGCTGACCCAGGTCCGGAGAGGCCGAGAGACTGGAATCAGTTCGATCTCCAAGTCATGGGCCAGAGTCCTCTCTCTGGATCAGAGAAAAGAGACTCAGACAGAAGACAGCCAACGGGGATGTGCCTTCCCCTCTGCCTCACATAGACGACAAAGAGTACAGTTAGAAGCTCAGTCTCTATCGCCACAAAACACACTCACAGCCCCCGAAGAGAGTCACAACACAATCATGTGAGCCGGTCCATCTCTTGTCCTCGCTAGCTGTATCTATTGCCCCCCCGGCCTGGCACATGCCATGCTGCCTTCTTCTTCTCCTCCTCTATCAGGCCCATCGCACACAGCCTGTGCTGTGCTCATAGCGGACTTTATAGAACCGATGACGCTACCCATGCAAACACGGGGAGAACATGCAGACTCCACAAAGGGCCTCCCGCCAGGGGGTCAAACCCAGGACCTTGTTGCTACTACTGTCATAAGTGTGTCGTCTGCATAAAGATGATTTCTACAGGATGAGCCAGTGCTGCATGGCTGTTTTACAAGCGTGGATTGTCTCATTTGAACAAGGACTGGCAAGAGAATCAGACCAGTCAAAAAGGCTACTGTGCTGAAACACAGTATAAAACACAGTATAAAAAATACAGTAATTACCATGAGGGGGGTGACTTGCATCTGATATAGGGTCTGGTCACAAGATATTGTTCATGACATAAACACCCCCAGGATCTAACACAGGAATATAATGTAACATACTGATAAAAATAGAATAAAATGTGTTTATTATATTAACAATGTATCTATCTTTACTCTAAATCATGTTAGCAAAATCACTCAAATTCATCTATTGTATGTTTGTTTAGACACATCTTCCAGTGTTCCAAGATATAGACAGCAAAAGTAAGGACAGTGACATCACAGGTCAAGGATGAAACATTTTAAAGCTCTATATAATATTAAGCCTTTTTTCAAAAGCCCAATCTGTAATCCAAATGTAAACAAATTAGTAACCCCACAATAAATTAAAAATAGGAATCAAGGAGTGTTTCATTCTCTACTTGACATACGGTTTAATGCCAGACAACAGTTAAATATGACATTTCAATTGTATTTGCTGCATTTGTGGCTGTAAAATCTTTTTTCTTCTTTTTTGGCGATGTTTATAAACACTGGAGCTAATCAGACCTATGTTGTGGCTTGTGTTCAGAACATTCCAACAAGCTTATTTTCCAGCTACAAATAGATTCTGGATTGAAGCTTTAAATAGAATCAGCACTGGATACTTTTATTGATGGGTGCTGATATGTATGGGTAACGGGGTGAGAGTTTGGACATACAATTCACATTTCAAAAGAGAGTATAATCAAACTCTTCCATTTTATTAGATTTGAGTCTGGTTAAAGTTCCATAAAAATACACAACAGTTGAATTGGTCAGTATAAATGCAATGGCTTTAAGTAAACAGGTTTATATAGATAATCTGTAATTATGATGCAGAGATCTAGACACAATTTGAACATCAAAAATAAAAACATACAAACTAAATCTAAGCAACCTTTATATATACCTTTAACAAAAGGCATATAGCATTGGTATAGAAGTGTATATTTTGAAATAAGAAAAAGTTGGACATAATTCATTACAGTGAATAGAAGCATATCCATGTCGTCAATGATTGAATTGAGATGCATTCACTAAGTAAACAAACAAATTCTATAAGTAAATCTCAATGGCATTCAGCCGTGATCTTCATTTTTGGGGAAGGCAGACGCAGGTTGCGGCCAGAGGCGGCATCCAAAACAACTTGGGATTGCAACACAGAAAATCCTCCAAGGCATGTGGACATGTTATGGTGTGACATGCTTGTTGGATATGGTGCTTAAGAGCATTGAGCAACAGCTCCTTTGCGCCTCAATGTACAGAACCGAAAAGGCAACACGTTTCTCCCACGATTCAGTTTCAACATCATGATGTTCATCAACATGCATCACTGGTGCCAACAAGGTGCCGATTTAGCAACGAGAATAATAAATCAGATCTCCACGTGAAAGCAGCTTTACGGACTAAACTAAACAAACATGATGTGCTGTAATAGAAGGCAAAAATAAATAAAAACAGGTTACTGTCACATTAATATGCATGAAGTGAAGACTTGGGGAGTTGTAGGATTATTTTAATCAGTATAGCAAGCAACAACTTCTGACAGGAACCAACAAGCCCAGCTGAAGGTCACTTGAGGCTATTGGCACAAATGATAGATATTTTAGAAACTTTATAACTTCCTGATAGGTGACTAATGGCAAGAATTAATAAAAGGCCATCATCATAAACTGATAAGCTACAACTTCACACATTGGAGGTCGTATTTATGACTCAACTGGCGTTTTTATTACCATCAACCATTTTCGCCATCATGAAAACATTGTTATTTCCCAATTAACCTCGTTCATAATGACGACTTCTAAGTCCATGTGGCGAGAACTAGTAAATATGTGATTTCCGATATGCATGTGGTGAGATCACCAACAGAACAGGCGCAGTGAGATGGCAGCCTGCTGGTTTAATAGTGTTCAGTGGTCCTGGGAGATCCCAGAATCCATGTCCAGACGGTGTGTCTCCTTTACTTTAACCCTTTCACTACCACACTACAGACGGTTAACCTTTCACTAACACACTACAGATGGTTAACCGGCTAGTGTGGTAGTGAAAGGGTTAACCTTCTGTAGTGTGCTAGTGAACGGGTCAACCCTCTGTCGTGTGGCAGTGAATACTGAAGCTTCTGTATTGTGGCAGTTAACCATTTTTGGTAGAGTGGTAGTGAGAGGGTTAATGTTTGGATGCATTCCACCTTGGGGACAGACGAGGTAACGGATGTCAAACCAGAAACCACGCCACCGATCTTTAAAGTTCCATTTCTCACACGTTTCACATTTCAGTAGATCAGTGGGGTCTCCCTCTAGTGGTGGAAACAGGGGTGACATCGTCTTCACAGGAGAGAATGAATCTTCATTTAAAGTGTTTGTTGATGATGAGCTTATGAAGTGTGGTTTCTTCCGTCGCGCCGGAGCCCAACGTAAGACGGTGCAGCGGACAAAAAGAAATAAAGAAACAAATAATCTAATCTAAACTAAACACAATCAGCCAGTCAATGGCTAACATCACGTCCAGTAATAATAAGGCTCAGAAACCGACAGCTGCTCGGGGCAGTGAACTTACAGTCATGGCATTGCATCAATTTGTTTGTATCAAGCGAGAGAGAAAAGCCCCACGGTGAACATTATGTCTACCTTCGTCACATCTTCTTGGATCAGCAAAAGTCTCCCGTCATCCTGATTCAAGAAGACAGCTTGGCAGGTTTTGGACAACATTCTTATTGCACAGTGAGGGACACAGTGAAAAAAATATAGGTCTACATAAAAATATGGATGTGACTGTGCTTAAAAAAAACGCTGTCGCACGTCCTTTTACACTCTGAACTTGTATCTTCTTTTGATATCTTTGTTATATATCCCCTCTTAAGGTGCATCGCAAGGGCAATGCCCCCATTTTGGAGGGCCACCAATCTGCAGCCAATACCAATCCCCCCCAACTAGTTTTGGCACTATGGCTAGCAGGCATCTCTCCTGTCCCGATGTATGGCAGAGGTTTCGTATCCTAGCGGTAAGATACGCGCTTCTGTCGGGATGTGTGGCAGAGGTGTGAATCCTAGCGTTGGGAGGGACGCAGGTCACAGATGCGCTGCCGCAAGTGGGCCATGAACTCGAACATGGTGGCGGCCAGGCTCTGGTGGATGAGGTAGCGTGGGAGGCGGCCCTGAACACCAAACCAAACACAACAGGTTAATGTTACATGACGGCTTGGACACAGACCACTGCATCTAGTTCAAACATAACGGGAGGAGATACCTCCGAGAGGATTCAAACTACTGTGAAAACCTACAGTACCTTAAGGTCCGTGTTGAGGACCCAGATGAAGGTACAGACTGATGGGTTGCTGCTGGACTTGAGGACCACGAATCCTCCCGGACCGTTCTCACCCCTGGAGAAGAGAAGAGAGGAGAAAAGAGAGTAGAGGACAAGAGAAGAAAGAGAGGAGAGGTTCAGCAGAGGAGAGAGACCCATAGGAAAGGATCCAACTTAAGCACAATGGCACCCTTTATGAAATCAATACGTTTGATGAAGAAAATGTTGAATCCCATTTGGCGGGGGGATAGGGGTGTCTGGTGTTCAGTACTCAATACAAACAGAGATGATTACTTCCTTTAAATATTACTATTCTCCAAACGAAGACCTCAAAATAGCTAATTACTTGAATAACAGTGCAGTATTTTTTTTATCATTTTGGAATGAAACTCCTCCATTTGCATCCTTTCATTGGAGGCGTAGCGTAAGGAGGCCTAACCTGACGTAGCGACTGTGTGGAGGTTTGGCGTCATGGTCCACCGCCATGCCGGAAGAGAGGTATCGGTCTCGCTTGCGTTCCACACGCCGCACATTGACAAAGTCCCTGTAAGAAGGAGGGGGGGGGGGTGTTTAATATATTATTAATATATATACAAGACTTAAGAAAAAATATATAAAAAAATATAGGATAACTAACAGCGAAGGTATAAAATAGTATATGGACTATATTTATATAGGGGACCACTCAAGGGCTTCACAACATATGCCTCAAAACTTACCCATTCACTCACTCACACACCGATGGCGAAGACAGTCATGCAAGATGCCAACCAGCTTGTTGGGGTCAGTTAAGGGGTTAAGTGTGTCTTGCTCAAGGACACTTCATCATGAAGAGCCGGGATTGAACAGGGAACCTTCAAGATCACTATATATATATTCACATCCGTCTGTACATACCTGCATATAATCCTTTTTACATATCTGTATATACTATATCTACAGTATATCTGTACATATCCCTTACCTACTCTACTAGTTACGCTGCTGTCCAGAATGACAATCATAGTGTCTTTATACCTGTATCACTGTACATATTAATACTACACCTCTGTACATACATCTGATTAGCACTATTATTCAGTAGTACTAATTTATAATCAGTTTAATCACCTGCACATTGTATGGTAATATTGCACTTTGCGGTTACATTTGCACTCTGGTTGGATGCTTTTCATTGTGCTGTATAATGAGACAACCGCTCTACTGTACCTCCAGAGCTGCCACTGCACCCATATATAACTACTAGCGGGTTTATCATCACAACCCGCTATTACCACTGCTGACGTACCTGGCGGACACAACTCCACCCGCTGCGCCGGCAGAGACGTCATACGACACCAGGGTGTTGTCGTCCACTCTCTGTAGGATCTGAGGAGAAGAGTCGGTTACGGCTTTTGGCTGATGCAGGACAACAGTGATGTTAGCGAATAAATGAAGAAAGATGAGAACTCCAAGGAGGAGGAGCTGTGATCACCTGGCAGGCGGTGACGGTCTTGTTCCACTGGGGCATCTTCTCTGGCTGCAGAATCACCTCCTGATATACCAGCTCGGCGGGACACTGCATGAAGGCCTAAGGAAACACCAGGGACGTGGTAAACAACCGCTGTGCAAACTAATCAAGCTGCAATAGGGAGGTGTAGTGGTTACGTCCCGTGCGGTCCACCCCACTTGAAATTGCAATGTATTCTCAATGGACACATTTCAAAATGGTCTTGTTTAAAACAAATAAAGCATGAACATTGGCATGGTGTACCTTTCTGTGTGTATTCATCCACAATATATAGCTCAACATGAATAAATTTGCAAATTAACTCATTCAGCGCCAGTCACGATGATAGTCGGGTTAACTCGCCATCGCTTGAGCGCCAATCACGAGTATAGTCGGGTTTTAATCGTTATTTCTTTTATTAGCGATATCCATTCATTTGCATCCATCCAGCCTGATGTTATCGTTGGGAATGGGTCTGAGCTTGCAAAAGGGCAAATACCGCCGCCTATTGCACTCCATTGGGAATGGTGTAGTTTCTTTTCTGGGACGATCCGAGCCGTGAGGGCGGGGTTTAAATACTCAGGCGAGGTAGGCCTCAACAACGATGGCATGGAACAGTAACCCCGCCCGCCCGTCAGTGTGTAACGGTTGGTAATGAGGTACGGACCTCCACGAGCAGTATTTGGAATGGCGATCAGATAATTGGATTATTTCTTTTGCATTACATCAGATACAAGGTAAGAACACTATATATAAATTTGATCATTGATCTGATATTTATTTCTACCCCGATCGACTCTGTGTGTGTGTGTGTGGCTGTGTGCCATTGAGTGCAGGAGGGGACTGGGGGAGCCTTGCGCTACGAGGCTCTTTTCATTCTTGCACAAGGAAGGATAATAATGATGATCTAGTGTTGATTTCAGGAAGATTCGATAATCAGGCGAAAAATGCCGTGTTTAGTGTATTCCACTAAAGGGCTATTATCGCGTCTTTTCCTGGAATTACTAAGAATCACCAAAACTATATTCATATTCAAAACGGAAATGTACTGATGAAAAAACAATCTGTTTTGTACATGTTGACTGGAAGCAACTCACTGATAATCGACAGGTGTATTAGACCCATAGCTATAATTTTTTATTTCTTTTTTTTCCCCCTCCTTTTTCCGATTTTTCTCCCATCCCACTGTTAGTCGTTATGCCAATTCTCAACCCCCTTCCTGGTTGTTGCGCACTTTCCCCTACTATTGGTCCGAGAGGCCGGAGACTGTCTTTCCTCCGACGCATGTGCAGCCTGCCGGCATGTGCAGCCTGCCCGATATAGGTCTAGAACGCCAGCACTCGCAAATCTCGCAGTCCCCCCATTGATTAAAGTGGTGGCGTTCTAGACCTATATCGGGCATATCGCTCCGGCGCTGAATGAGTTAATCGCCAAAGTAGCCAAATTACAGCGTTTATGTTTTCATTCACTGAGAAACTACACAATGGCCATGCCGTGTGTTAGGCGACAGCACTGGTGTAGTTATTTTTTAACGACAAATTAAACAACCTTTTAACTAACTTTATTTCAACCAAAAATGCTTAAACAATAATGTTAGTGATAGAAGGGAACAAATTTTGTGCAAAAATGGAAAGCTTGCCAATGTTCATGAGGCAGAATTATTACAATAGCTGATAATACATTTTCCCAATGATAAATCCCTATAGGGGTGGACCACACGGGAAACTAAAGTGACGTCAGACTACACCTCCCTATACATCAGCTCGGGGAAGGGATAATACCAGGAAGTGTATTTTGTGTTTACTGCAGAACGGAGGGACTGAGAGACCCATGTTACTGACCAAACACTCTGTATCAGTGAAGGCTGTTGGAATGTACAGCTATTTAATATTTATTTTAACAAAAGAAAATACCACCTTTAGAGAAAATAAATCGTATTATTAGACTTATCTTATCTTTGATTTGATTTGATTTGAAGTCTTTATTTCGAACATGCAATGAATACAACAAACAATAACAAAAAAAGAAAAACAACTCAATCTGCATGTTCGAAAAGGAGTAGGAAGAAGTATACACTTATTTAATCCTACCCCTTTTCCACTACTCAAATGAGTGTACTATTTTAAACATAAAAAAAAAAAAAAAAAAAAAATGCAAAAAAAAAAAAAAAAACTATATATGTATAAAATAAAATAATATAGAAAACAAAATTAAAATGTAAACACCCGTGAATATCAAGTCCCTTCCTCATCCCTGTACCTTGTGAACATAATTTCCTTATACATCAGTTTGAATTGTCTCATGTTTGGACATTGCTTTAGCACCACATTTAGACTGTTCCACAGTTTCACTCCACATATTGAGATGCAGTGTTTTCTCATGGTAGTGCGTACGTTTAGCACCTTTAAATTGTGTTCTCCCCTCAGATTATAACCCCCCTCCCTATCAAAGAACAATTCTTGAATGTTTCTTGGAAGTGCATGACTTTTTGCTTTGCTTTTTATCTTTCTCTTTGCAATGATTGATTTTCATGTGCCATTTACAACAGCATCAGCCGATACCAGCTGATCCTTGAAAAGGCACGAGTCACACTTCAACACCACCCATTTAAGTTCCTTCAGAGCCTCAGTGATGTCAGCGGGTCACTCGTTTGAAAAAGGCCTTGTGATGTTACTTATGTCCTGATACCCACATACTGTATATCTGTAACTGGAGGAGTTGCTTTGTCACACCTGACAATATTCTAGCGTGGCTCTTGTTTTTTTTAATGCAACATACAAAGAATTAATCTATGTTCACATTGCAAGCCTTAGTGCTCAATTCAAATTATTGTATATTTATTTATTATTATTATTATTATTATTATTATTATTTATTATTATTATTATTATTATTATTATTATTATTATTATTATTATTATTATTATTATTATTATTATTATTATTATTATTATTATTATTATTATTATTATTATTATTATTATTATTATTATTATTATTATTATTATTATTATTATTATTATATTTTTTGTATGTGGCCAGTGTCAGATTCCAGTGTGAACTGGTCACAGTCCTGAACTGACCTGTATGCAGGAAAAAAACAATGACAAAGCTGTCACACGTGGTCGTATGGAAGTAAACATGGAGGCCACTGAAGTCAGCCTTTATGGTTTAATTTATAAGTTGATATGCAGTGGCGGTTTCGTGAGCAGATGATAATGAGGACGATGATGAGGAGAAAGAGACAAATATGATGTCGATATAAACGTCGATATGCTTTCAAACAGACATCCCCTCAACATTCGCTTGTACAGGAGTGTCACCCCAAATACTTATGAGGCATTAAACATCACTGTCCCTCCACTGACCACCTCCATCACAGCAGTCTTCCATGTTTGTATTCACCCAGTGACTCCCACCAGTGCAGAATTGTGACGAATTAATGTTTCCGATATGACTGTTCAGACTGAAGTCGCAATGCCAAAAATCAGACGTGTATCTGATTCAGGACTAGGGGTGTAACGGTACGTGAATTCGTCCCGCGAATTTACGGTACAGGCTTGGCGGTGCGGTACATGCAGCCATACGAAGAATACATCTCATACCACTAGGTGAAACTAGGGTTGCACATTTTACAAATATATGCTCAATATCTTTACTTTACACTGGCTTACATTGATCTTTAACGTTGAATATTAAGCTTGTATTGCCACATTTAGATGAATAAAGCGTTGAAGCTTGTAAACACACGCACGATGACAAGCACATAACAAATAAACAACGCATACTGACCCTCTGCACTGCATCCGTTTCTCCCCTCCCCCCTCCCCTGCCTTACTACAGGTGTCGGGTGTCCCTAAAACAAAACTATGAATTAATTATATCTAGTACCGTCAGGCGATTAAAACAATTAATCTAATTCATTACAGGATTTGTAATTAATCGCATTTTAATCGCAAAACCATTTTAGGCCTGATATTCTATATTCTATAATCATATTTCAAATTGCATGTGTCCGGATGGCAGAATTCAGTACTGTATCTACAAAACCTTCTGTTTAATCATCTTCCATTTATTCATTTAGATTTTTCAGGTCTGGTACATTTTAGCATGGTGTTATTCACAGTCAAAGATAAAAAAAAATTGAATTGATATTCTCATTTGGTTCATTACAATTTACTCAAGCCTAGTAACAGACACAGTATTTCTGACATTGGGAATACATTCCCTGAGATCCATAGATGTCCCTAGAATCAGATACCAAGAACATGCAAATGGACCATATTAAAAAAAAGTCTGTAAATGTGTATTCTACGTTCTTATGGAATGAATGAGATAAAAAAATTAAAGAAATAATTAATTTTGAGTTAATTTTCATAACGCGATCATTTGCTGTGTAATTAATTAATCGAATTAACGTGATAAACTGACAGCCCTAATTATATCATGTTTGTAACACAGCAGGGTCATTACAATTTTACATTTTCGTTCGTTTTCTTGTTCGCCCAATAATGTTAACCAATGGAAAGACACACACCAAGTTGGTGTGTCACCAACACACACACTGACTTTCTCCGCGGATTTTCTCAGTCACCGCTGATAAAAAAAAAAGGCACTACATACTTTTGGACTGATCATCTGAGTTCCTCTCCAGTTGCTGCTACTATGTTTAAATCCAAAATATTGATAAATCCTCTGCCATTGTTGTGTAACATGTCATCTGTTCTCTAGTCTTGTTCAGTCTCGGCTTCACATGAAGTTAAATCCTCTCTACAAGTGAAACAGTATCACTGACTACCACGGCAAGCCTATAGAATATCATTATATTTAATAATAATTATTATAATATTAATTATAAATAGATAATAATAATTATAAATATATTTTTCCTGTTGTACCGAAACCGTGACACCAATACCGAGGTACGTACCGAACCGTGGCTTCTGTGTACCGTTACACCCCTATTCAGGACCATATATGAAAGTGGCACAAATCAGAATTAAAAAGATCAGATTCCATGTGATTTGTGCTGTTCACACTTATGAAAAGAAACCGGATCTGAGTCACATATGAGCCACTTTCTCCTGCAGTCTGAACGTATCAGAAAAGACTACTTTCACACTTAACTAATGTAACAATGACACTGAAAGGGACTATTGTACCTTAAGAATGAAGGTCTTTCCGTGGAAGGGGATCTCCAGAGTGTACACAGAGTCTCCCATGTCCTGAGGGGAAATTAAAAACAATGTACAGGTTTGTTTCCATCACCACGGGTGTGATCAGGTCAGTTTCACTTCAACTTCATTCCAAGGAGAATGTAAACTGAAACTGCAAGTCATTGACAAAACAATAGTGAATTCATTATCATTAAGAACATTTTAATGGTAGATGACACCCCCCCCCCCTCCCATTTTCAAATCAATCAATGACCTGAATTGACTGTATTGCCAGTAAACTGACTGCTGTGAACTCTGAGATATTTAGCAAAAACACCAAAATAAAACACTCACATTGTTCTTTTCAAACTTCCAGTTCTCCTCCTGGGCGAGGATTTGTTCCATCACAGACGTGGCCTCGCGGCCCTGTCTGACATATTCCTTCTCCTGGGGAGGGAGATCAACAGAGTCAGCAAAAGCTTGAGAACAGAGGCAGGACACAGGAGAGTCGCTGCGCCCTGGCCCCTACCAAGCAGAGCCTGGGCACCTGGCCCCTACCAAGCAGAGCCTGGGCACCTAGCCCCTACCAAACAGAGCCTGGGCACAGGAGAGTCGCTGCGCCCTGGCCCCTACCAAACAGAGCCTGGGCACCTGGCCCCTACCAAACAGAGCCTGGGCACAAGAGTCGCTGTGCCCTGGCCCCTACCAAACAGAGCCTGGGCACCTGGCCCCTACCAAACAGAGCCTGGGCACAGGAGCGTTAAAAGAACAGGGCCCGTATTTGTCATCATCTCAAGAGTAGGAAATCAGTCCAGGCCACCCCACAATTGAGTGGCACAAAAGTGGCATAGGAGCAAAAGCATTTAATGAACATTATTAACACATTGGACGCCAGACCCGAGTATAGTCGGGTTAACTCGCCGACGCTTGGCGGCCAATCACGAGTAGTCAGGTTTTAATCGTCATTTCTTTTATTAGCGCGATATCCATTCATTTTCATCCATCCAACCTGATGTTATCGTGGGGAATGGGTCTGAGCTCGCAAAAGGGCAAATACCGCCGCCTATCGTCTCCCGGATGGTATTGCACATCATTGGATTGGGCTGGGATTGTGCATCAAAAAAAATAAAGTCCGGTCCAGGTTTTCCTTCTCGGGCATGCAGTATCATTATACCACATTGACTGAGGACACTCTGACCAGCGTGGATTATGTATTTTGGATATATAACGTTGGATCAATAAACGCGATCAATATTTGGAATGGCGATCAGGAATTGGATTAATCTTTTTACAGGACATCAGATGTGAGGTAAGGACTCTATGTTACCAATCTTGGGTTAATCAGATGTTTCTTTCACAGCGATCACAATGTGTCTGTGTGCGTGTGTGTGTGTGCGTGCCGTTGGCGCCGACCAATGCACGGATAAGCGATTTTTCAGCCTGCTTCTGTATCGTGCATGAGGACACATACTATCGATAATCAAGAGTTTATTTGAAAACGTGTGAAAGTGTTTTGTGTATTCCACTAAAGGGCTATTATCGCGTCTTTCTCTGGAATTACTAGAAATCACCAAAACTATACTCGTATTCAAAACGGTATAAAACGGAAATGTACTGTATTCAAAGTGGTATAAAACGGAAATGTACTGATGAAAAAACAATCCGTTTTGTACATGTTGACTGCAAGCAACTCATTCATAAGCGACGGGTGTATTAGACCCATAGCCATAATTTAAGATATATTTTAAGCACTCGCAAATCTCCCCGTCCTCCCATTGATTAAAGCGGTGGCCATCTAGACCTATATTCGCCATATAGCTCCGGCGCTGAATGTGTTAACTAGGAAAGAAAAATCTCCTTTAAGTATTTAAAGCTGCGCCGGGTAGTTTTGAGAAGAAATAATGACCTCTACAAGAACTACTTGGTTGAATATTGTTTATAAACCCAAAGAATTACCCTTTGAAACAAAGTTCAGCTGAGCTAGGACACAACATGAGGGCTCTACAGAGGGTCATGGTTCTGAAGAACAGAGCTAGGACACAACATGAGGGCTCTACAGAGGGTCATGGTTCTGAAGAACAGAGCTAGGACACAACATGAGGGCTCTACAGAGGGTCATGGTTCAAGGGAACAGAGCTAGGACACAACATGAGGGCTCTATAGAGGGTCATGGTTCTGAAGAACAGAGCTAGGACACAACATGAGGGCTCTATAGAGGGTCATGGTTCTGAAGAACAGAGCTAGGACACTACATGAGGGCTCTACAGAGGGTCATGGTTCTAAAGAACAGAGCTAGGACACAACATGAGGGCTCTACAGAGGGTCATGGTTCAAGGGAACAGAGCTAGGACACAACATGAGGGCTCTATAGAGGGTCATGGTTCTGAAGAACAGAGCTAGGACACTACATGAGGGCTCTACAGAGGGTCATGGTTCTGAAGAACAGAGCTAGGACACAACATGAGGGCTCTACAGAGGGTCATGGTTCTGAAGAACAGAGCTAGGACACAACATGAGGGCTCTACAGAGGGTCATGGTTCTGAAGAACAGAGCTAGGACACAACATGAGGGCTCTACAGAGGGTCATGGTTCAAGGGAACAGAGCTAGGACACAACATGAGTGCTCTACAGAGGGATATAGTACCTGGACAGTGACCGCTCTACGACCTAGACCCTCCTCATCCAGATCCTCCTCGGAGCCTGTGGAAGCGGGGTAGGTTCAGAGTGAGGACACGTTACATGTGGACATGAAGCATGGAGACTTGTCAGAGTGAGGGAGGTAGAGACAGAGTGAGGGAGGTAGAGACAGAGTGAAGGAGGTAGAGACAGAGTGAGGGAGGTAGAGACAGTGAGGGAGGTAGAGACAGAGTGAGGGAGGTAGAGACAGCAGACAGATGTCTCTGGGACAGCAGCTACCTGCGAGGGACTCGGGTGGCGAGTAGAATTGCCCATCTGATACGGCGGACCGGGGGTAGATCATGGGGGCACGTTCACAGGCGGCATGCACAGCCGCGAGATACGCTGTGGGCCAAAAGGGCAAAGGTCAGACAATAATAACCCGTTTGGATGTTTGAGAAGAATAACACACATGCGTGTGACTGGTCCGTGGTCTGTGTCTAGTTAGCTTGTTTCATTGCTGCAACACACGCATTGAGTCATTAGTTCAGGAAAATGGCCTAATGTGACTTCAGATAAAGAAAGGTGTACCTGTTGGGAGGGATCAACCTATCCGTAAACAGTTGCCAATGAAGTGAAATGTAGGACTTAGCGCTACATCAGCTGATTGTCAAAATGTTCAGAACAATGTTATTTTCCGTCATCGACTAAAAACACCCTCTTAAATCAATAAAAAAATATTAAAAAATAACTGTCTTTTACTACACCTTTTCCAAAGCAAAATTCAAGCACTTTTCAAGCTTTTTCAAGGTGCATTTTCAAGCTTTTCCAGCATCTTATGCGGCTGTGGTAAATAAAATATTTACTCAAAATGATCATTTTACTTCTTCCATCACATTAAATCAGATGTTATTGTGCTATAAACAACAAAAATGATGTAGGTAGACTTGGCATCCTATATAACCTGGCTGAGCCAATATGAAACAATCACTCAAATAATCACCAGATACAACAGTCTTTGAGGTAGGCAGTCAATCAGCTCATTGAGCCTTAAAATGTATACAAAATCAAATCAACCTAGGATTTTTATATAACCCCCCACAGTGGTGTGTTCAGTTGGTACGTCCCAGCAGGGACCAGGATGTAAGCTATATGATGCCCACTCTCAAAGAGCACCTACGGGAGACTGCAATTCGAAACTGGCCCCTGTAAATGTCCTAACCCAACCGCGTACCCAATAATACACAAGACCCTCTTCTTGGGACCAAGTAAGGTTTCGTCGATATTCCAATGTACAGTTCCCCCCCCCCCCCCCCGCCTACACAACCCCCCTCCCCACCCCACCCACCCAACCACCTCCAATGTACGGTGTACTAGGGGTGGGACGATACATCGATCCAGATCGATACATCGATGTAATTATCAACGATCGAATCGGATCGATGCGATTTAATAAGATCGATTCATATCGATACTCTTATTTTGAAAATCCTGTGGCGAGTCTCATAACTGATTGTGTTAAATGGGCATATGATATCATCTCATATCGATCGCAGGCACCTGAATCTAATCGTATCGTATTGTATCGTGAGAGACTTTGTGATATCGGCAAATATCGTATCATTGTCCAAAGAATCGATATCGTATCGTATCGTGATGAAACTGGTGATTCCCACCCCTACGGTGTACGGTCTCTCTCCCCCCCCCCACCCCCCCACCTATGCTTAATGTCTGAGGAAGTTGACGGAAGGCTTCTTTTCCTCTGCAAAAGCATGCAATTGGTCCACTGATGGATACATCTTGATATTTCTCTAATCTAGTGTGTTCATTAGATGGGTGAAATCCTCTTTCAGTGCCTCTGTGCCCGTTTTCTGTTCTTCTTCTTCTTCTTCTTTTTTTCCGGCAGTGTAAACGCAACATGGCGTATTACTGCCCTCCTCAGTTCTATACCATGCCCACAATTGAGAAAAACTTAAATACGCCTACAAAAGTGGTAAGGCAAAAGTGGTAAGGCTCCAGGAAGAGACGGTTTCCCATCAGAAATGTACCTTTCTTGTTGGGACATAATTGGCCCCTTATTACTAAATATGATCTTATACTCAGTCAAGGAGGGGAACTTCCATAAAACCGACAATATTGCACTCATAACAGTCCTCCTTAAAAAAGACAAAGACCCCAACGAGTGCGGTAGTTATAGACCTGTAAGCCTCCTCGGAAC
Organism: Notolepis coatsorum; assembly: GCF_963971535.1. Lineage (NCBI taxonomy): Eukaryota > Metazoa > Chordata > Actinopteri > Aulopiformes > Paralepididae > Notolepis > Notolepis coatsorum. Next base: position 36,920,800 of record NC_140178.1, read on the forward strand.
AGATATCAAACTGTACTCTAAGGTATTAGCCATCAGATTACAAAAGCATATGACGTCTTTAGTTCACCCGGACCAAACTGGCTTCATAGGAGGCCGCCTGATCACTGAGAACATAAGACGTATACTGCACGTACTTGATGCCGACAAAGAGGACACCATACCTAAGGCGATACTGTCCCTGGATGCTATGAAGGCCTTTGACAGGCTGGAATGGTCGTATCTGTGGGCAGTGCTAGAAAGGATGGGGTTAGGAAAAGGATTCATCGATATGATTAAAGTATTATACAAAGACCCATCGGCCATGATTATAACAGGCACAATCATATCTGAAATATTTCCGGTATCACGCTCTGCCAGACAGGGTTGTCCTCTTAGTCCCGGTCTGTTCAATCTATCATTAGAGCCGTTAGCACAATATATAAGACAATCCCAATCCATAGAACCTATCGTAATCAAGGGCACACAACAAAAAATTTGTCTATATGCGGACGATGTAATATTGTTCATGAAAAACCCCAACACCACATTGCCTCATCTGCTCAAGTTGATTGAGGACTTTGGTGATTTATCGGGATTTAAGATAAATTGGCCGAAGTCGGCTTTCCTTCCACTTAACACCCCTGCAAAAAAAGATACAACCCTCCCAGGACAGATACCGATGGTAAAACATTTCAGATGTTTGGGAGTGGAAATATTCCCTACCATAAGACAAACGGTGAAGCACAACTACACAAAAATCCAAAACAAAATCAAAGACGACCTTGATAGATGGGCAAAACTTAAGAACACAGTACAAGCACGGATATCAATAGTTAAGATGGATGTACTACCTAAAATCAACTTCTTCTGTTCAATGCTACCGTTACCCCCTCCAGAGGGTTACTGGAAAAGATTACACTCCTCCACATACAAATTTATTTGGAATAACAAACCACCACGTATAAAAAGATCCACCGCACAGAGAAATAAAGCAGATGGTGGCATGGCATTTCCAGATTTTTTCCTATATTTTAAGGCGTACTCATTAAGTCCATTGACAACATGGTTTGACTCCCAAGCATTAGCATCTTGGAGGAAAATAGAAGAAAACATAGTAGCCCCACATAAACTGAAGGACATAGCATACACTAAACTACCAATCAAGCACTGTGAACGAAAATTTGGCCCCATAATTACTCATGCGATCCGGATATGGCGTGAATCACAAAAAAAAAATCCTAACCCACAAGAATGGCACAACCATACTCCCTTATTCAATAACAATGCTCTCTTAATTGGAAAACGACCTATAAGATTCCCTATATGGGAAGAGCAAGGCATACACTCATTAGGGGATATTTTTAACAAACAGGGTTTTTGTAGTGATAAAGAAATACGCAAAAAATTTAATCTCACCAAGTCCACATGGCTTTTTCACAAACAGTTAGAGCTATGTTTGAAGTCTCACGGTGTTCCATTAGACAGACCAATTGAACACCACAGATACCACAAATTCTTCTACTCAAGAGAGACATCGAGAGGTTTTGTTTCAGAATTTTATCATCAATTACTAACGTCCTCGTATGAAACCCTCCAACTTGACTCTGTCTGGAGGAGGGATATACCAGACCTGGAAAATGACTTTGATTGGCAAGGAGCCTGGGCAAATGTCCGACTTACATCAAGGAACCCGGATCATCAACAAATCAATCTTAACTATATTCACAGGACATACTTGACTCCTATAAGACTGTGCCGAATGGGGCTCAAACAAGATTCCAAATGCACCCAATGTACAAATGGGGACGAAGGGACATTTATGCACATGTATTGGGACTGCTCACCAGTTAAGGCATTCTGGAAAGATGTGACCCAACAAATATCAAAACTCGTATCTTGGAATATACCTGTACACCCCTCGGTATTGCTGTTGAATGATGTTTTTGAGTTTGCAGTGAATCCACAGCTAAAGAGATTGGTTTTATCGGGTATCACAGTAGCCAAAAAGCTGATCGCATCACGCTGGTTTCAACCGGAAAAAATGTGCCGTAAAGTTTGGTTTCTTACATATCTCGATGTAATTTACCATGAAATATCTACAGCAAGAATTCTGGGTCTCAATGAATCCAAAATGTCAATGTGGTTAGAAGTGGTGGAGAGAATAAAAGCTAGCTTATAATGGTAGTGTCTGGTTAGGTGCGAGGGATAGTGGAGGTACTTCTCAAGGTGGGGTCCGGGAGGGGGGGGTTCGAGCTGAGCATATGTATGTAGGGTTTTTTTTTTAGATAACAGGTATTATGGGTATATCTTATATAAAACAACTAACCAAAATGTGATCTCATTGGATGTGCCCTGACAATTAATGCTTGTATATCTTATCGTGTGTTGTCATGTTTGTTTATATGTTTGTTTTAAAAAAGAATAAAAAAATAAAATACAAAAAATACGCCTACAAAAGAATAAATAATAATAATAATAAATAAAATAACATTATATCCTCTGGTACAACTCTGCCTTTTGCAGAAATGTCAGCACTGCCTCTGTGATCAGCTGGTGGTTCTCATTATTCAGGCCAAAGAAAGATTTTAGAGAGAAAGAAGAAACTCCCAATTCTGATAACCTTTTATAAAAGATTTCCCTTTCTTTCCTATACCCGTCACATTCTAGGAAAACATGCTTGACAGTTTCAGGCTCTCCACATTCACACCGCCCATCTGGATGTTTTCCCACAATGCTTAAGGTACTGTTCAACCCACAGTGTCCCAGCCTCAATCTACACATCTTGACCCTATCGCTCCTAGACCCATATCCAGCCACGTTGATTTTGACCCGAGGCTGCAGAGAAAAATAGTGCCTCCCCTTGGTCCCCTTTTCCCACTCAGCCTCAACTCCTTTCTTAATCTTCTCTCCGAGTTCAACTCTTCCCATTGAAATGCTTATCTCTTCTTCCCTTCCCAGGCTCTGTTTGGCAAGGGAATCAGCAGTCTCATTTCCCTCAATCCCAGCATGCCCCGGAACCCAGCAAAACTCCACTGAACAGCCTGCCTTCTCAATCCTATATAAAACTAATATTATTTCCTGAATGAGATCAGGGCGAGCTTTAGACCTACCTGCACTCACAGCCATCAGTGCAGCAGCCTAGTCTGGTTCTTCTTCTTCTTCTTATTTGAATTTCCGGCAGAGTAGACGCATCGAGGCGTATTACTGCCCTCCGCAATTCTTTTTATGGGCTCTTCTTCTTCTCCTTCTTCTCCTTCTTTTTCTTCTTCTACTGGACCCCGTCATCACCTACATTGTCCATTGGAGTGCAGCTACTGCTGCTACTTCCTGTCTGAGCCCCCCTCCGCGGGATTTCTTATACTACACTAGTGGTGTTCCATCTTTAGACCTCTTCAACTCACACTTTCTCCTTCTTCTCTGCTCCTCTTGCCTGTCCAATACTAATACATACACTAACGCTATATCCTCTGGTACAACTCTGAAGCATGCAGAAATGTCAGCACTGCCTCTGTGATCAACTGGTGGTTCTCATACATATTATTTATATTATTCAAATGGTACATTGTAGAACATTTGTGATGTCACAGTATGATGTCATAATAGCACATTGTAGACCATTTGTGATGTCACAGTATGTCATAATAGAACATTCTAGAACATTTGTGATGTCACAGTATAATGTCATAATAGAACATTTTAGAACATTTGTGATGTCACAGTATGATGTCATAATAGAATAGGCAGTTAGCCTCTGGTATGCGTGCCATTAGCGTGCCACTCAGCCTCAACTCCTTGGACCGGCCGGCGCCATCTAATATGTGGCTGGAGGACAAAGCTTTGTAAACAAACCGATGTGACTTTGTACAGCTATATCTATACTTTATAGTATTGCTATCTGTCCATTCTCATTGTCACTTGAGTGCATAAACCGTGCCTTCATAATGGCTTAAAGAAAAAATAAATCCATCGGTTGGTTGTCATTTTATAGCGTTGTGAATATAAGGTTTATCGCACATTTCGTCTCATATTTTCTGGGAAGCCAGATATGAGGCTAAAGGCTACTCACGTTATATCGAACGGCATTTCTGTTGTATGTATTCGAATGAAATAAAACAAAATGCTTATCATCCAGACTATTCCAGAGCATCTATGGATGAAATGGGGGCGGCGGGGGACGCCGATTAGTATTATTGATTAGCAATAGAGTGTCCGTGCAAGTAGCCACATTCACTGATCTATTGCTTGCGTTTTACAACAAGCTCCAATCCAGCTATAATTTAGGTTAATAATGTCTTACCGTCAGCCCATGTGATAGCCAGCAGCATTTCGCCCTTATCGGTCGGCATCTGGTAGATCGATATGTCCATTGGCCGATCATAAATCCCATTATTCCAGGCTGAAATCTGCTAATCGAAACGTGAACAACAGTGCGGGCCCTTCGTTTGGGATCAGGCTCATATGAAACGCCCATACAGTAAAATCAATTTTTTTCCCATTCGCCCTCAATGATACTGCAGTGGAGCGATGGCGGCCCTAAGTGGATCTGGCCGGTATTGCATGTTGCCGAAATCACAGATGCTGGTAGATCTGCAGAGTCGATGGGGGACGTTGATACGGTGATTAATATGGAATAAAACAATAACAACTTGCCACGAGTTAACTCGTGGCTCTGGTCCTCAATGCATGGCACCGAAACCCGAGTTAACTCGTGGTTGGGCGGCAAAGTGTTAATCTTCTCGCTGAGTTCAACTCTTCCCATTGAAATGCTTATCTCTTCTTCCCTTCCCAGGCTCTGTTTGGCAAGGGAATCAGCTGTCTCATTTCCCTCAATCCCAGCATGCCCCGAAACCCAGCAAAACTCCACTGAACAGCCTGCCTTCTCAATCCTATATAAAACTAATATTATTTCCTGAATGAGATCAGGGCGAGCTTTAGACCTACCTGCACTCACAGCCATCAGTGCAGCAGCAGAGTCTGATTTTTACCATACATATTATTTATATTATTCAAATAGTACATTCTAGAACATTTGTGATGTCACAGTATGATGTCATAATAGCACATTGTAGAACATTTGTGATGTCACAGTATGATGTCATAATAGAACATTCTAGAACATTTGTGATGTCACAGTATGATGTCATAATAGAAAATTTTAGAACATTTGTGATGTCACAGTATGATGTCATAATAGAATAGGCAGTTAGCCTCTGGTATGCGTGCCATTAGCGTTAGCCACGCTTCTAGGCCTATTTTCTTTTGGAAAGAATGATAAAAAGAATTATGTAAAAAAATAAATAAATGTATAATTTTTTTTTTTTTTTTTGCATTCGACTAAGACAGGGGTCGGCAACCTGCGGCTCCAAGGCCGCATGCGGCTCTTTAGCCAATCAGCTGCGGCTCCCTGGCCCAAAAAAATTATATATATATATATTTCATCAACTAAAATATTTAGTCAACAAAAGGCTTACCTGTATGCCTGATATGTGGTGCAAAATTTGCGAACAACGAAAAATGTACTCTTTATTTGATAGATTTTCCACAAATAAGGGAAGGACTCTAAGGCCCAGTCCACACGAGCGCTGGATTTAATTAAGTTTGAAAATGTTTTACCTCTGTCCACACAGGTGAATAACCGCGTATAACCGCGTACTCACGGCGGCTGGAAAACCAGCAACCGATACATGTAGTACAATGCCAAAGCAGTAGGCGCCGATGTTGTTCAGACATGAAGGCCATTTCAACCAATCAGAAAAGGTTGAACGCTCACTACACTTCCTGCTTAAAAACTAAACAAAGCGGCCATCTTTAAATACCCTTGCGTTAGCCATTAGCCAACGGAGCATATATTTTTCAGCAAAGAAAGAAAGTGCAATAAACAAACGGATACATTCACTGTGTTCTGCCTCTCATTTGTTGATGAAACAAAACCAACAGCAACACAATTTACCACCAAGAGCGGATAGTTTAGTCTCTCAAAAAGATCTCCGGTGTTGTTAGCTACATGCTAATGTGAATGGCATTCTCTATGTATAGTATATAGCTTACATGCTGCTAACGTAATAATGTAACGTTAACGCTAGTATAATGAATGGATGCAAACGTTATTTAACACATTCCAGAATGGGTACAATACAATACGGCTCAATACAAACAATTGTTAAGGGGATGCAGTCTGGACTGGGTTCCTTATAACAATAACTTGACAACACAAGTTTAGTTTAGCCGCAGCTACAGGTTTTACTCTGGTCGGGTCAGGAATGCGACAACAGACATCAGTCGATGACAACACTCTTCAACAATACGTTTCGAACAAAAGTTTGTTACAATCATTTTCATATAACGCTACTTGGGACAGCTCTGCTGTAAACACTGGTGTAGCTGGCTCTGCTCTAATCACTCTAACCCTGTGCTCGGTTGCTAACTTGCTATTGTTTGCGACAGTCTGCCGTGAACATGGGAAATAATTGCAACAGCTCTGCTGTAAACACTGGGAATAACCTCGTTGCTATGCCCACGCACCCACTGCAACCGGGATGTGCGCAAAACTTCACCCTGGACTCCGGTTTTCAAAGACCGCGGTTGCAGTGTAGCAAAACCCCGGTTGTGTGTGCCCGAACAGTGCAACTGCGCACATACAATCATGGTTACATTAAATCCAGCGCTCATGTGGACTGGGCCTAATAGAGCTGCATAGTTCAGGGTTTTATTTCAAAGTAGGTCTACAGATGCCAGTGTTTTTTCTCCTTTTCTGTGTTTTATTTCAAAGTAGGTCTACACATGGTAGTCTTTTTTCAAAGTAGACTACTTTTTATTTTGTTTTATCCACTTTTTCTCCCATTTTTCTATATTTTCTCCCATCCCAATTTCGTATCATCCAATTCAACCCTCCCCTGTCACGAACGCTGTTTCTTGCCTCCCACAAGCCGGCTGCAATGTGGACTAAGTCATACATAGCACAAGTCCCCTCCGGTACTTGAGGTAACAGCAGTCGCATCTTTTCACCTGCGCAGCTCGATCTCTGTGGCGAGGAGTAACGCGTGGGAGGCTCACGCTGCCCCCGACACTTCCTGATTCTACTGCGCAGGCGCACCAACCGACCTGTAGGAGTCGCTGTCCACAACGCCCGATCCCCACCCATCAGTTTCCCACCCCCTAATACGGCCAACGTGTATTAGTATGAACGACCAGCTAAACTGAAAGCAATGTGGAGCGCTGGGCTCGAACAGGCGAGCCCAGCGTCTCCGCATTCGTGGCGAGCGCCTTGCCCACTACGCCACATAGCCGCCCCTGGACTACTTTTTATTTTATAAATGTTCCACAAATAAGGGAAGGACTCAAATATACCTGAATAGTTCAGGGTTTTATTTCAAAGTCGGTCTACAGACAGTGTTTTGTCTCCTCTGTGTTTTATTTAAAAATAGGTCTACACCGCCAGTATTTTTTCTCCTCTTCATACGAGTTTGAGGTTTTCCTTTGTTATAACAGGTAAAAACAGCAATAAAAAGTGGATTTTTTTTCTTTTTGTTGCTTTATAATCCCATTAATGCAACAAACTGTGTGCTATAAGTATAAAGTATAATAAATCGCAAATTACTTTGGGTATGCAATTGTCAGGCGTTTTATGCTAAATGTGGGGTATGAATGAATGAATGAATGAAAACTTTATTTAACAGATTGCAGAATGGGTACAATACAGTACGGCTCAATACATACAATTGTTAAGGGGATGCAGACCTGAGAAAGACGTTTGTCTTGTTTCCATCAGGGTCCCCCATTTTCAATTCATATAGACATATATGACATACATGACATACAGATAGTCAGTACTGCTACATCTATACATTTATGACATACCAGATTTGCAAATACAGTACTGTTTGTGATACAGAAGGAGTCAAGAAAAGGGAGTATATACATTTGACGTAGAAACTGTACATTGGAGGAGGTTGGGTGGGGGGGGTTGGGTACATTGGTACTGGGTAATTTACATTGGAGGTGGTTGGGGGGGGGGGGGGCGGGGGGCACACTGTATAAACAAGTAACACTGTACATTGAGGGGGGGGGGGGGGAGACACTGTACAAACAAACACAATTGTACATTGAACTATTGACAAAACCATACTAGGTAAATGACTGTACATTGGAGGGGGTTGGGTTAGGATATTTACAGGGGCCAGTGTTGAATTGCAGTCTCCCGTAGGTGTCCCTTGAGAGAGGTTTTGAAAGTGGGTAGTGATCCACATTCCTTTACAGCTTTGGGTAGGGCGTTCCACATTGATGTGGCATAATTGCGAAACGTGTTTAGTCCCTTATTTGAGCCGAATCTGGGTTTAACATGATTTGTGGAGCTCCCTCTGGTGTTGTGATCGTGGTATTCACTGACCTTTGGGAAGTATTTTGACATGTACATGGGTACCTTGGTCGTGTGGTGTATCTTGTAGACCAGGCCCATTGCAAGTTGTTGTACTCTGTCGTCTACTCTAAGCCATCCTAGGTTGTCAAAGTGGGCAGGGGTGAGGTGGGTTCTAGGAGTAAGGTCAAGCAGTAGTCTGACCAGTTTGTTTTGAGATGTTTGTAATTTTGTTTTTAGCGCCTTTGAGGTGCTTTGGTACCATGAGGTGCAAGCATAGTCGTAGTACCCCTGAATGAGTGCTCCTGCCAGAGTCTTCAGGGTGTTCTTGTTTACCAGAGAGGAGATCCGGTACAAGAATCGAGTTTGTTGGTTGACTTTTTTTATTACATTGGATGCCATTTTGTCACAGGAGAGATTAGCCTCTAGGATGGAACCCAGGTAGGTAATTTCATCTTTCCTTGTGACAATATTGTCACCCACTGTAACTGAGAAGCCGTCGGTCTTGCTGAGTTTGTTATTTGAACCGAAGAGAATGGACTCTGTTTTGCCCATGTGTAATGATAGTTTGTTATCAGCGAGCCATATGCAGATTCTGCCTAGTTCCGAGCTGAGGGTTTTTTCAACCTGTAACTTGTTCTTGTCAGAGACCAGCAGGGCTGAGTCGTCCGCAAACAGGAACAAGTTGCAGTCACAAGCTGACGACATGTCATTTGCATAAATTAGGAACAGTAGCGGTCCTAGTATGCTTCCTTGAGGAACACCACAGCTCACTGTGAGGGGGGGGGATAGGGTACCGTTTACCTCCACCATCTGTTCCCTCCCCTCAAGGTAGGATTGCATCCAGCTCACTGATAGACTATCAAAACCAATTGCTTTTAGCTTGTCAATCAGAATGGAGTGATTGACCGTGTCAAAGGCCTTTTGTAGGTCCAGCATGACCATGCCGCAGTATTTGCCTGCGTCCACCTCTTGTTTGATGTGGTCATTCAAATAGAGAAGGCATGTGTCAGTGGAGTGGGATGTTCTGAAGCCAGATTGGAATTCGTAGATTAGATTTTTTTCCGCTAGGTACTTTTCGACCTGTTCGTAGACTATTTTTTCCATGCTTGGGGATATATAAAACGTTATACACTGTGTTATCTTCATTTTAAGGGTTGTGCGGCTCCCTGAGCATTTAATTTTGTGGGACGGGGGAAAAGTGTCTCTTTTGATAGTAAAGGTTGCTGACCCCTGGACTAAGAGGTTGGCAGTCGACTACGGCTCCTTTCGATCGATTAGTCGTCTATTCGACTAATAGCGGTCAGCCCTAGTTGCAATACAGATGCATAGTTAGTTGATGCACGTTCTAGTCTCCTCTCTTGTCATTTCCCACAAACAGCTACCCTAGTAGATGCCTGGCTTCTTATGTTGCCGACATATCCTACAGAACATTCCTTAAAATTAGGGATGCTCGATATTGGCTTTTTTTTACCGATATACCGATATTGTCCAACTCTTAATTTCCGATACCGATATCAACCGATACCGATATATGCAGGGTTTCCCCCCTCAAAACGGAATAATTTCAGGTAATTAACATTACATATCTCTTGTTGTGGAATTAACACAACATTATGCATACTTTTGACAATAAATAAAATCAGAATTTGTTCTTACTTGCTTGCCTGGGTAAATAAAGAAATGTAATGTAAAAAAATAAAATAAAAATTAAAAGAAAATTGAAAACAGATACTGATATTTGCCGATATCACATTTGGATGCCAATATCGGCCGATAATATCGGACATCCCTACTTAAAATAGAAAGAATTGATTTGCTTGTTAGCCATGTTAATCACAGCGAAACCACAGCTCCGATGCATAATGGCGTTAGCTAAACAAAACTTGTTTGAAGGTAAATTGGCTTTCAGTGTGTCAGAGCGAGCGCACTCAAGTTGTGCAGACTGGACGCTCTGACTGAAGAGTCAGTTTATCAGAGCGGAGCAGTGAATTTATTAACTCACCTTAACACTTTCAGTGCCACGCCTCCGGTGCCCCGGAACCCTGTTGCGTGCCACCACCCACTTCAATGACAGAGCTCTCATATTTGCGAACGCATAAACTATATCTTAAATTATGGCTATGTGTCTAATATGGCCTTCGCTTATCAATGACTTGTTTGCAGTCAACATTGTCGAAGCGGATTTTTTTTTTAAATCGGTTAATTTCCGTTTGATACCATTTTGAAAAACGCTCATTCTTTTTAAAGTTCCAGAAAAAAATTAAGATTCTGTGATAAACGCCCTTTACTGGAATACACTGGAATACACAAAACACGTTGTCATTTTTCGGCCTATTTATGAATAGTTTTCAAATAAACGCTAGATTATCGATAGTATATGTGTACTTATGCACGCTATAGAAGTGGGCTGAAAAATCGATTATCTTATTTCCTGATCGCACACACACACACACAGATTATCTCTTTAGTATTGACTACGCCTTAGCGAATCATTAAAAAAATATACCGTTAACTGGAATATGTTGTGCCTTTACACATATGTTGGATTATGTAATTGGTTTGTCATGACAAACAAATAAAAAAATCGCGATTTACCCGGTGGCTACAACAACACACAGTGACTACAACCAGTGTTGTTCAACCAACGTCGCAGGGCATTTAGCTACCTGGCTACCTAGCTCCAGTTCAACCACCGTCGCGGGGCATTTAGCTACCATGTTGATAAATGCTTCAAAAAAGGACATAACAAATAGTTTTTTCTTAGAAACTGCTTATTTTTATAACGTGATTTTTTCTGTGGCTTATCTAAATACTAATTTGATGCTATGACTATGTTTATATCGCTATGCTTCATCTCCCCTTTAAGGATCTTCTGACTAACTTGGAACTTCCTTAGGCGCCTGAGGAAGTAGAGGCGTTGCCGTGCCTTCTTCACAACACTGTCAATGTGTGTGGTCCATGTCAAGTCCTCAGATATGTGGACTCCGAGTGTGCTGAAGGGTCTGCAATTAGGTAAAATTAGACCTAAAATAATCCCCCTTTGAAATTTACCAACCTGTTTAATGTGGGAGTTAAGTTATTTATTTACCACATAAAGTTACACCGTCTGCCTAGTGCCTACTTATGGCATCTCAGGTTATATGACGGTGCTGCCATCTAGTGGGCCAGAGGTGGTAGTGTTCCCTCGTAGGTGCGTCACTTCCTCTAGGAGCTTGTTGACGTAGAACTTGGCCGGACATGTTAGAGAACAAACGTACATCCAGCGTTGCTCTCGTTAACGTTATAGTTTGACGGTGACCAAGGATGTAAAGTTGCTTACCAAGCGGACATTATACCACCAAGAGAGAGTGAGTTTTAGTACCCAGCTAATTCGATGTTTAGTAAACGTCTGGGATTAGCACATTACAGCGGACTATAGTATTCCCCATCTATCGTTAACAGTTAGCCGAAGCTAGCTAGCTCGGCGCTAATACCTAAGTAGCTTCGGCTCATGCTTCGATAGCTGCTCTATACTCCACATATCAGTCGATATATAACACAGACCAGAGAACATTTAGATAGGGTCTGTGTCGAAGGGACGCTGTAAAAGGACACAACTAGTCCTATGTAGTAGCCAGAGCAGTAGCCTGTGGTACAGAGGGGACCAGCGTGCGCCGTGCAGCACCACGGAGCGGAGCGAGACACTCGGATCCACCACAGCGGAGCATCTGGTCTGCAGGAGCAGACTGGTGGCGCCTATCGGACCGGGCAGCGTCTTCCCGCCCTCATCACCACGCAGCGGTCTACTACTCCTCGTTACAGAATCCATCCGGGTTCTTTCTCACCCCCCAGGATTATTAACTCTCTCCACCTCTCTCATCCTGCAGAGGGAATTGTTCCTCTGACACAGTGGTAACCGCGGCAACGTTTGGCCAGAACACTTTAATAGAACTATTTGGGCGCCCATCTAAATTTAGTAATAGTATTTAATTAGGCATTGTGTAACGTGATAACAATATTTGTATGTATCTTTTTTCCCCTTTTTTGCTTATATAAAGGCATTATGATTCAAACAGTTTCCTCGCTCTTTCTAGTTTAGGTGACTCCATTTTAAGTTATTCACTCAGTTGTGTATTTGGTACAATTAGTTTAAGAGTTAAGGCATCCTACCACACCCCCTAAGGTGACAATTATATACAGTCCTCTAAGCTCCCGCACACCGAGGTACTTAAAACTGTTCACTCTCTCAACCGGTGCCCCGTCGATGCTGAGGGGGCTGTAGTCCCTGACCCCCGACCTCCTAAAGTCCGCAATCATCTCCTTTGTTTTGCTGACGTTCAGGGAGAGGCTGTTCTCTTGGCACCATCCCGCCAGGACCTTGACCTCTTCCAGGTAGGCCCTCTCGTCGTTTGCAGAGATCAGGCCCACCACTACTGTGTCGTCAGCAAATTTGATGATTGTGTTGTTCCGCTGAGCCACACAGTCATGTGTGTACAGGGAGTAGAGGAGGGGACTCAGAACACAGCCCTGGGGGGCCCCTATGTTGAGGGTGATGGATGAGGTGCAGTTGCCTGCTCTCACCACCTGGGGTCTGCCCGTCAGGAAGTCCAAGACCCACTGGCAGAGGTCATAGGTCAAGCCCAGGTCCCTGAGCTTGGCTATGAGTTTGGAGGGGACTCAATGCTGAGCTGTAGTCGATGAATAGCATTCTCACATAGTTCCCCTGCCTCTTGTCCAGGTGTGATGCTGCTGTGTGCAGCACATGGGCTATGGCGTCCTCCGTGGACCTGTTGGGGCGGTATGCAAATTGCAGGGGGTCCAGGTTGATGGGGAGGGAGGAGCAGATGTAGCCCTTTACTAGCTTCTCAAAGCACTTCATGGCTATGGAGGTGAGAGCTACAGGGCGGTAGTCGTTGAGGCAAGCAGGCTTGGATTTTTTAGGTACAGGGATGATAGTGGACTTCTTCAGACAGGTGGGGATGACAGCCTGTTCCAAGGACAGGTTAAATATGTCAGTGAATACCGGGGCCAGTTGGTCGGCACAGACTTTTAGGACACGGCCGAGGATGCCGTCCGGTCCTGCTGCCTTCCTGATATTCACTTTCTTAAAGGTCCTTCTCACCTCATGTTCTGTTACCCTGAACACTGAGTCTCCATCAGCAGACCCCCCCCCCCCTCCATTGCAGTGGCTTGTAGGCTGGTGTTGTTATTCCCAGCCTCAAACCTCGCATAGAAGGTATTGAGATCATTTGCTAAGGAGATGTCACTGTTCAGTTTGAGGGAGGTGCCTTTGTAGTCTGTCATCGTTTTGAGGCCCTGCCACATAGCTCTAGAGTCAGCCTGTTCAAACTGAAGTTCAATTTTATTCCTGTAGCGCCTCTTTGCTTCTATTACTGTCCTCCTTACGTTGTATCTCGCCACCTTGTGGTCATTCATGTTGCCTGCCCCAAGCCCGGCGTTGTATGCTGTGGTGCGCGCTTTCAGAGCTTCACGGACGGATTTGTCTACCCAGGGTTTTTGGTTTGGGTAAACTCTAATTGTGGTAGTGGGGATTGTTTCTTCCACCAAAGTACGAACAAAGTCCAGCACTGTCTCTGTGTAGTCATTAATGTTATCCGTGTTATCGCGGAACACACGCCAGTCTGTACATTCCAGTGCAGCTTGGAGTGCGCCCTCTGATTCGACAGACCATTTCTGCACCTCTCGCAAGACTACCGGCACGCACTTGAGTTTTTGTTTATACTCCGGAGAAAGAAAGATGGCCGCATGATCAGACTTGCCGAAGCCACTCGCAGAATGAGCCTTGTATCCACACTTGAATTGCGAGTAACAGTGGTCTAAAATGTTACCGCCTCTGGTGTTACAAGTCACATGCTGGTAGAAGTCCGGCAATACTTTCCTCAGATTGGCGCTATTGAAATCGCCCACAACCACAATGGCAGCGTCAATATTCGCTGCTTGGATTCTATTTACCTCGTCATGAAGCAGGGACTGCGCGTCGCCTGTGTTAGCTTGTGGGGGAATATACACTCCGACCAAGATGATCGACGTTAACTCGACACAGAAGGTTAACCCTTTCACTACCACACAACAAAGTGTTAACCCTTTCACAGCCACACTACAGAAGGTCAACCCTTTCACTACCACACTACAGACGGTGGTAGTGAAAGGTTAACCTTCTGTAGTGTGGCAGTGAAAGGGTTAAGGTGCGATGTGTAAACATTTTATAGCATAGAGGTCACCTGGCAACTGAACATTCTAAACTATGGTTTCACCTCAGATGTTTTCCACTCACCCCTCTCGTCCTCGGCCTCCTGGGTGAGCACCTTGAAGTCCAGGAACCAGGTCTCCAGCCATGCCACCACGAAGGAAGTGATGGGCAACACATAGCCAAAGGCATTCTGGGTCAGGAGCTGGAAGAGGAAAGAAACCGCGTCAGTCTGGTGAAACCAAGTGGACATATTTAATGACGTATCCCTTTGTTGGAGCGCTGGCTGGTACCAAACGTCTGTCTAAGAAATTCAGGGATTCACTCTACGGCAGTGTTACTTGGTAACAACCCACTGGGGCAGGAGGCTGGGGACTAATAATAACAGGGTATCTGCAGGTTTCAACAAGTTAAATTTAAGACTTTTTAATAGCACTGCACTTGCGTTACAATTTAAATTGTTGCACGTTCCATACAAGCTCCCGGTAGCCTCGGAAAAAACTACTTGAATACAAAAACATTTCATATATTTAATATTATTTTGAAAATGTAATACCTGTGCAAATACATTTTAAGACTTTTTAATACCTTTTAAGGCCTTAACACTTCCGGTGCCGTTCACGTAGAACTACGTTTCTGTCGCCCAATCGTTTAGATCTACGTTTTTCTCGCGGTAATTATTTTAATCGCTATTGCCATTCATAATTCAGCGGGGCACCTTGTGCATACTGTTCTGAGTGTGTCTGAGCTGGCAGACGGTCTTATACCGCCCTCTAATGCCTTCGGCCATTATTGCACCCCGTTAGAAACGGGTTAGTTTCTTTTCTCTACCGAGCTGCGGCGTGGGGGCGGGTCCTAAACACTCCGGCAAAACACACGCTTGTAGGGATGGTTTGGACTACTGACCCCGCCCGCCCGTTGAAGTGCAATACCCAACAACGTCGGAGACAGGATCGCTGTGGACAACTGGAATGGCAATCAGATAATTGGATTCTTTTTTTTGCATTACATCAGATACCAGGTAAGGACACTATATATGAAAGCTTGCGTCTATCTGATATTTATTTCAACCGCGATTGAAGCCATCTGTGTGTGGCTGTCTGCCGTTGGGTTGCAGGAGGGGGGGGGGGGGGGAGGGGCGCCGGTCTAAACCACATTGCATGCTTGCACGAGGAAGGATAATAATGATGATCTAGCGTTGATTTCAGGAAGATCCGATAATCAGCCGAAAAATTACAGCGTGTTTATTGAATTACACAAAAACGCTGTTTTCGCATCTTTTCCCTGGAATTACTCAGAAGCAACCAACCAAACTATATTCATATTCAAAACAGTATAAAACGGAAATGTACGGATGAAAAAATAATCCGTTTTTTGCATGTTGACTGCAAGCAACTCACTGAGACGCGACGGCGTTATTAGACCCATAGCTATACTATAAGATATAGGCTTAGCTCTACAAAGTACAACTACGTTTACTTCCCGGAAGGGCCGTGGCACTCAATGTGTTAAGAATCATGAATTTTATACTTTTTAATACCCCACAGATACCCTGTTTGAATTGATATTCATCCATATCTAATAATCTGTCATACACATCATCATTTCATTACAAAAGAAAGTTTTATTTTTCCCACTCCATCCAGTGATTTCTGTCACACACTTGTTTCTAGCTCCTTCCTCTGCTGATTATAGACACATAATGGTGCTTCTGAGCCAAAGCTCACAACTCAATTTGCTTAGAAAGAGGAACCTATGGCTTTCTAGTTACCATGACAACCAACCGCCCAATTCCCGGGCCTCATGTCACAGCAGAGATCACATATAATTTTGGATAACATCTTTAAAACTCCCATTTACACCTGAAGCTGTGCTGAATTTTAAATGTATTCAACATAAGTTAGGCAATATTTAATTATTTCCTCCAAATATAGTCATCTTATGACTTATGTTGTAAGTACCTTGTTTATACTGCACCATGTGTATACAGTTTACTTTTACTCTTACTCATGGTATATATATTCAGATAAAAATTCTTTATTGCCTATATTTATAGTAACGTATAATATAACCGACATCTGCAAGTTTGTTTATTTTTCTCATATTTTTATATTCAGACTTAATTATATTGTTTACACTGTTTATATTTCTCATTATTATTGAGAAATAATGAGAAAAATAAATGCTGCTAAGACGCCCGAATTTCCCCAAGAGGATCAATAAAGGAATATCTTATCTTATTTGGCTACCAGTAGTTCTGTCGATGTCGCAATCTTTTTAGCATTAAGGATTTCCTCTGTTCAAAACCGAAAGAGTGGCCAGTCTATTTACATTCTGCTGATGTTACTTTGATGTCGGAGAGGCTGGAAACACTGGAGTGTACAGACTGTTTCAGGGGAAGGGGCTAGAAACCTAAAAAGCGCACTTCCTTAAAAAGGAAGACACCAACATTATGGGAAATATGCTTACTTCTGTGAAAAAATGCAGACTTCTTCTCCAGAGTCAGACAAGAAGATAGATACACATTTCCAAGTACCAGACCACTAGCTGTTGGCCAAAAACACCTCTCCCGGAGTTTTAAGCTAGGCTAGCGGTCGGTATGCGCTTCCATTCATTTGTGCTAAGCTAGGCTAGCTTGCAGCCGGATAGCTTTCTACTGAAAGCACTCAGGGGAAATTGTTGTCCATCTTCTTGTCTGACGTTTCCCATAATGTTGCTGTGTTCCTTTAAAAAGGTAGAAATTGTAATTCTGTCAAACAACCACCTTGAAGCAACAAATCCCCACTTGGTATTTTACTTTGTTGACACGTTTAGTTTAATATTATATTACAAACAAATATTATAATAAACCAAATATATATATATAATAATAATTAAGAAATATTACCATAGGTAATATAATATAATAAAAAAAAAAATATATATATATATATACAGTAGTCATTTATTAATTTATTATAGTGTGAATTTTTTTCAGAGACAAGACAAATTATTTTAAGTGAAATACCAAGAGGGGCTCTTTTGCCTAGAGGTCACTGTTTGACGGCATTACAGATTCTACCTTTAAAAGGAACACTAATGTTTTGGGAAATACACTTATTCCACTTCCCCAGGATCAGGCGAGATGATTGATAACCATTTCATCTCTGCGCATCAGTTTTGGAGTTGTATTTCATATTATTGACAGAGCTAGGCTAGCTGCCAGTAAATCACTGGTCTCTAAATGGAGAAGTGAGAAAAAGTGAAGTAGCTTTGGGAATCACACATAAGAAAACCAATTCAACAGTGCGTGTGCGTGTGGGGGGGGGAGACTCACTTCAGAAAGGATGACCTTGACAACAAGGAAGACACTGGTCACTAGGGTGGTGATCTATAGGAAGAAGAAGGAAAGTCGTGTCTAGTGTGTTACAAACTATTAGAATTCCCATCTCATCAGTTTGAAATAAAGAGTCCACCCGTCTTGAGTCTTGAGTGATCGCTTCTTACCGCTATGACCCACCAATGCTTCAGACGCAAAGCGGCGTAGCCCAACTGCAGACACAGGAAGCGAAACAGAGCAAGGAGCTGTAGCAGGGAGGGGGGTGGGGGAGGACAGAACACAGGAAAATTATCTGGGGTTGTTTCAGTACCTTATCGTGTGAGCAGGGCATGTTTACTCTGTCATTTATTCCTCTCCTTTATGACAATAGAACGCACACGTTTGCAACAAAATCCAGAGTGCTTGTGAAGTTAATTTGTATTGGGTCTGCATAATGATGCTATTTTCAATCTCAGTAAAAGCCAACATGTAGCTAAACTAAAACGGTTTAAGCTCATCTAAACTCCTCCAAGAAGCACTATAAAACAACAATGTTGGATAAAACAGTTACGCAAGAAACATTATGACTTTTTAAACCAAACGGCAAGAAAATCAGCTGATACAACATGGCCGATAGCATGCCTGCCACAAAATTCTTCATTCTTCATTCTTTGCACTGTCCATGTTTGATTAAGAAAATTGCTGCACAGTTGAAACAGGATAAAAAGGAGTAAATAAATACTTTGAACTGATCATGTGAGTAACTAAATCCTGTACTGGCAGATAAAAGAGAATGTGACGTCATGTTTCCACCCTTAGCAGCCACAATGCAGCACAGCACACTGATTGGCAGGCACCGCTTGGCAGAAACAATGTGTTGTCAGTCACAGACTCTTCGATTCACATTTCACCTACCAATTTGATATTTTTGCAGCCAGAGTATGTTTTAATCATTTAAATGCATTTGTACACCGGTTGGCTTTACCTTCAAAAGTGACAAGTGGACGAAATACCACTCAACGTAGGAAACAGGATGGGGACCCGAGATTTTAAGTTATATTTCTGGTCCTTCTCGCTGAGGCCCCTGATAAACTGGCTGGACCCTGAAATTGCTGTGTCATGGCACTCCTTAGAAGCAGCAGCGGTCTCACCACAAAGACTACAGGATGTAGTATACTCCACTATTCCTATATCAAAATGCCAGCTAAGATATGGACCAATCATATCCCACGTGATTCAAACGTGGCTTAATGTAGAGAGGTCCTAGTGTGCGGTTAAATGCCCGTGGCACCTCGACTCTCCAATTTTCATAACCAGCAACTACTTGTTGGGCACAAACCTGTTAATATTCCTCAATGGGAGAGGAGGGGAGTTCATACTCCCTTTTTGAGTTTTTGTGCATCCTAATTAGTTTGTAATTAGGCTATATGATGAGTATGCACCACAAAACCAAGACTAACTAATTAAAAATCTAGTATTTAGAGTGAATATCAGCAGCTGATAAACAGAAGCACCACCAGACAACACAGTGTGTGATGACCCCAGAGACTAAAGAGTCATCATACAGCACTCATGCAATTCCTATATCTCGGCCAAATGTATGCAGGGCCCTGTGTACATGCAGGGCTTGCCTGTTGCACTTACAAAGATGTCAAAGAAAGAATCCTTGAAGGTGTACTGGATGACCTCTTTTTGTAAGCTTTCCCAGATAGAGTGGGAGATCTGTAGAAGAACAGAGCAGAATGGGGTCATGTTAGGGACACACTGGTCATACTGAGTCAACTCTAATAGTACTGATCTGATCCATTACTTTTACTGAACAGTATAGACTAGACTTAAAGGTCCCCTTTTGTTAAAAGAAAGAAAATGTGAAGTATGTACTTAGTGCAGTTTCTGCAGTTCAGCTGTGACAGGAACCCTGCCTCTTGAAACAAGCCATTCAGAATTGTAGTCACAATCAATGTAGAAACTGACCAATCACAATACGGTCATTGCATATGGGCATCCTTGACTTGTGTGTCTCTGTTCTCAACTACTAGATATTGAGGAATCCAATGGTACCAGCCATGGGACGATATGCTCATCTTCCGATTCAATACTATCATGATACTTGGATGGCGATTCAATATGTATTGCAATTCTTTAAGTCTTGCCGATATAATGATTTTAGTTTACTTATTTTAACACTGGACCATGTTAAATTAAACGCTATCGGCCTTTTCCTACTCCAAACTATCGTTGTTATATTGGCCTTTAAAAATCGGTCCACCTCTATACCCCATAGTACCTCACTAAGGTATGCTGCCCTGTTCGCTAGGCTGGTTTCCATGCGCAATAGCCCTGTCGCATTGCACTGTGCTATTTTCCTACGCATCACATCGTGACATTTTTATCTTTTTCATTATTACTTTTATCTTCACCGGCTGTCATTTGCAGTGAATGTTTTACTTGAAATCGATAGCACAGAATTAAGTGACAAGTTTCTGTAACTTGGACCTGCGAGGATCTCACTGACAAATGGGCCAGTGAAATGCTCTCTGACCTGAGGGTAGCAATCACATTGTCAGGTCACCAGGCCAGTGTTTAGGTCCAGCGCTGCTGCGTGTGTGCGACTGTGCGTGCGTGCGTACATGCTCACATTCAGCTCAATAATCCAGAGGAGGGAGATGAAGAGGAGATCGAACGTGACAAAGAGACAGAAGGTGCGGCGGACGTCGGAGATGGCTCTACGTTCCGCTGGCGGGGCCAACAGGTACGGGGAGGGGAGGGTCAGGGATGTGGAGTAGGAGGCGTTCAGGGAGGCGATGGCAGGGAGGCTGCCCCCAAGCTCCCTGTAGTCTCCGACCGGCATTCCAACGGTGAGACGGGGAACTCCACCTGAGACAAAGGTGGGAATGTTACAGGGAGGGGCTGGGAAGAGAGACAAGAGATGATAAAGGATGAATGAGAAAGCAGTGCCACTATGATAAACGTTTCACTTTTACTGTGTAAGAGGCACAGGTGAGCAGAATTGTAAACATTTAAAATAGGCTACATATTGTATAGGGCTGTCCCAAATACAAATAGTCTACCATCATATGATTGTTGTTATTATTATTATTATTATTATTATTATTATTATTATTATTATTATTATTATTATTATTATTATTATTATTATTATTATTATTATTATTATTATTATTATTATTATTATTATTATTATTATTATATTATTTGGGGGCTTTGAAACTTCAGTAGTAATTATGAGCAAACAACACTTCATTCCCACACGTTTCAATGCGGAGGACACTAGGACAGATGAGAGCTATGGGATAGATAGGTTTTCTATGACTAAATGTCCTTGTCTGAGAAGGAATGAAAGAATGAATGGTGCTATTTCTTATGCTGATGTAGAAAATAATTTGATGTAGTAAAAAAGAAAAAAAAAATTATGGCAGCTTTTCACACTAGACTAGTAGACTTCCAAACAATCTTTTAAGCCAAAAATATGCCAGTCAACACACGGTAAAATGTGTCTACACTTACACCAGAAGTGTGACGTCAGCTTCCTAAGCCTGTTAATTTGACAGTGTGACTGTCAAAAAAATCTATATGCTTTCTCTGGCTTAGCTAATAACAAGCTTGCCTTGTTGGACTTGGCTAAATTGGACATTGGACTTAGCCAAGTTTCAGATAACATACTATTGAGAAGGAGATTAGAGATCTAACTATTTACTTTAACGTCACTTTATACAAGAGTCAAGACTATTTAAATTGGTTGTTACACATATCACTCCAAGTTACACATACAAACAGTCCTCCAGTCCACACACTGTTGCCTCTGGAGCAGCTTGGGAGTTCAGTCTGTGCCGACAGAGATGGTGGTGAGCACAGACGTATTACCACCAGCCAACCCTCAGTCACCAGCTCACAGCTGGATTACACACTGCCGTCTGTGACGGGGATCAAACCAGCAACCTTTCAGTTTGATCGGCCTCTTTACCTCTTTCTCTGTCATCCTGCCTCGCGGATCAATGCAACGAACACTCAATCACCATTTGATTGATTGATTGATTGATTGGAAATTAACAGATTGCAGAATGGGTACAATATAGTACAGCTCAATACACAATTGTTAAGGGGATGCAGACCTGAGAAAGACTTCCGTCTTGTTTACATCAGGGTCCCCCATTTTCAATTCATATAACATATATGACATACAGGTAGACACAGTACTGTTACATCTAGACATTTATGACATACCAGATCTACAAATATACAGTACTGTTTATGAGTACAAAAAGAGTCTAAAAAGAGAGTATATGTACATTTGAGGGGGAAGAAACTGTACATTGGGTAGATGGGGTGGGGGAAACTGTACATTGGAGGGAGTTGAGTTTGGACATTTCAGCTGTCCAACTCTCAGAACCAATGATAGAGCATTTTTATCATGCAAACTAGCTCTTCTTGGTGACCAAGATCATTGAGGCATGCAATACAGTACGTTGATTGTAGACCACCCCAACCCCACTCAAAATACTTCCCAAAGGTCAGTGAATACCACGATCACAACACCAGAGGGAGCTCCACAAATCATGTCAAACCCAGATTCGGCTCAAATAAGGGACTAAACACGTTTCGCAATTATGCCACATCAATGTGGAACGCCCTACCCAAAGCTGTAAAGGAATGTGGATCACTACCCACTTTCAAAACCTCTCTCAAGGGACACCTACGGGAGACTGCAATTCAACACTGGCCCCTGTAAATATCCTAACCCAATCATTCCAACCCCCTCCAATGTACAGTCATTTACCTAGTATGGTTTTGTCAATAGTTCAATGTACAATTGTGTTTGTTTGTACAGTGTCTCCTCCCCCCCCCCCCCTCAATGTACAGTGTTACTTGTTTATACAGTATGCCCCCCGCCCCCCCCCCCCCCCCAACCACCTCCAATGTAAATTACCCAGTATGGTTGTCAATATCCCAATGTACCCAACCCCCCCCACCCAACCTCCAATGTACAGTTTCTACGTCAAATGTATATACTCCCTTTTCTTGACTCCTTCTGTATCACAAACAGTACTGTATTTGCAAATCTGGTATGTCATAAATGTATAGATGTAGCAGTACTGACTATCTGTATGTCATGTATGTCATATATGTCTATATGAATTGAAAATGGGGGACCCTGATGGAAACAAGACAAACGTCTTTCTCAGGTCTGCATCCCCTTAACAATTGTATGTATTGAGCCGTACTGTATTGTACCCATTCTGCAATCTGTTAAATAAAGTTTTCATTCATTCATTCATTCATTCACTCCCTTCAGCGAAAAAACAAACAAGTTAACCTCACCTAAGTACCTAACCAATATAAGCAAAGCCAAATTACTACGTGTGCTAGTGTTTGAGCAAACGTACACACCCTTCACAAAAATAGGAAATGGTATGGATAGGTAATGGCTTGGCATCGGCAGCAGGCGCCAATCCCACCAATGTAACGTCAACTTATAAAATAGTTAAAAGCCAGTTAGCTAACGTTAAATGTTGTTAGCTTCCAGGCTAGCTGCCGTCGGCTAATGTTAAGTAATGAGTGTGTGCATTGTATGCTAACCTGGTTGACAGCTAAATTAGCTTTTCTTAATTCCTAGGATATTCTCACTTGCTACCCTTGGACGATGCAATGATCTGACTACAACCCTAAGCTCTCACCAGCCTGGCAAATGTGTGTCTATTATATACAGCTAAAAACACTAAATATAAGTTTTCTACTCACTTGATTTGGCGTAGCGGGCGAGTTAAGGTTCTCGGGCTATTACCGTCAATAGCTCCGTCTCTAATCATCCATTTATCCCAGCTTTGGGATATATTTTAGGGCTACATTAGGCTGACATTTGACAATTTTGATTAACTAAAAAAACACAACAACATATGATGCAGTTTGGAGCAAAGCCAATAGGGGATATCTGCAGAGCAGGCTGCCTGCCTGCGTCTACCACTAGGATACGTAGGCACCGTCGTAAAAGTGCAACAGGGGAACATTTCAAACTTCGATATCCTTTTTCTTTTTCATCTTTGAAATCTTCTTCGCAAATCCCTTAAAACGTTATTCGCACATCCTTTAAAATAAGCACCCAATGCCTTATTATTTACGAGCATATATTCTTTAAATTCCAATCGTTTGCTTTATTATTAATTATATATTAAGTATACCGATGAATTGAAAATGGGGACCCTGATGTAAACAAGACGAAAGTCTTTCTCTGGTCTGCATCCGCTTAACTATTGTGTATTGAGCTGTACTGTATTGTACCCATTCTGCAATCTGTTAATAAAGTTTTCAATCAATCAATCAATCAGTATCAAACTATCAAACAACTTATCATGGCATTGACGTCCTCTTTCAAATTTTACTACTTTAACGTAAATTAACGTAGAAAAACCCTTAATATATCTATGAGTGACCTAACCTCGTTCCCAGTTTTATCTCCGTGAGTGACCTAACAATGGGTCCCATTCTCTAACGAATTTACGACCAAAAATGTCCTCTTTGGCAGATTTCTGCAAGACATATTATGGCTGGGAGCGCGAGTCAGCAAATTTTCCTGAGATCAGATTTGAGCGTGGCTGAGAGCAGATTTAAGAGTGCTGAGGAGCACTCTTATGATTGATTGACTAATTGAAAATGTTATTAACTTGACAGACTGTGCCTCCTTGGAATTAATTACTTAATCATAATTAAAATAAATATGACAATATTTGTATGATAAGAAATTACGCATTTGATGTCGGAAAAATAAATAATATGGATTCATCTGATCACAGGGCAGCTGCTTAACCATATCTGAACTAGCTATTTTGGACAAATGTATAATTACTTTAATTACTCAGATATTCAAACACAATTATGCAATTATAAAAAAAAAATATTATTTAATGCCTTCTGTGGAATTTGTATTTCTTATTTGTTACACATCTGTTTTAATGATTAATTATATACATTTGAAAGAATGCAGGTCAACAGATTGGTATACAATGGGACAGACCTTTGTTTGATTGATTGATTGATTGATTGATTGATTGATTGATTGAAAACTTTATTAACAGATTGCAGAATGGGTACAGTAGCCTACAGTACAGCTCAATTACATACAATTGTTAAGGGGATGCAGACCAGAGAAAGACTTTCGTCTTGTTTACATCAGGGTCCCCCATTTTCAATTCATCATATGACATACAGATAGACAGTATACTGCTACATCTATACATTTATGACATACCAGATTTGCAAATACAGTACTGTTTGTGATACAAAAAGAGTCCAGAAAAGAGAGTACATTTGACATAGAAACTGTTGGAGGAGGTTGTTGTAGCGGCACGGTGGTGTAGTGGTTAACACTGTCGCCTCACAGCAAGAAGGTCCAGGGTTCGATTCCCGCTTGGGGACCAGGTTTCCATGATGCCAGGTACCCAGGTGGGGTATCTCCCAGGCCTTTCTGTGTGGAGTTTGCATGTTCTCCCCGTGCTCGCAAGGGTTTCCCCCCCGATAAGATAAACCCAATGGAAAAACATGCACAACAACAGATCGCTAACGCTGTGGCGTCCTTGACGAAGACGGACAGGAGCACTTGGATTGGTCCCCTGGCGCGGCTCACGTTGACGCCTGTCTGCTTGGGGGGGAAGGACGACGGGATGGGTTAATCGCAGAGACGAATCGCATCGGCGATTCTAAAGAGACAATGCATGCGTGTGTGTTCCGGTGTGTGTGCTAAAAACTAACCGCTGTGTGTACCGCTAAAAAACATTGAGTGTCGTTGCATGCCGAATAAAGACCTCTGCAACAGGTCCTGCATTATTATTGTAGGAGGGGTGGGTGGGGGACACTGTACAAGCAAAACTGTACATTGGAATATTGACAAAACCATACTTGGTCATTTACTGTACATTGGAGGAGGTTGATATAGCTATAAACCTGCATTCCTTCAAATATATCATTAATCAATTAAACTTATATTGAAATACACTATATAGCCTATACACCAACACTGAAATGCCAGTGGATAAATAAATAAATAAATAAATAAATAAGAACTCACGCTAATCGGTGGAAATAGACTGCATTAATATTCCATAACAAGTCTTGTGTGCGCCTACGTGTCTAATGAATGAACAGTATAGGCTTAATATATTCCAGTTACCTGTTTCATTAGGATCCAGCACTATACACATGCTCTGCCCCACGCACAGTACAAGCACAGTCCGCATGTATACAGACTGTACCTATACTGTATACGTAGGGCAGAGCACACATACAGCATCTACCAAATCCTAATGAAACAAGTAATTAATGGAATAACAAGCCATACTGCGTTCATTCATTACGCCGTAGGCTATATATATTATATTTCATTCATTCATTCATATACAGTACTGCGCATGCGTGTGTGTGTGTGTGTGTGTGTGTGTGTGTGTGTGTGTGCGCACGCTGCGGCAGGTGTACCACGAGCTGTATATGATGCCAATACATTAATCTAATCTAGTTTTGATGGGTCGCAAGACGCGTTATTTTTAAACCTAGCCGCATTTTGCGGAGACGCTCTCTGATTGGCCACTGACTGACGCTCTCTGATTGGCCACTGACATGTTTGCCCAATCGCGTGACGAGCTGTGTCTTTGCCCATTTCCGGGTCTAACAGCAGCAAACTACCTAACGCCTAGTTTATCACTGGTTAAGCTTAGGCGACTCTTTCGAAGTTGGTTAAGGTTAGAGTTTGGAATCAGGGCTGGTGTTCTATCGCCCTGCTCTAAGACAAACTCTAACCTTAACCAACTTCGAAAGAGTGCCTAAGCTTAACCAGTGTAGAAACAGGCGTCGGCCAATCAGAGAGCATCTCCGCAAAATGCGGCTAGGTTTAAAAATAACGCTTGCAAGACTCGCAAAGCACTTCCGCCATTCCATTTTCACACAGCTGCGTCACTAGTTGCCTTATAAGGAGCTCTGGAGGCGTTGTTTTGTATGCAAATGACCTGAACGGGAACGCGCTTTTGAGTTTAAGACAGAATCACATTCGCCAAGCAGGTACCAGATATTCACAGGTGCGACCGTTTCAGCCACTTAATACATATTCCCAGCACGTTCAGGACTCAGAGTGAACTTGTCATTGATTCTGTCTCAGTGGTTCCAAGATAAGTCTTCCAAAATAACTCTTTGGAAAATCTTCGAGAATAAGACCCAACCAATGCCTTTTCCTTTTCTAGACAAATATACATACAAAACAACAATGGGCACGTGCCTCTCCCAAACAGCCTCTCCCTGAACGTCAGCAAAACAAAGGAGATGATTGTGGACTTTAGGAGGTCGGGGGTCAGGGACTACAGCCCCCTCAGCATTGACGGGGCACCGGTTGAGAGAGTGAACAGTTTTAAGTACCTCGGAGCCCACATATCCGAGGACTTGACATGGACCACACACATTGACAGTGTTGTGAAGAAGGCACGACAACGCCTCTACTTCCTCAGGCGCCTAAGGAAGTTCCAAGTCAATCAGAAGATCCTTAAGAACTTCTACTCATGTACAATAGAGAGCATCTTGACTGGCAACATCACCTCCTGGTTTGGGAATAGCACTGCACAAGACCGAAGCAGACTACAGAGAGTGACACGTTCAGCCGAACGCACAATTGGAGGGGGGCTTCCCACCCTCCAGAACATTTACAACAAGCGGTGCAGGGGTAAGGCTAAGAGAATCATCAAGGACTCCAGCCACCCGAACAACTGCCTCTTTGAACTGCTGCGGTCAGGCAAGCGATACCGGAGCCTCAAGGCGAGCACAGAAAGACTCAGAAGAAGCTTCTATCCCCAGGCCATCAGGTTGCTCAACGAACAATAAACACTATGCAACAACCATCAAATGCACACAGCACACACATCCACACGCACACACTCACTTTAAACAAACAACACACTGCAGCACCCACTCTCCACACTTTAGATCACACAAACACACTTTATATTTATTGGTAAAGGATTTGCACTACAACTCGTACACCTTACTGTAAATTATACCTAAATTGTACCTCATCCCAACGCTGTCACTTTCACTAGTAGTAGGAGGACTACTAACATTATTAGTAGTATATTCGGCTGCTACGCCTACTAAGCCTAGTCTTAGCACTAATAGCATTAGTGTTAAAAGTTAGCCATTACTAGCATACTATACTATTACCATCATCATCCTATGAATTGAAAATGGGGGACCCTGATGTAAACAAGACAAACGTCTTTCTCTGGTCTGCATCCCCTTAACAATTGTGTGTATTGAGCCGTACTGTATTGGGGAACCCATTCTGCAATCTGTTAAATAAAGTTTTCATTCATTCATTCATTCATTCATCCCTCATCCTGTCTGCAACCACCACTACTTCTATGAGACCTACCAGCTCTACTTTTAGGCCACACAAAGCTAGTCCCCTAGGTTTCTGTATTTTTATTTACTATATCGTGGGAATAACAGTTCAGAAAAATCTTTGGTCTGTAGACTATGTTAGCATTGTCTTTCAAATTAGTTTAAATGTAAAAATTAAGCCCTTTATTTGCAGCATTAGGCCTATAAAAGATTCAATAATGGCAGCTCAAAGTGCTTTACAGCAGAAAAAAGACAGGCACATAAAGTGCAGATATATAAAATCACAGTTTTTCACATTAGGATATAGCCTCCCAATAGGTCACTTTGTTTATGGTTTGATTCAGTTAAATTTTTTTAATAGACGGAGTAAAAATAGTCAATAAAATAGAATAGACAGCAATAGGCCAACAACTGTTCAGCTTCTAACAATATCTTCTCTAAATACAAAATACACGTCATGCAAGTAGTGTACTGCATTATTTGGAGTCCTGCTGTTTCCCTGTTCTCTCTGTGGCAGTTCTTCTGTTTTGTATTATGGATACATAGACGTGCTGCTGCTTCCACTCTAAAGCAATGTATGTATATTTCTCTCCCACCCACCCACCCACCCTTCCTAATGTACAGTCTCCTCCCCACCGTATGTATATATTCTCTCCCCACCGTATGTATATTTCTCTCCCACCCACCCACCCCCTCCTATACAGTCTCCTCCCCATCATATGTACTCTGTCAGGATCTATGGGTAACAGTGTATATTTGCATATCATATATGTCACAAATGTAACAGTACTATATACCTGTATGTCATGTATGTCCCTATGCCATAAATGTTGTGTATGTCATAAATATCACTATGAATTGAAAATGGGGGACCCTGATGTAAACAAGACAAACATCTTTCTCTGGTCTGCATCCCCTTAACAATTGTATGTATTGAGCCGTACTGTATTGTACCCATTCTGCAATCTGTTAAATAAAGTTTTCATTCATTCATTCATTAATTCATTCATTCATTCATTCATTCATTCATTCCGCTGGACTCTGTATATCATTCTGCCCATAGATTCATCGCTGGTGACAGTTATGGTACCCATGTTTTGTATTTCCTGACATCATTGTAAATGCTCTCAATGATCCTTCGAGATTAAATAAAGATTGAATGAATGAATTAACTTAATTTGCTGCCTGGTGAAGTGTTGCATAATGCCAAAATGATAGTGATGCAATAGACTCAATTCCATCTCATGAAAAAAGTAAACTAGTTAGTCTCACCACTACCTTCTCTAAGGCTCCGTTCACACTGCAAGCCTTTGCGCTCAATTCTGATTTAATGCTCAGATCAGATTTTTTTTTCTTTGGCTGTTCACATTCTTTTTTAAATGTGGCCAATATCAGATTACAGTATGAACTGGTCACGCTCCTGACCTGACCCTCATGCGCAAATGAACAATAACAAAGAAGGATGTAAATATGAAGTCACAGTTTATGTTTTAATTTATAAGTTGATGTGCAGTGTAGGCCAGCTAATTTGTGAGCAGATGATACTGGGGGCGAGGAGGAAGAGATAGAGAGACATGTCTTCTTTCAATATGCTTTCAAACAGACCGGTTATGACACGTGACGTCCCCTCAAGTTTTGCTTGTACAGAACTATCACCCTAAATACTCATAAGGTAAACACACTCTCTGTCCCTCCACTGACCACCTCCATCACTACTGTCTTCCATGTTTATATTCACTGAGTGACTCCTGCCACAGAATTGTGATGAATTTCAATCTAGAGTCCCACGAATTCTGATATGACGGTCAGACTGAAGTCGCATTGCAAAAAATCTGACCTGGCTGTATCTGATTTAGAACCACATATGAGAGTGGCCAAAATCAGAATTGAAAATATCAGATACGGTGAGATTTGTGCTCTTCACACTGTCATGAAAAAGAGATCCAAGTCACATATGAGCAAAGAGATCTTGCCTGCAGTGTGAACGCAGCCTAATTTCTAAGCATTATAGAACCACACACCACCTCTGGCTAACTCTAAGATCATCTATCTATCTATCATCTAAAATAGGGAAACACAGAGCAATTAATAACACATATATTTACAAAACAAAAATAAAGTCTGAAAAAACACGAGAATCAGTAATCTGTCATGTAAGTATGAATGGATGGCTGCAAGTCAACTGCAAACAAAGCTGTGTCCGCGATGGGGGAGGAGGGGAACCTCAACCATCTGAGGTGGTGGAGAGCTTTCATCATGAACCACAGTGAGCCCAGGTGTGGCTCCTGAAACTGATGACCCAGATCTTGCGATTTCAAAGAAGAGCCAACAACACAAAGGACACAGGGACACCTAGTGGAAAGGAGGGGTCATCACACTATCTTATTGATGCTGTTTATCAGGTCAAAGTTCACTGATGTTTGCAGGCCTATAATGGAGGCACTGTAAAGATGTACTACACTCTGGTGTTGGAAAAAAATTATATTCGTTGCCATGCTTTTAACTTTCTTTGACTGTAGGTGTCAGACCTGTCACACAGAGAAAGGAAGAGACTTATATCTTAAAGGGGAACTCCAACATTTTGGGAAATTAGCTTATTTAACATCTTCCCTGGATTTAGACAAGAAGATACATACCTTTTTTGTCTCTGTGCGTGCATTTTAGCTTTGGGAATAGACGCTCCGTTAGCATAGCTTAGCTTCATCACTGGAAGTGAGGCAGGACAGTAGCCTTACAGTGCCTTACAGTGTATTGCAAGGTCTGACATTGACCAAACTTGATATGCATGACCTTGGTGGGCTCTAGGTCAACTCCTGAAAAGGGGGTCAATGTCAGACTTTGCAATCAAAAGTTAGGGGGCTAATAACCCTTGCCATAATTTCAGTGCGCCCCCTAACTTTTGATTGCAAGGTCTGACATTGACCCCCTTTTCAGGAGTTGACCTAGAGCCCACCAAGGTCATGCATATCAAACTTGGTCAATGTCAGACCTTGCAATACACTGTAAGGCACTGTAAGGCTACTGTCCTGCCTCACTTCCAGTGATGAAGCTAAGCTATGCTAACGGAGCGTCTATTCCCAAAGCTAAAATGCACGCACAGAGACAAAAAAGGTATGTATCTTCTTGTCTAACTCCAGGGAAGATGTTAAATAAGCTAATTTCCCAAAATGTTGGAGTTCCCCTTTAAGCACACACATTTACATTTAGTCAAAATTTTTGCTGACGCTTTTATCCGAAGCGACTTACAAATAGTAAACAACAAGTCAGCAGGAGGGGTACATCTCTGGCAGGCAGCTAAGGGTCAGTGGCATTGTTTGTCAAATATTTTCGATCTTTAGTCTTACACTGAGTGCATAGTAGTAGAGACATATTAGCATGATAGGTAGTAGTATGAGTATAGTAGTGTATACATAGGTACATACAAGTTTACTTATTATTATTTTTTTTTTTCAGATATTGTTTGAAGAGGTGTGTTTTTAGTCGACGGCGGAAAATTGACCAGGTTTCATCTGTCCTGACTATGGTGGGAAGTTCGTTTCACCATTGTGGAACGAGGACCGAGAATAGCCGGCTTCTCTTTGATGACCCCCCAGGAGGTCGGATAGGAATGTGTCTGAGGTGGCCAGAAGATGCAGAGCGTAGGGGTCTTGAGGGTGTGTAGTTAGAGACCATTGATCATTGAGGTAGGAGGGAGCCGTTCCCCTCGCTGCACGATATGCCAGGTCAAGAACCTTGAAATGGGTTTGTGCAGCAATGGGAAGCCACATACACACACACACACACACACACACACACACACACACACACACACACACACACACACACACACACACACACACACACACACACACACACACACACACACACATGGTTACACATTCAGTCATCAGGTGCAACCAACATTGACCACCTGTGGCAGAATAGAATATAGATAAAGCCCTACAGCAGTAGTCCTCAACAGGTGTTGTGTTAAGGACCACCAAAACTATTCACATTAGGCCGCAGACGCCCATTTGATAACATTTTGTCTCAGGAAGCCCTACATGAGAGGATTTTGAGCCGATTAAGTCCAGAACAATAGCTGTGTCATTCTGTAGTTGAAGAGATAACAGTGGAGAAAGTCAAACCGATATTCAGAGTAGTCACTCTTATCATTCTAGTGAACTTCTAGTGAAGGAAATAGCTAAATTGAAATATTCTCAATTTATCTGGGGAACTCCTGGACCCCCCTCAAGGGACCCTGGGGGCCCCGGGACCCCACATTGAGAACCACTGGCCTACAGTATGTGATTTTTTATTTATTTTTTTGTATCTTTTTCCCCCTCCTTTTTCCTCCGATTTTCTCCCATCCCAATGTTAGTCGTTATGCCAATTCCCAATCCCCTTCCTGGTCGCTGCGCACTTACCCCCCACAGTCGGTCTGGGAGAGTGGAGGCTATCACGTGCTTCCTCCGACACACGTCTAGCCAATCAACCGCTTCTTTTCACCTGGTAGCGCGGACTCTCACTGAGAGGGTGTAACGTGTGGAAGGATCACACTACCCCCCTTAGATCCTATCCGCGCTGAGCAGGCGCCCCGACCGAACTGTAGGAGTCGCTGTTTACAACGACCCGGACCCACCCCGCCAGCTTTCCCACCCTCTAATACAGCCAATTGTATTAGTGTGAACGGCCAGCCAAGCTGGTGACAACGCCGGAGCTGTGAGCTGGATTCGAACAGGCGAATCCAGCGTCTCCGGTGTTGGTGACGAACGCAATCTCCGCTACGCCACCTGACCGCCTTACAGTATGTTTTTAACTTAAAGGAACATGCCAACATTTTGGGAAATTAGCTTACCGTCTTCTCCAGAGAGAGACAAGAAGATAGATACCAGTTTCCTCTCTGTGCGTTCAGTAGAAAGCTATCTGGCTGCATGTTAGCCTAGCTTAGTACAATGAATTGAAGCGGACATGGCCGGTTAGCCTTCAGGAGAGGTGTTAGTTGGACAATGCCTAGGCTAACCTGCCATTGATTGATTGATTGATTGAAAACTTTATTAACAGATTGCAGAATGGGTACAGTACAGTACAGCTCAATACATACAATTGTTAAGGGGATGCAGACCAGAGAAAGACTTTCGTCTTGTTTACATCAGGGTCCCCCATTTTCAATTCATCAATCATATGACATACATGACATACAGATAGACAGTACTGCTACATCTATACATTTATGACATACCAGATTTGCAAATACAGTACTGTTTGTGATACGAAAAGAGCCAGAAAAGAGAGTATATATATTTGACATAGAAACTGTACATTGGACCATGTACCATGTATGTGCAGCCAGATAGCTTTCTACTGAACGCACAGAGAGAAAACTGGTATCTATCTTCTTGTCTCTCTCTGGAGAAGACGATAAACTAATTTTCCAAAATGTTGGCGTGTTCTAAGTAGAAGCCATCTGGTGGCTCTCTGTCTCCCTCTGTCTTTCTCTCTCGCTCTCTCACCCACACATAATAGATACACATTATGTTGTGTGACTCGTTGAAGAAAGATGGATTTCTAAGTGATTTATTGACAATTAGGGGATCAGTCTGCAGCCAGACACCTTGGCACTTACATTATTTATTCTACTTGAATTGTCTGTTAATGTTGATGCATCAAAAGACCAAGACAAATTCCTTGTATGTGCAATAAACTTAAAGACATTTCTGATTCTGTAAGTCCATGACTGCAGTAAGTGTATATAAACAATTCACCATTTGCAGAATTTGCGAAAGTTGTTGTTAAGTCGGATAAACTGTCAACATGACAACTGTGTTTTACTATATTTTTATAACTTTGTTTTTAGAGTAGTTTCCTCTGTCGATTATGTCACTTTTGATACAACGTCGACATTGTTCTAGATGTCTTTGTCATGACAACGTGAGATTACCCACGATGATATGCAGTCATAAAGGTATGTGTATGTCATATAAGAGGTCTCTTCACCAAACAATAATATACACTCGACACTCAATCGACATCTCAATGTTACTAAAACCATGAACCATGAGAGTCAGGTAAACTTCCAAGTGGAACAGGAAAAAGTATTTATTAGATTTCATATTAGAATTGATCATTTTAAAACATTCACATCACATTGAGGAAAAAAAAGAATGGCAAAAAAAAGAATAGGCATAGATTGGAGTTCATACATGTGTGGCCATGGAGGATATTGAGATATTGGGGGAGGGGGGGTTGATACAGAGGCAGACCAGAGGCATGGGGAGCCTGCACTTGCATCTTCAAATCTTGAGCGGGTTGGAGCCCCCAGCGAAAGCCAGAGAATACAAAAGTTAAGTATATCATGCAAGCAGCCCAGATTACACAAACAGCCATCTCGAGGCAGTTGGTGGTACCACTGGCAGTCTAATCAAGCGATAGTTGAACAGATACTGTATGTCTGATTAAACCGGAAATGAAGTCACACAGACATTGATGGTTTGTGGACTGAGGTGGCAACACCGTTTAACATGCCTTTTAATGTCCAGCTTTGCTGTTCCCTTTCAGCAGGGAGAGAGAGATGAGAGAGAGAGAGAGAGAGAGAGAGAGAGAGAGAGAGAGAGAGAGAGAGAGAGAGAGAGAGAGAGAGAGAGAGAGAGAGAGAGAGATTATCAATGGTTTATCAAAGATTGTGTTGTGACTGCTCATTTCAGTCATACAGTAGCCAGTGTCTGGCAATAGGCTTTATGTACTGCACTGTACACACGTTTGGCGGACAATGAGTAACATGAAGTTGGATATATAGGCTATGTACAAACAGGATATAGACGTGGGCCAGACATACAGTGAGCATTATATTAGAAAAATAGCTTTTACAACTGATTAATGATGTACAAGTTATGACTGAATAACAAACAAAAAAGAAAAGAAAAAGATGACAGTAGAAAAGTATTAAAGCTGCAGTAGGCAACTTTAGAGAAATTAGCAAGGTTGAGTTTACCTGCCCAGCAGAAATAGAGCAAGCTCTGCATCACCATTCAAGCCCATGCACACGCAACAAAAGTGTTGCACAGTCTCAGAGGCACCAGCAGCTTTAATAAGCGGAATAAAAAAATATATACTAAATATTTCCCAGCCTCTGATCGGCAGGTGGTTTTTCACAATTTTAACAAGCAATCAGATGTTTTTGACCTCATGGGAAAACTGACCACCACAATCTCATACCTCGACACAAAGTACTCACAATGTGCAAAACCGCCTGCTGATCAGAGACTTATTATTTATTATTTTTATTATTCAGCTTTAAGTTGCTGGTACCTCTGTGGAAAGCCTTTGTTGGCTTTAAAATACAGCCCGAGCCCTGCACGCTAGACGAATCAACAATATTTTCTTGAAGACATGAAACTACGGTGATTTTATAACAATAACAAACAGTATTCAATGAATTCTCTGACAAACCTTCTCAAAAGTGTGGTGTATTAGGAGGCGACGGTTTGATACTTTGACAAATTTGAGGTAGCTTTACCTTTCGAGGCATTCTAAGAACACTCACATCTATATATATATATATATATAAAATATATATAATAAGAAAAAAAGTCCTGATTTGAATTTAAATGTAATATTTGTACATACACACACATTCTGCCTGTGTCCATGGCTAAAGTAATATATATATATATATATATATATATATATATATATATATATATATATATATATATATATATATATATATATATATATATATACATATACCATTTCTACAGTGCCCTTTTCGTTCATACATACAACCTTGCTCTTTGACCACAAGATGGCAGGAGAAGCATGTTTCTTCAACAGACCAAACATGTTCAATATCATGTTGACTTACAATCTAGGCCAGGATTGTGGATCAGCTATAGCACTAAAACAGAACAGGAAATGTAGCACTAACACAGAATAAAGGCCTTTCAAGTACTTACAAAGGGGGATCATATGAGAGACGGTCTTTATCGTTGGTGTTTACTGGAGAGTTTAGTGTGTGTGTTTGTGTGTTGATTCCATTTCATCACCTCCTTTAAAAAGGAACATTGGTCTTAGTGTACATACAAGCACTGAGCACACGGGAGCTGTTGAAATGAAACAGAGGCCTTAGTGTTACAGCGTGGGGCATCTGGTCACGTTGACCTTAGTGATCTCGGTGACCTTGGACCCTCGACTCTCATTACGACCAAGGAGAGCCTGGGGGCCAAAAGTAGCATCTGTCATCTGCTCTGCGTGGTGTCTGTGGATCACTCCTCAACTCCTCATAACGGACATCTCTCTATACACACACACAGACTCGACTGTCTGGCTCAACATCTCCCCCTCTCCCTCTCCCTCCCTCCCTCTCTCTCTTTCTCTATAATTTTGAGGTTAAGAATTATAGCCCACTCACACAGTTCGACTAGCTCACTCACACAAATATATTTTTTTCAAAGTATAGCATCTACGAGACTAATTTGTTCACTCGCCGTTAATCTCAACCGGTCTCACCTGGAGAATCACTCACACACTCACGCCGTCAGACTCATTCAGACAATCCGCACGCCGTAAGCACACCAATCCTCTTTTATTCTGGAGTTCAGAGCACTTTAAGATTCTACCCCGTTACAAAACACCTTCTCTCTCTCAAATCATCCCTCCTCTTTGCAGCTCCCTCATCCCTCAGTTGTTGCCCCGTCTGCTCGCTTCTATTGTCGTTTCCTCTGTTTTCTTCCCCTCTTCCTCATCCTCCTCCTCCTCCTCTTCTTCTTCCGCTTGGATCTGACGAGCTGTCTGTGTCACGCCGGAGGCCTTCTCTGATTGGTCGGTGGTGGCTGTCTCCGGATGGTCTGAGGACACAAGGACTGGTGTTACAAGCAGCTGTGGACCACGACCGTTGTGTACTTTTACTCCACTACATTTTAAAGGACATATTGTACTTTTTAATTCCACTACATTTATCTGAATCCATCCGTTACTAGTTACTTCGACGAAAAAGATTTTGCATTGAAAACATGGCAAGAATGTATGTAGATTATATACTTTCACATTTGAAGCCTGTCAACTTCATTAATCAGAGCAGCATAACTGGACCACATACCACTTTAACACAACCTTTAATCAGAGCAGCATAACTGAACCACATACCACTTTAACACAACCTTTAATCAGAGCAGCATAACTGGTTAACACAACCTTTAATCAGAGCAGCATAACTGGACCACATACCACTTTAACATAACCTGTAGGGGTCAATGGATCAATGATTGAATGCTCCCAAGCACTGAAATACACAAACGTCATGTAGAATGCATACTTTTACTTTAGATACTTAAGTACATTCAATAGCAAATACCTCTCTATTTTTACTTGAGTAGAATTTGAATGGAGGACTTTTACTTTGACCAGAGTACTAATTTATTTGGGTATTTATACTTTTACTTAAGTAAAGGACCTGTGTACTTCGTCCACCACTGGTTTAATTTACAAAGCCAATCATAGATAGTAGGGGGCGACAGTGGCTCGCGAGGTAGAGCAGTCTTAATCCGGAGGTTTCCGTTTCGTTTCCCGTTCCTCCCGGGCAGTGTGTTGAAGTGTCCTTGAGCAAGACACTTAACCCCTAATTGCTCCTGATGAGCAGGTTGGCACCTTGCATGGTTGCCTCTGCCGTCGGTGTGTGTGAGTGAATAATGTGAGGAACAAATTGTAAAGCGCTTTGGATAAAAGCGCTACATAAATGCAGCCATTTACCATATATAGTATTTTATTATACCCCCGATATAATATACAATATCATTTGTTTTACATTTATTTTAGTTTGTGCATGTTTATCCCTACTCTATTAAAAACACAGGGCGAGTGAGCATTTGGTAGCAGGGATAAACATTCAATCAAAGCACAAGGCCAGTGATGAAATACTTTCGAGAGCCATTTTCATCATATTTCTACACATATGTTGTGAAAAGGTATTAACGTTCGTACACATCTGATATCTGACGCCTCAGGTGTCTGGGGTGTTGCACTGTGCTGTATATTATTCATGATATTGTGTTGTTTTTCCAGTCGGAAGGATCGCTGTTTTCCTTAACCCTTTCACTACCACACTACCAAATGGTTAACCCGTTCACTGCGACAATACAGAAGGTTAATAACCCTTTCACTGCCACACAACAAAGGTTAACCGTCTGTAGTGGTAGTGAAAGGTTAACCTTCTCCTGTAGTGTGGTAGTGAAAGGGTTCATTTGTCTCCTTGTGTGATAGTCCAGGCCAGGCCTGGGCAGTGGCCCTGCACTTGAAGAACAGATACATTGTAATCAGAGATACCCAAGCAGGCTATAAAAGTTATTCTAGAATAGCTCATATAGGAGTGGCTTGTCAAAGCAGCAATTCTGAATGAAAAAAAAAACATGAGCTCACCCAATATTTAGAGATTAAGAACCTTCTATTTTAGTGCATGGTACAATTAGTTCACATACATACAAATAAACAAAGACAGTCTACACTAAATAATAAAACCGCTTACACACTCCATCTCAGAATAATATATATGTTTTTCAGATTGTCCAGTTAGTGCATTCTCGCAACTTGCTCTTAACTCCATTGACGAACACATATGTGGAAGTTGCATCTTCCATATTGAAAAAGTGTAATAATTGCCAATAATAATGCAATAATTAATGTTTTGAAATGCAACAATAGACTGAGCGGAGCAGCGGAGACATTCTGGCTCTCCGGAGACAAAGCCGGAGACAAAGCCGGAGACCAGGAACTCTGATGTGGACGTTGCCTCTTCCTTCAGGGGACTCTCTGTAAGCCTCAGTTTGTCCGCTGACAGATTTGGGCCGAGAGACATTATGACATCAGAGCTGTCTGTCAATGCGAAGAGCTTCACCTGAGCTCTTGGCTAGCCCGCAGAGGAGCTTACATTACCTTGGAGACGGCACAAGGCTTGTCTACACACAAACAATACCTACATTCTACTGCGGGACAAGGAACTACTGAATAGCAGAAATTACTATGTGGTACACTATAGAAAGCACATATTCTGAAACAGAGTGACCTAGGCTATATTCATTTGTTGGTTGGCTATGACTTCAGTCTTGTAGAAGTCTGCCATCAATGTACTGGTGAGTTTGGACAATGTGTGTATGAAGTTACTACTGACAGTGTGTTGGTCCCAGTCCGTGCCAACACCATGCTGCTGGTAAATTATTACTAAGAGTTTTCAGTGTATGTACTTGCTGGTGATAGTATTCTATAAGGTTGGGACGATGTAGACAAATAAATAACAAATCATATTTAGAGGGACTTTTAGATATCAATATACAGTAGCCTATATAGTATCACAATGTCTGCTTGCTTGGAAAACAACATGTTAGTCAATTGATGTTCCAGTTGACATCCAGTGTTTTGAACTGCATGATCAAACTGAAAACTGTCATTTTCAATCGACATTCTCAAACATGTCAGAAATCATGTTGTGAAATCGGACATTTGCTTTTTGAGCACTAATTGAGACAACAATATTGTGTCTTGACGGTTTGGACCATGTATACCATCATACTACCAGTGGTGGACTTAGACATGGGCAGCATCTTGCTGAGGGGGGCATGAGGATAGCACACCTCTATAATGCAATTCGTCAATGCAATTTGCAATTCAGTCAATTCGAAATGCTACCAAATAAACAATTGTTTAAAAAAGAGTATTTGATTTGTCCAATGTCGAGTTAATTATGCTTAAGGGTGAAACTTAAAACAGAAAACGGGGGCGGGGGATCACCCAGGGCGGCATATAAGCTGTGGAACGTCACTGACTATTACTATTGTCTGATTGAATCCTGCCACTCACTACTGTTCACTACTATTACTACTATCACTATTACTTTGTACTTTTTTCTATCATTATTACTACCTATCCTACCTGTACCCCCCCCCCCCCCCCCCCCCCCCCCCCCCCATGCTGCTATGACACTTGAATTTCCCCAAGGGGATTAATAAAGGAACACTTGACTTGACTTAACAGTTCCTAATATGAAAAACAAACAAACAAACTAAAAAACTAAAAAACAAACACAGCACAATACAATAACACAGACAGACGATAGAGGATGAATCTACACTCAGTGGCCACTTTATCAGGTCCACTTTATCAGGTCCACCTGTGTTTGAGTGTGGCCACTTTATTAGGTCAAGGAAACTATAAAAGAAGGAAGGGTCATCACGTCAGAACACCAGCATTCAATGCTCTGCTTGGTGTCAGTTCTATTGAAGCCTGTATTAAAATTCAAAATATACAAGCTATCTGAGGAAATATACATGAACTAATATATGAAACGTTAGCTAGGTAACAATGCAACACATTGCCGATGATTCTGACATCCGAGGTAATAACC
>NC_140178.1:36963878-37005579 GCF_963971535.1 Notolepis coatsorum
AACACATGACAAGACAGTATAAACCACACTGTCTAATAATGCCAGCAAATAGCTCAGTGGATAACTGGCAGAATCCCAAATCCAAAGTAGGTGCAGGGTGGGTTTTACAGTATGTTCAGAGTGTATTGCAGGGTGTCTCTGTGGTTGAGTGAATTAAATTGTCCCTATACCGAGAAGTTAACCAATTTAATACAATAAAATGCTCCCCTGAAGGTCAGACTTCCCACTCTCTCCATTAAAAAGAAAAATAAAGGAGTGCATTTGCTGGTTTCCAGCTGTATGTAATGAACTATATGTATTGAAGACACTGTTGGACTGTAACAATTCCATGTACAAATAAATAAAATGATGATGATGATGATAATATGTACCGCTATGCTTTACTAGCTTCATATGACAGCTGTATATGTACCGCTATGCTTTACTAGCTTCATATCACAGCTGTATATGTACCGCTATGCTTTGCTAGCTTCATATCACAGCTGTATATGTACCGCTATGCTTTGCTAGCTTCATATCACAGCTGTATATGTACCGCTATGCTTTGCTAGCTTCATATCACAGCTGTATATGTACAGCTATGATTTGCTAGCTTCATATCACAGCTGTATATGTACCGCTATGCTTTGCTAGCTTCATATCACAGCTGTATATGTATCGCTATGCTTTGCTAGCCTCATTTCCCTCGGGATGACCACTACACTTTGCTTGCTTCATATCACAGCTTTATATGTACCGTTACGCTTTGCTAGCTTCATATCACAACCGGGCATGTCATGTCATTTTATTTTACTTACTCAGAAGCATTTTATATTGCCTAAACATAAAATCTGAGCTACCTATCCCAAAGTTGTTGAAATGGTTCATTAGAATGTTAACACTAGCACAGCCGACAAGGGGTCGCATGACCCCTAGGCATTTTCAATAAATGTATCCTCGTCACTCGGTCAAGCTCCACTTTTCCTAAAAGTACCAGTTTTATCTGGCACGGTTTCTGAAATTTCAATATGACTTCAGGAAAATGTAATTAGAACGTTATTCCACATATGGGCCGTTGGAACAGACGGAATTAGTGGCATTTTCTCCATGGCTGTGCTAGTTATGACCATTAAACAGAATGACTCTCCGTTGACATTTTGAGAAGTTGGACCATTTCAACAACTTCGGGGTAAGTGTTTGACAAATAATTCTGCTGATCTGCAAGCAAGAATGCTGTTAACGCTTTAACTGGTGCTGCCTTGTGATTGGCTGGGAGACTCTGCTTCTTTTCTGTTTGAGGGATGGCCGCCCACAGGAGGAGCAGTCCAGAGGTATGGTAGTGGTTGGTGATGCAGGTGGTGGTTGGTGATGCAGTCCAGAGGTATGGTGGTGGTTGGTGAGAGCAGTCCAGACTGAGGTATGGTGGTGGTTGGTGAGAGTAGTCCAGAGGTATGGTGGTGGTTGGTGAGAGCAGTCCAGAGGTATGGTGGTGGTTGGTGAGAGCAATTTGTTTGTCAAAGCAGAAATAGTCCTGCTTCTGGGTCTGGCCTCCGGTGCCTTTTCAATTCTTTTTTTTTTATCCACTTTTTCTCCTTATTTTTCAATTTTTCTCCCATCCCAATTTCGCCTCGCCAATTCTCCCTTAAATTCTCCCCTCCCCTGTCTCGAACGTTGCTAGACTATGCCTCCCACTGGTCGGCTGCAGTGAGGACCAAGCCTTGCATCACGTGTCCCCTCAGGTACACGAGGAGGCAGCTGTCGCATCTTTTCACCTGTACAGCGCGATCTCTCAGTGGCGAGGAGTAACGCGTGGGAGGCTCACGCTGCCCCCGATGCTTCCTGATTCTGCTGTACAGGCGCACCAACCGACCTGTAGGAGTCGCTGTCCACAACGTCCAATCCCCACCCACCAGCTTTCCCACCCCTAACACTGCCAATTGTGTTAGTATGAACGACCAGCCAAGCTGGTAGCAACGCAGAGAGCTGGGCTCGAACCCAGCATCTCCTGCGTTAGTGGCGAGCGCCTTGCCCACTGCGCCACTTAGCCGCCCCAATTCCTTTCAATTCTGTTGCTTTGTAATATACTATGTTCACCATTCATCCTGAATTAAAATAACCTATACGTTGTAATTCATAGCTCTATGCTCTTGGGTATAAACCTGGGGTGGCATTTAGGTAATATAATAGGAGTAAGTCAAATTGAATCACATGACATACCGTTGCCTGGGAGATAATTTTTTTTATGTCAGACTATGTTCATTTGTGATATGAAGCTAAAGCATAGTGGTACATAATATACAGCTGTGATATGAGGCTAGTAAAGCGTAGCGGTACATATACAGTTGAAAAAAACTAGCAAGGAGTGCATCTACTTTACCTTTAGCACAAAGAAAAGTGTTTTCTTCACATTTACCTGGTGGGTAGACTGGTCGTCCTCAGGTGATGTCTGGTCTGCTACTCTGAACAATGTTGCGGGTGTAGGCCTCCGGCGCCGGATCTACACACACACAAACACACACACACACACACACACATGGAGAACAAAAATACATTAGCTAATGGTGCTACTCTGAGTGACCGGCTAAGCTCTTGATTAAGTGTTTTACAGTGTGATTAATCAAGTGGCTTTGGAATATGTTGAACGGTAATGTCATTGTGAAGCATACAGGGGCCTTATTCCCACTGACTTCATAAGCACTGCTGCCCAGTTAGCCAGATGGGACTCCAGGCAAGCAGGCAGTACAGGACATCTCATTATGTAACTTCCCGGCTATTTATGTGGACCCTTCAGTGCACCGATTAGTTATTCAAGTTGTTTGGAACAGGAGTCTACTATGAGTATTAGGGGGACTTGAGGTAAAAGTTTGTTTGAGATGCTATCTCTGGGCTGTGTGTAATGTGTATGGCACAAAACTATGGACCGTTCCCTCCTTGTATACAGGTCAGAAGGACATAGGAGAGGGGAGATTAGTCTAATCTAGCCCCAACATCAGGCCTTTCGGACAGGCCACACCCCTCTCTACCCTCCCGCACACTGCTCCCTCAGGGCCGGACACAGAGCTGGTCAGAGACAGACTGACTGCAGGCCTAACAAGTCTCTGTATACAGTACACTCTATGTCCCTGTGAACAAGGGTCAGGCTGTGACACGGCTCTTACAGTAGGGCCCTTCTCTGTCAACATGGCTAAATGTATACAGTACTTCAATCAAATGTAATGAGGCGATAAATTAACTGAGCATGTCGATGGAAGGAATCTGAAGGACCTTCTTAACCTCTTTGATTCTAATTCCGCTGAATGATAGAGTCTACTCTCTTTTATACTCTACTGCTTTTTAGCTTGTTTACTTTTTTACTACTACAATTTACAATTTAGTCATTTAGCTGATGCTTTTATCCAAAGCAACTTACTTTATCTACTGTATAGTAGCACACTTATGGAGTCGGCAACAAACATTTCACTGCACATTGTACTTCAGAGCATGTGACAAATAAACAGGGATTTGATGTGATTTTTATTTTATTTGACATATCTGCTGTCATTCATGTCTCTCTCTTTCTCCCCTCTCTCTTTCT
Organism: Notolepis coatsorum; assembly: GCF_963971535.1. Taxonomy (NCBI): domain Eukaryota; kingdom Metazoa; phylum Chordata; class Actinopteri; order Aulopiformes; family Paralepididae; genus Notolepis; species Notolepis coatsorum. The sequence continues at coordinate 36,967,432 of NC_140178.1, forward strand.
CCTCACTCTCTCTATTTTTCTCCTCCATCTCCCCCTCTCTCTCTCTTTCTCCCCCCTCTCTCTCCCTCTCTTTCTCCCCCCTCTCTCTCCCTCTCTCTCTCTATCTTGTTCTCTCTCTCTCTCTCTCTCTCTCTCTCTCTCTCTCTCTCTCTCTCTCTCTCTCTCTCTCTCTCTCTCTCTCTCTCTCTCTCTCTCTCTCTCTCTCTCTCTCTCTCTCTCTCTCTCATTGTGAAGAGCACAATGTATGGGGCCTCTCTCATTAACTCTAGAAGTGTGGAACCCTACAGGGAGCTTAAATCCAAAACCCGAGGCTTTTAACTCACTTTCCCACAATTACACAATGCAATAAACAACCTGACATAAAACAGCTTACACAACTAACTGTGGGACATTTTCCTGGACCCAGCGCAGAGAGAGAGAGAAGCTTGAGAGCGTATAGGAGCAGGCATGGAAGGTCACACCCACACAGTGGAGGTATTGTGAAGCCTCTTCAGAACAAGCCAACCTTGGCCATGACATGAACCTTGGCGCTGGTGTTTACGGTGCCCACACACACACAAGCCAAGGAGCTAAGTAGCCGCGGTTCTGTTTTCCGTAAATTTGCTGTATAAGTGTGTTTGTGTGTTCGGATCCCCTCTTGTCTCGCAAAGCGAGCTGTGCGTCATAGCAGCGAGGCCCTGTGTTGCCAAAGCAGTGGAAAGCTACAGAGCGCACGGCCAAACATGACAACACCACGGATCCACCCTTATTTATCGCACCGGAGGCCAGAGGATAATCTCATCACGCAACTTCCAGCTCAACCTCCTCACCTCACACACCTCACACTATCTATCTGTCTCTCTTTCGTCTCTCATTTCCATTACACTTCATCCCCTCCTTCCTTTTAACCTGTTTACTTCACATCCATTCCTCATTCCTTCAAGATACAAGATACAAGAGTTTTATTTGTCACGGCATACAGGTATACAGTGAAATGCGGGGGGTCTTGCCCGCAACGATGTGCATAATACAATAGTAATAATAAGAATCCAACCAAGAGGGACATTGTGCAATAAACAAGTAAACAAGTAGGGCATATCGGTATCTGTACATGAGTTATTTACAGAGCATGGTAGGACATGCTAGGTCCTGTGGTAGTGTAGTACACTGTTAGCTACGGATGAGGCACTGGGTCTTTATGTACACTGCTATACAATGCTATATTATACAATCTCAAGCTCCACTATACTATTCTTGAAGTGACCTTTCCTTCTGTAAAGTGTCCATAAGTGTGAGCGTGTGCAGCATGAGTGTGTGTGTGCTCATGTTAAAGTGGCTGCTAGTGTGTGAGTGTGTACAGTGTGTGTGTTGTGTGTGTGCTCATGTGTGCTTGTGCGTGGAGAGTTCAGTGTTCAAGGCTCTGATGGCCTGGGGGAAGAAGCTGAGCCGAAGTCTCTCTGTCCTCGTTACTGGTGTTCGCAGGCGTTTGCCTGACCGCAGCAGCATGAACAGGCTGTTGTTGGGGTGATGAGGGTCTTTCATTATCCTGCAGGCTCTGGATTTGCACCTCTTGTTGTATAGGACCTGCAGGGTTGGTAGTGCAATACCTGTGGTACGCTCGGCTGAGCGCACCACTCTCTGTAGGGCCTTCTTGTCCTGTGCCGTGCTGTTGCCATACCAGGCAGTGATGTTTCCAGTCAAGATGCTCTCTACAGCTCGGGAGTAGAAGGACTGGAGTATCTTGACAGTGACATTATCCTCCCACCCCCCACCCCCCGACCTCCACCAACCCCCTTCTCTCTCTCCACCACTACAGTGTATTCCGGCTGAAATCTGATTATGGCCTTCAGGTTGGATGATGTGTTTCTCTCCCACCCTCCGTCCTCTCTCTCTCTCTCCATCCCTCCTCCCTCTCCTCTCGACAGGGGACCAGGGGACATCCAAATGGCTGACCCCCTCTTTGCTGTGGACCCTGCTGCCTCTCCCTGCCTGACACCTGCTACCAGTCCTCCAGGGCAGCCTGAGGAAGCTCCAGCACAGAGCAGAGGGCCAGAGGGCAGCTAAGCCAGAGCACAGGACATCCTAGCACACCAGGTGTTGCCATGCCCGGGCCGATGCCAACCCCTGTGCCTGGCCACAGAGCTGGGACGGTGACGGGGTATCTGCCTGGCTCAGAGGGGTATGTGCATGGCTCAGAGGGCTGAGGCATGTAACCATACACTTTGAAAGGCAGGCTATTCTAACGAACTTCCCGCCGGTCAGGACAGCCGAAACCCGCCCAATTAGCCAGGGCAATTAAGAACAACTTCTTACATTAACTCTTTCACTACCACACTACCAAAGGGTTAACCCTTTCACTGCGACAATACAGAAGGTTAACCCTTTCACTGACACACGACAAATGGTTAACCCTTTCACTACCACACTACAGAAGGTTAACCCTTTCACTACCACACTACGGTTAACCGTCTGTAGTGTGGTAGTGAAAGGGTTAACCTTCTGTAGTGTGGTAGTGAAAGGGTTAAAGTCTAAACGTGCATAGAGATAGAAAGAGGGATGACGTGCATCACAGGGATTTCAAACTCACGACGTCACGAGTGCACAGCAAAGCGCCCCGTCCCGCTTTACAGAGGAGGCAGAGTTGACGTCACGCGGGCGGAGAGTTAAAGCGGTTGCTACGGCGTTCTGAGAGGATTACTCCGGGTCGGCTGTGTGTGTGTTGTTGACAGGCAGATGTTTGGGTTAACCCTTTCACGGTTAACCGTCTGTAGTGTGGTTGTGAAAGGGTTAACTCTTTGTTGTGCGGTAGTGAAAGGGTTAAAAGATGGCCTGGAAGTCTTACATTTACATTTAGTCATTTAGCTGATGCTTTCAAGAGTCAAGAGTTGTATTTGTCACAGCATACAAGGCATACAGTGAAATGCGGGAGTAAAGTTATCCAAAGCGAAGTGAAGTCACCAGGAGGGGTACATCTTAGGGTTATGGTTAGTTTAAGGTAACAGTGTGGTTAAGGTTAGGGTTATAAATATAAATATGTATGTAAATACATTACATATGGCTATAACATAACGTACATTAGGTACCTTTTTCCTGTGGTTGATAAGTACCATATTTATGTATTTCGAGTACGAGATCGGGCTGCTGAGACAGTGCTGTTGATGAGACGGACTGATACAGAGGCACGTAATAACAGCCAGGAGCACGAGGGAAATGAGGACAGCAGTGTGCTAAATAAAGTGAGAGAACGGAGAGAATCGGAAGCGGTGGAGGGAGTGGCAGAGAGAGAGAGGGGGGGGGGGCTGGGGGGATAAGAAGAGGAGAGTGTTGGAGGAGTTGCACACATAGGAAGAGAGATAGAGTGATGGAGAGAGAGAAACGGTGATAAAGTGGTTGGAAGAGAGAGAGATAGAGTGGGAGACGGAGGGATAGAGAGAGGGGGTCATTGAGCGTGAGAGAGACAGAGGGATAGAGAGAGGGGGTCATTGAGAGCGAGAGAGAGGGAGAAAATGACAGAGAAGGATAATAGAGGTCACAGGAAGTAGTATAATCTAATGATTTATATACAAATGCAAATACGCATGCACACACAAACACATACACAAATGCAGGTGTATTTATGTAAATGTGTGTGTGTGTGCATGCATATCAGCCTTCATGTGTGTGTGTGGGGGGGGGCATGTGTTTGTGACAATAACTCACTCATATCTACAGGAATGGCACTCAGAGGTGTCGACACCCTCGCAAAATTGACCTTCAACTGCATGTCCTTCCTGGAATGGCTGTGTGCCGCCGGTGTGCACCGGAGCCATTAACCACCGGGACGTCTCCGCTTATAAACCACAATATCGCACCTGATGAATCCAATTCTACTCCTACAGCTGTGACTGGTCTCTTACATTGTCACAGGAATCTGTATTTTCCTTTTTAAAGCAGAGACTAACAGTAGGTGTGTAGAATTGTGTAGGAGGTGTAGTGCTTTCTATCCAGACCAGCCTTCTCATTTGGCCAAATATAGCGAACACTGTAAATACTTCATCTATTAATACAATACTGCTTAGCTAGCACAATCATGTTGTAACTAAGAGATGTGCAGTTTTGATATATGAGTTTTCATACATATATCACCAGGTTTATCAACATATAATTTTTTAAGTTACACATTTCCTGTAATACTGTAACTGTTCTGACAATCAGACTCTTAATAATAAACACTGCACAGACTCTGGTGCAGTGTATTACTACAGTTTGGACCATTTATACCATCATCACTATTATTATTAAATCCTGCCACTCACTACTGTTCACTACTACTACTACTGTTATCACTATTATCATTACTACTACTACTTTGTTCTATGTTCTATTATTTATTACTACCAACCCCCCCATGCTATGACACTTGGATTTCCCCAAGGGGATTACTAACGGAACACGTGACTTGACTTGACAGCACAATATTGATGTAACTAAGAGATTAGCTGAGGTTTTGAATGCATAGGTATATCAACTACAATACGAGGGTCACTCTGGCATGTCCATGGTGTGACCTGGTGCCAGGGAGGCGGGAGCTGATTCTCCCAGCCGGTCTCTTGGCAACCAAAGCTGAGGAAAAGCAGCTAATCTGTGTAGTATCGCCCTTGTGCATTCAAAAAGTCAAACTTTTATCCTCAATATTGATTACATGCACGCACGTACGCACGCGCATGCACACACACACACACACACACACACACACACACACACACACACACACACACACACACACACACACACACACACACACACACACACACACACACACACACACACACACACACACACACACACACACACACACACACACACACACACACACACACACACACACACACACACACACACACACACACACACACACACACAGGAATACACATATGGACAATAATGATTACAATACCCCTTTACCAGTGCTTTGGGGTTGATTATACAGGGTTATAATCAAGCTAAATGAAAACATGACTTTTAAACCCAAACTTCCAAAACAGAAAGTTAAAGTCAACATTTCCAAGCAGAATATTATGTAAATGAGGGTGGAGGTGAACAGCCACATCTATATAAATACACACACAGTTATGCCGGTGATGATGTGGGATGTATGACATTGGCAATGCCAGATGACATAACACAGCGACTCTGTGACTTGTAATTTTCCAGTCTTAACCCACCCTACTTTAGCTCTAGTAGTTACATAAGATCATACGTGACTTTCTCATTTATGCCAGTTCTGAGGCATAGCGTGAGACTACCTCCAGTATACTTTATCCCTCTCTAACCCCCCCTTCATCCCTCTGTCCCCTCCTCTCTCTCTCTGCTTTGAGGTTATAAATTCAATGAAAGTGCTATTACTTACTTAATAGACTACAATGCGTGATGTTTAATGGCCCACTATCGGAGATGAGGGAACTCCATGCCGGAGTGCCCCAAGGGAGTTGCCTGGGTCCCTTATTGTATGCAATCTTCGTTAATGATTTACCATTAGTACTTAATAATGCATCAATGGAGATCTATGCAGATGATACTACTGTGTACGTAGCGGCGGAAAAATTTGAGTCTGTTAATAGGTTATTGCAAGATGAGATAGTGCTAATTTCCAACTGGGTAAGTGAAAATAAGTTAAAGTTAAATGTTGCAAAAACCAAGAGTATAATGATAGCCTCAAAATATACATCTAGATCAAATCCTAAATTAAATCTAGTTCTGAACTGTGCTGATATCGAACAGGTCAGAGAGGCAAAACTGCTGGGTGTTGTAATTGATGAAACACTTTCTTGGTCGAAACACATTAGCAATATGGTGGCTAAGATGAGCTGTGGTACTTCAATGATCAGAAGGTGTAGAAATCTGTTGACTAATGGTACAGCAAAGCTTGTACTACAATCTGTGGTCTTATCCCGCCTGGACTACACTATGGTCTAACGCCTCTAGGCTTGATCTGAACAAACTCCAGCTCGCTCAGAACAGGGCGGCACACCTCGCTCTGCGCTGCTCTGTGAGGAGTAGTGTTGGAGGGATGCATGCCGCGCTGACTTGGATGGCAGTGGAACAGAGGATGGCATGTAGCTGTTACGTCTGGTACTCTAGCGAGTGCCAGCACTTTAACTAGTGTTCTAACTATTGCGACAGTGTCGTGTTATTCTGTTGAGTTTCACGTTACGGTATATGCAGTGGTGCAGTCGTAATATGGGCAATGCCCAAACGCCACGTGCATGCGCATACATGTTCCCTCGGTTTGGCACAGAACAGATGATTATTATGCATAAATGTTTTAAATGTAATTGTAGTTACAATTTCTTTAATTGAATTAACTTAAACTAGAAAAGTAAATACAAACTAAATTAACAATGTAACTTAGAGTTAGTTAAGTTTACAGAAGGACAGTTTCCTTCAGCGACTCGCCGCCGGAGCTGGGCGGCTGCTCCGAGGACTCATTGACGCTGGTGGAGAGGCGGTAGTGGAGGAGAGGAGTCCGTTGTTATGCTATCGGTATCCTATTATTATGCAAAGTCTAGGTGATAAGTGCCGGCCGGCGCGACGAGTTCAGTGACAATTGTAAACGCATTTTTGTGTGCGCGCGCGCACTTCTGCCGTGAGTGACCCAAGCCTAAACAGCGTTTAACCGCGTTTGACCACCACTGCATGCCTGGGTATATGGCCGTACGTGACGTAGACGTTGATGTTCTGACTTACGTTACAATGCATGTGTCTTCAGTTCAGTAAACACCGACATGCTGAAACTATGTGTTGTCTGATTCTTCCAACATAACATTGGCGACGAGGATGGCTGAATTTTCGATCCCACCCCCTCCACCCTTCCTACCGCTGCCCGGTGAGCCGCCCGTCCTGTGGGCGCATTGGATTTCCTCGTTCGAGACGTATATCCTGGCTACCGGTTTGGAATTGTCCGCAGTGAGAAAACGTGCATTGCTACTGCACTGTTTAGGCGTGGAGGGACAGTGTGTGTGTGAAACACTCGGCACATTAGACAGTGACACATATACGTCAGTGGTGGCGCTCCTAAAGGGACATTTCGCCACTCCACAGACTGCACTCCTCCGTCGAGTTGTGTTCCGACAGAGGCATCAACGTACTGGCGAGTCAATAACGCAGTACGTCGCGGACCTACGGGCCTTGGCTAGCTCATGCAAATTCGGGGCATTACAGGATGAAATGGTGAGAGACCAACTCATATTGAACACTGAGTGATAAAATCAGGGAAAGACTACTGTTGGAAAATGACGAGCTGACATTAGCAGTAGCTATTAGACTAGCAGTGCAGGTGGAATCTGCTATGAACTGTGCAGCTAGTTTGTCTACCTCCCCCAGCCCCAACACACACGTGCCAGTAGAGGCTGCGAGCACGCTTAGCTCAAGGGTGTCCCTCCTCAACGTGAGTGCAGATGGCGGCAGGGACAATATACTGTTAGCCTCCCAGTCACGTGACCGCTCACGCCAGCCGTGCGGGAATTGTGGCTCCCTTTCACACAACTCCAGAGCCCAGACCTGCCCTGCCCGTGGCAAAGCCTGCTCCAACTGCGGGAGGCTAAACCACTTCCACAAGGTCTGCAGGTCAGCCCCAGCTAGCGCTTCCAAGCCACCGACCACTATCATCCATAATGTCAGCTTAGGACAAGTGCCATTCAAAACATGCTCATTGGTGGTTGGTGACATCACACTGCCCCTCCTCCTCGACACTGGAGCCACAGTGTCTCTATTGAATTGGGCGACATACTCTCAATTCTTCTCCCACAAACCACTGGGCCCGCCCACCACCACCCTGCGAGGCTACGCCGACTCCAAGATTGACATCGTTGGCTCCCTCCAGCTGCCGGTGAGGTACGGAGAAAAGACACTGCCTGCCTTCAATTTCAACATCGCACGCCGAGGGACCAACCTCCTCGGCCTCGACTTCTTCAGTGGCCTCGGTTTCTCTCTGCTGGACACCACAGGCTCAGAGATCCACACCGTCACTGCTGTCTCCTGGCAGCAACAGTGGGCTGCCTCCAGGTTTTCGCTCACCAGCCCCTGCTAGACCAAAAAGTGACTCCGGTCATCCAGCCCCTTCGCCGCTCCCTCCTGGCTCTCCGTGAGGGCATCGCCACCGAGTTACAGAAGATGCTGGACGACGACATCATCGAACAGGTGAACGCGTCACCCTGGATCTTGGTGGTAGCAAAGAAGAAGTCAGGGGAGCTGCGACTCTGCGTGGACATGAGAGCGGTAAACAAGGCCATCGTCCCTGATAAATACCCCCTGCCAACCACAGAGGAGCTCACCGCCCAGTTCCACGGGTCCAAGGTGTTCTCTAAGCTGGACCTTCGTCAGGGGTACCTCCAGGTGCCACTACACCCAGAGAGCCGCAACCTCACCGCGTTCATCACCCACAGGGGGGTCTTCCGTTACAAATGCATGGCTTTTGGCTTAAGCTCCGCCCCCAGCTGCTTCCAAAAGATCATGGCCTCCGTCTTCGCCGGGATCCCTGGGGTGGCCATCTACCTCGATGACATCGTGGTGCATGGGGCCAACGCAGAGAGTCACAACGCAAGCCTCCACAGTGTCTTAAGTGCGATGGCGAAGCACCACCTCACACTCAACGGCGAGAAGTGTGTCTTTGCCACCACGACCATTGACTTTGTTGGGTTCCGCCTCTCGGCTGACGGCATGTACCCACTCCAGTCAAACACAGAGGCCATACACAGTGTCCCAGAGCCCACCTCAGCGGCCCAGGTGGCCTCTTTCCTGGGCATGACGGCGTACTACCTCCGCTTCCTGCCACACTACTCCGACACAACTGCACTGCTGCGGAAGCTGTTGAAGCAGGACAAGCCCTGGCTCTGGACGCCTGCCTGCTCGAATACTGTGCGCCTCCTCAAGTCCCAGCTCACCTCATCACCAGTCCTGGCGTTTTTCGACCTAGACAGCACCACCCTCGTCACGTGTGATGCTTCCGCCGCAGCCGTTGGCGCGGTACTGTAACAGCTGCACGGGGGTGTGGAGAGGCTGGTCGATTTCGCTTCACGGGCCCACGGGCCCAGAACAGAGGTTCTCAGTGGGGGAGCGAGAGGCCCTGGCCTGCATCTGGGCATGTGAGCGCTGGCATATGTACCTCTACGGCCGCTCATTCACGCTTAGGACGGACCACCAGGCTCTCACTACCCTCCTCGCCACGTCAGGCACTGGCCACAAACCGCTCCGCCTCCACCGCTGGGCTAACCGCCTGCAGCAGTACAACTTCGGTTTGCAGTTCACGCCGGGCCGGGACAACGTAGTAGCTGACCTACTGTCACGCGCCATCCCCAGTCCCCCCACGGCCCCGCCCTCGACTCCCGATCGGGATCAGGCTGAGCATGACCTGGTCCAGCTCCTCCACACTCCCCTCTAAGAGACAGTGTCGCTGCAGGAGCTCCAGGATGCCTCGTCTGCTGACCCTGTCCTCTCTGCGCTCTCAACCTACATCAGGCAGGGTTGGCGGCGAGGACACCTGACGAGCTGCTTCCCTATAGCAGACTCCGGGACGAGTTGTCATGCTGGAACGACTCCTGCGTCGCTCGTGGGCTCTGTACTGTGGTCCCGAGTGTCCTTCGGGCGCGTGTCCTTGCTATGGCGCACAAGGGCCACTTGGGCATAGTCAGGCTCAAACAGCGGTGTCGTGACTTGGTGTGGTGGCCAGGCATCAACAGGGAAATCGAGACCCTGGTCAAGGACTGTACTGCCTGTCTTCTGAGCGGGAAGACCAGGGCCCCAGCCCCGCCCCCACCCATGCAGCCATTGGACTGGCCGTCCCAACCCTGGAAGCACCTGCAGCCTGTGGTGAACTGCACGGGGTACCGCATCACCAGCATTTCCTCGTTGTGGTCTACGACCTCCACTCCAAGTGGCCTGAGGTGGCGCCTGTGGGCTCGGTCACAGCCGGGGTGCTGATTGAGATTCTCGAGTCCCTGTTCACACGCTGGGGCCTGCCCAAGAGGATCACGACAGACAATGGCCCCCAAATGATCTCCCATGGACTGGCCTCCTACCTGGGGGGTAAGGGGATACGTCATATCCGCACATCGTTCTACAACCCGGCTGCGAACGGGGGGGTGGAACGGCTGAACCAATCCCTGAAGAATGGCATCAGGGCCCACCTGGCACAAGGGTGCACATTCATCAACGGTCTCCAACAGACGCTCCTGCACTACAGGGCTACTCAACACGCCACCACAGGCGTCTCCCCAGCCTCCCTCATGCTAGGGCGCGAGTTTCAGCTGCCCCTGGACAGGCTGCGCCCTACTCCGGCTCAGGCTCCAGCCCACCCGCTTCAAGCCACAGTCAACACATGCCAGCGCCGGATGAAGGACCGTTTCGACAGGACCCGACATGCGAGACCACCTACCATCGCCGTCTCAGACTGGGTCAGGATTCGGCGACCCCACCGGGACAACAAGCTCCGGTCATTCTGGTCTGACCCGGTCCAGGTCAGACAGCAGCTTGGCCTGGCCTCATTCAGGCTCAGGCTCCCGCTGCCCCGGGACAGGGTGTGCCCGCGGCTATAGCTCTGCAGGACAGACGATTCAATGATGTTGCAGCCCCAGCACCCGCGGCTATAGCTCTGCAGGACAGACAATTTGATGATGTTGCAGCCCCAGCAACCGCAGCTCAGCCTGAGGCTGCGGGACCTCCGCCGTTGGCTGTTGCAGTGCCCACTCCGAGCGTGCAACAGGCCTGCACACCTGAATGATTTTGAGACTGAGTACCACTCCTAGGTTGAGTGAAGGGGGGGGAAATGTTACATCTGGTACTCTAGCCAGCACTTTAACTAGTGTTCTAACTATTGCGACAGTGTCGTGTTATTCTGTTGAGTTTCACGTTACGGTATATGGCCGTACGTGACGTAGACGTTGATGTTCTGACTTACGTTACAATGCATGTGTCTTCAGTTCAGTAAACACAGACATGCTGAAACTACGTGTTGTCTGATTCTTCCAAGATAACAGTAGCCTGGTAACTTTTTTGTTTAATATCTGTAATACTGGGAAACTGGAGGGTTTGCACTCACAACTGTACCCAACTAATATGAGACATGGACATAACACAAGGCAAGCATTAGATTCATGCTTTACTTTACCTCTACCAAAAACAAATGCTCTGAAAAAGACGGTAATGTATAGAGCAGTTGCTTATTGGAATAAAATACAGAGAAATATAACTATGGTAAGGAACAAATGTATGTTTAAAAAAAAAAGTAGAAAATTGTGCTCATGAATAGTTACATTTTGGTCATTGACTTATTATGGAAATTAGTATGGAAATATAAAGGTGATCGGTGACTTGAGAAAAGTTATGCTATATTATGAGTTAAAATCATATAAATGATTTTGATCGGTTTTGTTCTTATGGACTAACAGCATAACTGGACCACATACCACTTTAACATAACCTTTAGAGGTCAATGGTTCAAGGGTTGAATGCTCCCAAGCACTGGAATACACAAACGTCATGTAGAATGCATACTTTTACTTTAGATACTTAAGTACATTCAATAGCAAATACTTCTCTACTTTTGTGTATTTCCTCCACCACCACATAATTGTTTCTCACAGAGTGGCCAGCAGCTCAAATTGATTACACTCCCTTTGGGCCATTAAAAGATGGCGGAATGTCACGTGTTGTCAAGTGTTGAGCCTGCATTCTGAAGAAGGCACTGGCTAAAACGTTTCTGCGTGATGTTTCTTTTGCATTTATACATACAAAATTATCTTCATAATTATAACATTATAACAATCTTAACATGCAACGGCCCACACACATCGTCTTGAGGACGATTTGCCCACCGGCACGACACGCCCATTTGATGACCTCTATTGGCTCGGGTGTGCATATTTTTTTATACAATATATATATATATCGAATTAAAGCCCTGTTGCCTGTCGATTGCCGCTTCAGGCGTCAAAATTCGCTCAGCGGTTCTCGAGTTACATGCCGCTATGTGAGGCGTGTGCCAAAGTACACGGCAGAGTCAGATTACCACCCCGACTCCCGAGGCTCTAGCTCCGTCAATCATTTGGCGATCTATACAAATAAAGTTATTATCTCGAACATTATTGGACAGGGTTGTAGCCAATGAGAGTGGCTTTCCACGTGGGGATCTGCGAATCAGGGATCTTGGTGAAAAGTCACGAGCGAAAACAGGAAGAGAAAAAAACGCAGAATGCATTGGAGTCAATGAGAAAACTGAAACCAGAATGTTATCTTTCAAAAGAGACCAGGCTTATGCATGTGCTATAATTATAAAGTATAGTATTTTGGTTTGCAAAAAAAGTATGCAGTCCTCAAGTTCAAGTAAAAAAATTGCCACTTTTCTGCCCTCTTGGAGGTTAGAAGATCTGCTTTAAAAAATGTTTAGGCACAAAACAAAGCAAGGGTGCACGTGGTGATTCCTCATGTAGCCTTGACGGCACTGTCTCTAGGCGACGCGGTCTCGTCAGAAAACTATAGTTATATATATCGAAGTAATGTATTCATGTTTCATATGAGCGAAAGTCCCCCCAAAAAAACATGATCAGGAGTCAAACCTGATACAAACACAGCAATAGAATAGAAAGTTAGTGTTAAAGTTAGGGTTAAGGTTAGTTTAAGGTAACAGCGTGGTTAATGTTATGGGTAGTTTTTATTTTTGGACTATCACCGACAGGGCCGGTTCTAGGCATAGGCAGTATAGGCAAATGCTGGGGGCGCCACCACCCAGAGGGGGCAACGGGGAAAAAAAATTCTTTTACTAATACTACTAGTTATTTCGAAATACTGAAGTCTTATCTATAGTACAGTTCCAACATTTATAACAATCCAATGGAAAATGAGTGTTTTGCAATGGCTCATTCATTTGGACGGCGAGTGAGAAATTCTCCAAACAAACTACTTCTTCGTCTTCTTCTCTCCCTTTACCGTATGGAACAGAATAAACTGTGATGCAAGGGGGCAACAGATAAAATCCTGCCTAGGGCATCCAATTGGTCAGAGCCAGCCCTGATCACCGATACAAAACGTAAATATATTACTTAAACAATAAGTAAATATATGACTTATGGCTATAACATAACGTACATTATGTATCTTTTCCCTGTGGTTGATACATACTTTATTTACATGTTAAGTGAGCCCGGGCTGCTCCTCACAGGAGCTCTGTGGGAGTCTGCCAGGGGTCCATGTTGGACAGTGACTCCTCCCTGTGAACACAGGCCTGCAGAGTCAGGGCTGAACAACAGAGACACAGGCTTCTCTTCAAAGCACGGCTGTTTGGGAAGGGATGTGTATCAGTTTAACCAAAGATGATGAGTGAAGTTGAATAATGTGCTGACTGTGAAAATTGCGTGTGTGTGTGTGTGTGTGTGTGTGTGTGTGTGTGTGTGTGTGTGTGTGTGTGTGTGTGTGTGTGTGTGTGTGTGTGTGTGTGTGTGTGTGTGTGTGTGTGTGTGTGTGTGTGTGTGTGTGTGTGTGTGCGTGTGTGTAGGTGTGTGTAGGTGTGTGTAGGTGTGTAGGTGTGTGTGTGCGCGTGTGTGTGTGTGTGTGTGCATCAGCGAGTCTATATATATATAGAGAGAGAGAGAGAGAGAGAGAGAGAGAGAGAGAGAGAGAGAGAGAGAGAGAGAGAGAGAGAGAGAGAGAGAGAGAGAGAGAGAGAGAGAGAGAGAGAGAGAGAGAGAGAGAGAGAGAGAGAGAGACATGAATTCACAACGCAGCCCTTGGTCCGCCTTGGACCTCTAATTTCATTATCGTTCCTTCATTCTCTCCAGAGTGACAGCAGATGGGATGTGTGAATAGACTGTTACACAATAGAATCAGAGTCAAAGAGGTTATATGGCCTTAAAGGACTCCATTAATGAGTAAACCTCACTTGAGTAACACTGTGCTATTTAGGGGGGAGACATTGCTTAATGTTGACTTTGTGTGTGCGTGCATCCATGTGTGTGTGTGTGTGTGTGTGTGTGTGTGTGTGTGTGTGTGTGTGTGTGTGTGTGTGTGTGTGTGTGTGTGTGTGTGTGTGTGTGTGTGTGTGTGTGTGTGTGTGTGTGTGTGTGTGTGTGTGTGTGTGTGTGTGTGTGTGTGTGTGTCTATAGACAGGTACTGCATATGTACGGCTGGCTTAGCAGAGTTGCGTGGGTGCAGGTTTGCCTGATGTGGGTCTGCTCCCAGGGGCCAGTCTCCTAGCTTGTGTGCTCACGGCCCAGCAGCCTATTAAAAGCAGCAGTAGGACAGCATAAACTAGATCTGAGGGGCCCCCAGGGATCCCATGGGGAGAGAGAGAGAGAGAGAGAGAGAGAGAGAGAGAGAGAGAGAGAGAGAGAGAGAGAGAGAGAGAGAGAGAGAGAGAACAAACTAGCATTGCTAAAACTGCCCTAAACCAGCTCATTGCTAAAACTGCCCTAAACCAGCTCTGTCATCTCTCATGGAGCCAAGAGATCTGCCCTCACTACAAAGACAATACAGAGGAAACATTCTGCAGCTCTCACTGCCTGCAAGCTCCTATAAGGCCAGCGCTACGGTCCCACACAGAACATCTAAAACATCTAAAGTTACATAAGGCTGTCTCATTACAACAATCATCATCATCAATGCCCTCCAATGATGTTGTCCAATGATGACGAGTAACAGTTAAACAAATGTAGGCTATATTTATTTGTATAAATAAATTAGACAAAATGAAAAGTAGTAACACAACAAGATACAAACAAAGCTCAAAACCGGGGAAATCACCTAAAACATAAGATACAAATAAAAGCAGCTAAAACAGTTATAGACTGATGCACTGTGTGTGTGTGCGTGTGTGTGCGTGCGTGCATGCGTGCGTGTCCCTCTCTCTCTCTCACTCCACATAGGTGCAACTCGGCTCCCGTTAACGCATATGGATTACTAAGTGATTGATTTACAGTCCGGACATCTGCTCGCAGGCAGGCAGACACACACACATGCAGCACTCAGGAGTAAGCGTTTCATGAATGTGCGTGGCAACATGCATGCGTCATTTGTAACACGCTTACCGGCACATGCGACCAAGACACGTAGACTTAAGGGTGAAAATATATATTAAGGACACACCATTCATCTTCTGTTAAGCTCCACTCCGTTCTTTGACAACATAAACATTCTGAATGGGTCAGAGTGTGACTCTGGCTGCAGTGTTCGCTAATATCAATCGCTGACAGGAAATAGATTTGGGCCAAAGTGAGTTGAGTGTATTCTTTTAGGTTCAAATATACACTGTATGGTACGTAATGAAGTTGTAGCAGTGCAACACTCACAGTGAACTAGATGATCTGCTGCTTTCTACAATGTGACTCAATTAAAGGTCCCCTCCGCTCGAAAACATGTTTTCTTCTACAGTTAACTCCTCTTGGAGGTATGACTTTGACTATACAAATTGTTATTTGTGCAGAACTTGTCACCAGAGCGCCCTTTTCACATTCTTCCATATGCGGTGATCTATGCACAAAAACTGTTATCTTTTTCAGTGAATATCTTAGTTATGACAAGATTGTGTAACCTAACGTTAAGTGTTGCGTTTTGATGAAAATAAATGTTGGGGAATCATTTAGATGAGGAAAGAAAAAAAGGGAGTTAATTGGCTTGGGGCAATGAGGGTTCATTTATTGAACATTTCTGGCGAGAAAACCATACCAAACAAATTGTCATTCAATATAAAACATTTTTAAAGTGATTAAAAACATGTGTTAAGGGGATATTTAAATGGTAGCTGTCACTTCGCCTTTTCATCCTTATAAAATGAAGTGGGTTGAACCTTTTCAGGCATGCTAAGTGCAAGTTAGCCATAAGTGCAATAACACAATAAAATGTACTAAATAAAAGTAAAACTAAACCCTGTGTTTGTGAGCTGAGATTCCTTTTCTATTAATAGGCATATGGCGGCACGGTGGCCAGTGGCGGCCGGCCGATAGAGGGCGCTGGGGCGCCGCCCCCCCCCCCCTGGTGAAGAGAGAAGGAGAAGAAGAAAATGTTTTATTTTTATTTTAGACCCCTAAAAATAAATAAATAAATAAATGAATAATATTTACTCATTTTAAGTATGTTTGTGTTTCAAATGCACAATAACGTTAATATATCAAATATAAATCATTGTTTTGTGCGTGATTCACATGACGTCACTCTCTCTCCTGATAGAGAGTACCTCTAAAGCTGGGCGCATAGACGTAGCGCGCACACTGTGCGCGTCACTGTATTGTCGCAGCCAAATTTCGCCTATCAGTCCGTTCAAATATGATGTCTCGAGGCGCGTTTTTCTAGCGCTCGAAGCAAGCTCTGCGCCACTGTACTCGTCACGTCGTCAGACAGAAAAGAATGTGAGGAGGAGCCAGTCAGTCCAGTTAGTAGTATTTTAGTTTCTACTCAGTGCGTTAGCTTAGCTAGGCTCGTGGTTCGGTAATAAGATATAAGAAGTGTATTCTCAGGAGTTGGAGAGATCAGCACGAGATACTGTACATTACTGACAGTGTTGGATTTGGATTTATATGGAGTCTGGACACACACTTTATCAAGCCCGGACGCGTCTATGCTTTTACCAAACGGTTCGTGTTTCCGCGTTCCCGTTTTGCGCTCTGATTGGCCACGCACGTTTCTGGTCATGTGACATGTGCGCCCAATTGCATGACGTGCCCATTTCCTCCTTGACCAGCAGCAAACTACCTAACGCCTACGATCAACACTCTAACCTTAAAGTGGAGATGAAGCAGTGAGCAATGTGATCCTAGTTTGTTTGTTGTGTACCTTGTGTAAGACAGGGTTCTATAATCAAATGTGAAATCTATCTTATTTGTCTGAAAAATATAATATAATATCCCTGTTTTCAACATGGGCGCCGCCATTTTGTTGCTGACGTCATGGCTGACGTCATACCGTGGCTTGGGTGTATACACTCTGGTTAGCTGCCTATATTGAATGGGTCAGTCAGCAAATAAAATGTTGCCTACAAAACAACGGGACCGCGGTGGTTCTGTTTGTATTGCTCCTGGCTGTTCAAACTAATTTTACCATGTGAGAGAGAGGAAAGTTGGTTAATTTCCACAAACTACCAGTGAAAAAAACAGTGTTGTTGACATGTTGGCTCGGGCTGCCTGCACCCAGACGGCGCGACCAGCCTGTTGGACAGGGAAGGAGGATCAGCAGCGAACACTTCATTGCCTCGGATTATGTTGTTGGGGTGGGATGTTTGTCCAGAAGACCACTAATCAGCTGAAGCCGGACGCGGTTCCCTCGGTCTTCGACAGACAGACCGGCGTTAGCTCTCGGGAGCGATCGCTAGCTAGTTGGCACCAGCCGGGGCCAGGCGTTAGCTCTCGCTAGCTAGCGTTAGCAATTGGGTTGTCATGACAAAAACTGGCTCCAGTTAACCTAATTTATACCGTAATGAATCATTAAAAAATATTCCGTTAACTGGAATATGTTGTTTCTTTACACATATGTTGGATTATGTAATTGGGTTGTCATGACAAAACAATAAAAATCGCTACTTTACATCAGGGTGAACGCTGAACCGAGTCAAGCCGCGGGCGGCGCACTGAAGCCGGTGAATGAACAACCGCATTGCCCCGCTGGCTCCAGTTAACCTAATTTATACCGTAATGAATCATTAAAAAATATTCCGTTAACTGGAATATGTTGTTTCTTTACACATATGTTGGATTATGTAATTGGGTTGTCATGACAAAACAATAAAAATCGCTACTTTACATCAGGGTGAACGCTGAACCGAGTCAAACCGCGGGCGGCGCACTGAAGCCGGTGAATGAACAACCGCATTGCCAGCATTCAACCTGCTGGCTACCTAGACCCACTTCAACCAGCGTCGCGGAGCATTCAGCCTGCTGGCTACCTAGACCCACTTCAACCAGCGTCGCGGAGCATTCAGCCTGCTGGCTACACAAGCTGTGTAGCCAGCAGGCTGAATGCTCCGCGACGCTCCGGTTGCTAACGCTAGCTAGCGAGAGCTAACGCCGGGCCCCGAGAGCTAACGCCGGTCTGTCTGTCGAAGACCGAGGGAACCGCGTCCGGCTTCAGCTGATTAGTGGTCTTCTGGACAAACATCCCACCCCAACAACATAATCCGAGGCAATGAAGTGTTCGCTGCAGATCCTCCTTCCCTGTCCAACAGGCTGGTCGCGCCGTCTGGGTGCAGGCAGCCCGAGCCAACATGTCAACAACACTGTTTTTTTCACTGGTAGTTTGTGGAAATTAACCAACTTTCCTCTCTCTCACATGGTAAAATTAGTTTGAACAGCCAGGAGCAATACAAACAGAACCACCGCGGTCCCGTTGTTTTGTAGGCAACATTTTATTTGCTGACTGACCCATTCAATATAGGCAGCTAACCAGAGTGTATACACCCAAGCCACGGTATGACGTCAGCAACAAAATGGCCGCGCCCATAATGCTAAATGCTTCAGAAATGTACACAACAAATCGTTTTTTCTTAGAAACTGCTTATTTTTATAACGTGACTTCTTCTGTGGCTTATCTAAATACTAATGTGATGCTATGAATATGTATTTATCGCACTGCTTCATCTCCACTTTAACCAACTTCGAAAGAGTGCCTAAGCTTAACCGGCGAAAGAACTTGCCGTCACATGATATCGCCCTGCTCTAAGACAAACTCTAACCTTAACCAACTTCGAAAGAGCGCCTAAGCTTAACCGTCCTTATATATACCATATTGTCCAGAATATTGGTGCTCAAGAGATTGCAGGTGTTAAGAAACCACAACTTTGGAGCATATATTATTATTATTATTATTATCTCCTTTCCTGGTAAGCTGGTATGACACATTTGGATTCCATCACTGGCTTCATGCTATAGCTTGAAAATGGAGCCCAGTACGGCCTTCAAAAGACAGTGCTGTTAATGTCGGATGATTCACTGGCTAATCAATAGGTTTCAGAGGGTTGAAGGTAGAGTCACATCAACCAAGGTCAGGACTGAGGAGCCAGGAGTCATAATTCACATTTTAAGGTGATGATCAATGAGGCAGCCTAATTGAAATATAACTTATGGTTCTATTTGTCCATTTAATCTAAATGGTGTTAGAAATAGGCCTATACTAATAAGCTACAGTTTAATATTTGTATTAAAATAACTGAGATTCATACATTTTTGTGCATTTGTGTGAAACGTGAAGGGCACAATGTAGTTAAATGTACAAAGGAATGCATTTTCCCAACATTCTGCCTCATCGGATCGGTTGCGCTAAAAAACAGCTGTTGAAATTTGAAACTAATTATTTCATATAAACTAAGTAAATTAGTGAGACATGAAATGTATAATAACAATAATAACAATAATAATAATAATAATAATAATAATAATAATAATAATAATAATAATAATAATAATAATAATAATAATAATAATAATAATAATAATAATAATAATAATAATAATAATAATAATAATAATAATAATAATAATAATAATAATAATAATAATAATAATAATAATAATAATAATAATAATAATAATAATAATAATAATAATAATAATAATAATAATAATAATAATAATAATAATAATAATAATAATAATAATAATAATAATAATAACAATAGACATGCATAAAATGAGCATAACATTTGCATAAATATTGACAGGCATAAAATGAGCAAAGTCTAATTGACAATAATCAGCATGAAAGCAATGCACATGGGTGCAGACATCTCTCGATAACTATCCCAACGTCCCTGGAAAACTGTCCTAACGTCCCTGGAAAACTGTCCCAACGTCCCTGGATATCTGTCCCAACGTCCCTGGAAAACTGTCCTAACGTCCCTGGAAAACTGTCCCAGCGTCCCTGGATAACTGTCCCAACGTCCCATGGAGAGCAGACACTGTACTCCTGTGATAGCTACCAGCAAGAATTCAGACAGCTAACACGTCATCAACAAAATAAGCTATTTATATGTGGTATAACAAAACACAGTATTGTAGAAAACAGAACAGGCTGTACATTTTTGTGATTAACAAATGAGGAATAGGCAGAAGGTATTGACTTTGAGCTTGAAAGTGAGGAGGGTGTAGCTGGGTGTGTGTATGGTGAATGACATAGGCATAGCTACTTTCTACCTATAGCTAAAAAGACACCATTCCAACTGTCCCTGTGTTCCAACCGACCCGCTCTCCTATACTGTACCTACCTTGTTTTATTCAATGTGTTTGTTGTAAACTCCCCATTATTTCTGTTATACTGTGTTTTTGTCAGGCACCTTTTTGGATAGCCCAGGTAGCCTAGGGTCTTAGTGTTTTGTTAGGTGCATGTGGTGTCTTGCCAGCACATGTTACAATAATGCTGTCACCTCAGTGTGTTTGTGAAGAATAAATCATTCTCAATCATCCTCATTCATTCATGTAAACTTTTATAAGGCTGAAAAAATCACCTGTATTGATGCCAACCTTAATTTGGTTTATAACCAAACAACTGTTCTCTGTGTCTGTGTCCACTCTCTGGTCAGAGTTGCCGTTCTGGATCAACACGCTACAAACATCATAATTACACAATAGTGTTAGTTTTACCGCTAGCCTACATTCTGGTCATATAGGCTATACTTATTTTCTCATAAAAACAACAATTGATCTTCAATAACTATTCTTCTAAAAATGTCTTGCAAAAAGGAAATTTATTATTTCCTTCCCTGCCTGGCTACCCCACACACAAGAGTAAAAGAAAATAAGCAGTGTTCCTGGTTCCAAAAAGCACAGTTAATTGATTAATCAAAGCTAATTCATTGCTTGTGTCCCCAAGCAACTCAAGTGACATCATCAAGGGCAATAATTCTGAACAGCTTGTTTAAGTTTATTCATCTGAAGACGTTTAACTCTGGCCATTTCCCCCCAGTGCCTAAATAACATTTCAGACTGCCAGATCCATTGAAAGGTCTGTACATAACATGAGTCACTCACATCAAGCAAACGCTTCTCCATTTGTTCTACTATATTTTATACAGTTAGGTTTTCACTATCATGCCATGTGTAACTTTTAGGTGATGGTTTATTGTTTGGATGAACTTGAGTAATGAATGAGAACAAGTGTTGGATTGTAGTCCAAGTCTATATGTTGTCACTGACATTATTTCCTAAGTGATTATTGTTGCTCTAAAAATGCATTCAATAATAATAATGATAATAATAATAATATTAATATTAACACTTTGAACGCCAGCCGTGTTAGCCATCCTTATACTCAGTGTGCCACCGCTGTAAAAGATAGGGATTTTCATTGTGCATCGCGGTGTTTGCAGGGCTATATCTATATTCTATATTATAGCCATGGAGACAATACTATGGCTCATTTGACAGTAACTATCCCTCGTTCAACATGTGAAAAAGAATACATTTTTTCATGTGTTTGCGTGTTATATATTTTTTTATACCGTGGTGAACATTGTATAGTTTCAGAGTGATCCTGGCTAATTCCTGGTAACTGTGTTACGGAGCGATATGTGAATTTTGCTAAAAGTGTTCACGTTGCTCGCCTGGACACACTACTATTTCCGAATCAAAGGTATATAATAGGTATTATGTTTCATCATGATCATTTTTTGATGCTTTGATCGCCAGTAACGGCATTCGTTTTGAATACTACATACATTGATCGGTTGGATCGATATGAAATCATTGTAGGATCAAGGTGGAATTGACGTCAGATAGTCCTTACCTTTGATTGGGGTTATTCCAAAAAGAATATTCCAATTGTCTGATCGCGATTTCCAGTATTGATGTCGATCGGGTCCCTGACATGAAGTGGCACAAGATATGCCTCAAGTGTGCTGAACGTGTTTCGAAGTCATCGGATGAAGTGATTTACTTGGCTTGGTCTAAATTCTCTGCCCGGACTAAATTAGATGTGACACACAGTGTGAAATAAGGTTTCAAAGGGTTGGCGATACTGCCATCTAGCAGGATGCGGCCGGTATTGCACTCTAGGGATCTCAGAATGATTTCCTATGGTAACACCGAGGCCTGTGACACTGCATAGAATAAAAAAATCAAATAAAAGAAAAAACTATGAAAACCAGAGAAATCTCGGGTTTTGGCACTCTACCGCTGGCGAGATAACCAGAGAAATCTCGGGTCTGGCACCCAACGTGTTAATAATAATAATATACATTACATTTATATAGCACTTTTCACAGTGCTCAAAGATACTTTACGTGGGGCGGCTAGGTGGTGTAGTGGGCAAGGCGCTCGCCATCAACGCTGGAGACGCTGGGTTCGAATCCAGCTCTCGGCGTTGCTATCAGCTTGGCTGGTCGTTCATACTAACACAATTGGCAGTGTTAGGGGTGGGAAAGCTGATGGGTGGGTCCTGGGCGTGTGGACAGCGACCCCTACAGTTCGGTCGGGGCGCCTGCACAGCGAGGGTAGGATCTGGAGGGAGGTAGTGTGACCTTCCACACGTTACACTCTCCCGGTGAGAATCTGCGCTGCCAGGCTGGCTGCCGGCTGGCTGCACATGCGTCGGAGGAAAGCATGTGACAGTCTCCGGCCTCCCGGACCAACAGTAGGGGGGAGTGCGCAACAACCAGGAAGGGGGTTAGGAATTGGCATAACGACTAACAGTGGGATGAAAAATCGGAAAAAGGAGGGGGGGAAAAGATAATAAAAAAAATAAATAAAAAAAAGATACTTTACGGTATGGAATAAAAACAACAAAAGAACAAAACAAAAAAGAACAAAACAAAACAAAAAATGTTAATGGTGGGTTTTGCGGGTTGTTGGCATTGCGGATGTGGCTGGGGAGGGGTGACATGGGCCTGATCTCAAACCTACCGAAGTCGGCCCATGTCACCCCACTTCTTAGGGACCTGCACTGGCTCCCCATTGCTGCACGAATCCACTTCAAGGCCCTCGACCTAGCATACCGTGCGGCAAAGGGAACCGCTCCCGCCTACCTCCGGTCAATGGTCTCTAACTACACACCCTCAAGACCCCTACGCTCTGCATCTTCTGGCCGCCTCAGACCTACTCCTATCTTAGCTCCGGGAGGGTCATCAAAGTGAAGTCGCCTATTCTCAGTCCTTGCCCCACAATGGTGGAATGAACTACCCACCCCAGTTAGGACAGCCGAAACCCGTCCAATCTTTTGCCGTCGACTAAAGACACACTTCTTCAACCATTATCTGAAAAAAAAATATATATATAAAAAAAAAAAAAAAAAAAACCTAACCTTAACTAACCTTACTGTCATGCACTTGTCCTAATAAACTAACCTACACTGTAACACGCAACACTTTGATGCACATTGTTACTCAGCTGATAGAGTTGTGCCCTTCCTGATGACTTGTCGTACAGAACTTGTAAGTCGCTTTGGATAAAAGCGTCAGCTAAATGACTAACTGTAAATGTAAATGAGGGCATTCCATTCTTTGGGGGCTTGGCTAGTGGGGCTAGAACTCATCATGACCTCAGTATTTTGAAAATCCTGGCTATGCTGGAATGACAGTTCATTGAGTTCCATGTCGCCTCATCAGATCTTATTGGCCTGAACCTGCCCATCAAAGCAACAGCCTCGTCCAAGTCCCCAAAGGCCCGTAGAGTGTCGTGTCGTGTCTCGCTTTCAGCTCCCTGTCTCAGCCAGCGTCCACACACGACACACTTGAAGTAACCTCTGACCCCACCAGTCTAACTGAGCAAACAGATGGGCCAGAGGAGCCAGCTGGAGGGGCTATCCAATGACCCTGGATAGGACATGTAATCACATTGTGCAGTGGCAGAATGATATCACACTCATCCCATCATCCATCCTCTACCCCTCCACCCCCCCCCCCCCCCCGACCACTTGTGTAAGTAGTTGCTGTTAGCCAGGAGGACTTCAGGAGAAATAGCTACTGATGTGCAGATGGAAGATGAGTGACAGCAGCCACCTGCCAGGATCCATGGGGGCACACAGCGCTAGGAGGTAGCAGGGTGACCTACCAACATTGCTACATCATTGTTATAGAAAGGAGCATAGCACACAGACTGCAAGCACAGAGATAATTGCGTGTTACGTGTTCAGTAAGAGAAACTCAAAAGGGCTGCAAGTGGTTTTAAAATTGTACAGCTGGTATTGAACACTTCTGGAGGTGAAAGAGGCCGTGCAGTCCCGTACAGAGGCCATTGTTGCCATGGTTACTCGCTAAGAACATCATGAATATTCAAAACCTATTTTTAACGGGTATTCATTGGTGCTCGTTATGTATTCCACAATGTTTGATGTGAAATACCGGAATAGAGATGGTAATGAATGGGAGAACTCCAAGAAAATCTATGTAAAAACAAAATGATTATATTTCACTTGAGGGAGTTCAAAACATCTAGTTACACGTTGACACTTCGTATGACACTTCATATCAATTCCTAATATTAATTTCCTTCTTTCAATCATTCTTTCATGAAGCAAATATGAGAATAGTACACACACACACACACACACACACACACACACACACACACACACACACACACACACACACACACACACACACACACACACACACACACACATTATGAGGAGCTAGCCAGGATGAACGTTCAACGATAGACGTATCCCCCCACGACACACCACAAACCGCCTCAGCCAATCTTTCGTGCCAGTAGCCATCAGGCTCCACAACCGTGGGCACAGACTGCTGCCAGTTGCCACTCACTATTGTTCACTACTACTACTACTGTTATCACTATTATCATTACTACTAGTGTGTTTTTGTGAGCTCTGTAGCCTGCGTCGTTCTAAGCCCTGTTCTCCTGTGTGTAGGATCACACACCTCCGCCTGCACCTCCACACCCTTGGACATCACCAGCCTGCACTATCCCGGGACCTCATGGACACACACATCCCCCACCTGTACTCCCTCACTGCCTGCCTTGTTGTCTTCAGGGTTTCACCATTAAATACCATAAACCGCCTCATTCTCCTGTGCCTTGTGTTCTGTTCTTGGGTTCTATAGACACCACCCTAACGGTTAAACAAGCTGAATACCACATAAGACTCTGAGTAACAGTGTAGGGTTGGGGAGGGGGAATATAAACCTAGACTAAGTAACCTTTTGTAACAATGTAGGGTTGGGGAGGGGGAATATAAACCTATTCTAACCCTTTCTGTATTTGTCCTATTAATAGAGATTAAACTGTTATAGCTTACTCATCGGGAGCAGTTGGAGGTTAAGTGTCTTACTCAAGGACACTTCGACGTGCTGCCGGGAGGAGCTGGAATCAAACCGGGAACCTTGTGATTACCAGATGACCACGCTACCTCCTGAGCCACTGTCTCCCCTACTTAATAAATAGGTGAGAACCTTCCTCAACATGGTGAGGCCTATAGGGCCTTCCTTGTACTGAGGTACTGAACTGATAAAAGATCTAATCTGGAAATAGCTTATATAACAAGTAATATATATAACAAATAACAAGTCCCCACTTGTTCTGAAGTTGTTTGAAAGAAAAGAGGGTACCCTTGTGAAAAAGACCATTAATTGACAAGATTCCCACTTGACTCTATGCTTGAAAACCAGAAATCAGGGTTATTTACTATGGGAGCACCCATAGGAGTGCCCTATTGCTACCTGAAAGACTGTTTTAACATGGCCCCAGGATTTAAGGGTATTGTCGACTATGGAATTTTCCAATGTACAGTAACCTGCACCTCTGTTTACACTGTTTATTTTTCTAACATATTTCTTATCTTATCTTCTCTGGCAATCGGAAGGTGTTTTGTGTAGTCATACCTCTCTCCACACTACATTAGCGCTGTGCCATCCTGGGAGGCGCTAAGCCCAAGATGCAGCAACGGTGACCTTGCAAAATAGTGTCGCAGATGGCGGAAGGGGAGGAGAATTTTGCCTGAAATAGTTGGCCAATGGTATGCTTTTATCCGCAGTCTCATGGCGCGGATCCATACTAGGGGAAACTTGGCAAAGACACTCCATACCTACATCCATACATTCCACAGCACCCAGATTAAGCCAGAGTGGTGGGCTCTTGTTTTAGCCACTCAGAAAGAGATTTAATTTGAATGGACCAATGATAAAACTGGAAATTGAATTTTTTTTTTTTTGCTTTATGGTAGGACGCTTCCTGTTCTCGATAAACATAAAACCAGATAATCTCTATGAGGTAAACATTTTATTCAATAGAAATTATTAAAATGCACTTGGGATAAAGTTAGGTATCATTAACATAGGATAACGCATTCTAGAGAGAATATTGATTTTGACACTTGATTGTTCTTAGCATTGAGTGTAGAATAAACTTAGCCAGGTCATTTAATATGCGACCCATATCCCTAGGTATTTAAAGCCATCTAATGAGACCATAAAAGGAGACACTGGTATAACACCAGATTCCTTGCACTTCCTGAAGGGGAAAGCAGCCTTACGGTACCAACATTTATTTTATAACCGGAGAAGGTGCTAAAATCTTCTATTACCTTTAATATAGCATAGATGGCGACCATGGGGTTAGTTATAAAAAGCAACACATCATCTCTGTAAAATGACATTTTATGGTCTCTGATTTTAGTTATTATACCAGAGATATCAGGGTGAGGTTTTATGGCCTCAGCCAGATGATCCATAGCCATGGCAAATAACAGGGGTGAGAGTGGGAACTCTATGTTTTATTTCTGGTTCTGTTGGTCTTAAATTTGAACATTCATTGAACATTTCTGACATCATTACACTGCCTGGCCCCTCCTTGGTTTCTTCTTAGACATACCCAGAGAAATGCTTAAAATGACTGGATAAAACCTAAGCCCATTAAGGGCATGCAGAAAAAGTCAAACAAAATAAAACCACGCACGCACGCACGCACGCACGCACGCACGCACGTACGCACGCGCACACACACACACACACACACACACACACACACACACACACACACACACACACACACACACACACACACACACACACACACACACACACACACACACACACACACACACACACACACATACCCACACACACACATACACACCCCTCAATCACTCTGTGATGAAAATCTGAGATTACAACAGGCACAGCAGCAATAACATAATGTCTTCTGTGTGCTGATGAAACAGGGCTCAAGACCAATCCCATTGGCCTGCAGTCACACTTCGCCGCTCTTCTCAAGATGCCTGCGTCAGTCCGTCTGTCGGTACCTCTCTAAGCTACATCCAAAGGCTCTTGAGAGATGGAAACAGAGCTACTAAGCGCCCAGGCCCAGCACAAGCCCTTTACCCCCAAAGTCAGATTATGGGGAACGGAGGCCGCTCCATGGGTCCCATGCAGTCCCGCTGCTGACGCCAGCCCCGGCCGACCGCACGGTGAACCCTCTGATCCACTCATGGCGACATCCGGCTACAGGACAGCTCCAGATCCTCCCCCATCCCCCCCTCCCCTCCCCCACTCCCATCCCCTCTGTCCACCACTGTTGTTACCGACGGAGATGTGAGGTCATAATCCTCTCCCTCTGTTCTCATCAGAGATATGGCTGCCGCTGCTGTTAGTGTCACAGCAGGGGGCAGAGAGGCTACTTGTTCTCTCTGTGGGGGGTGGTGGGGCGGGGTGGGGGTGGGGGGGGTGGGGCGGGGGTGTACATGTGCAAATGGCTTTGCCAGTGAACGAATGCACAGATATATATATCTGGTAATGCCCTGGGTATGTGCTAATAAGATTTGATTAACGATGATGTGTGTGCAGTGATGAGCGATTGACTGAGTGGGGTATTGACACTGAGTGATGACATGGGATCTGTTGACCGTTAACAATAGGCTGGTGAGAGGACATACGTGTCCCCGATGGAGCCCTCATGGTTTGTGCGTACAGTGTGCTCATGTGTATAGTATCATCAGGCCAGAAATCACTTTGTGTTCAATACTTGTGCTTAAGTTGTTTACACAACATAAGCAGTACATGCACGTGTGCACATACTGTACATACTCAGAGAGATAGAGAGAGAGAGAATAAGAGAGAAAAATTTACGCACTAAGATAATGATAGGCTACTACTGTGAAACAGTGACTAAGGACCAAATAATGAGTGCACATAATTATTATATTTTCTTATTACTTAACACTCGTTAACTATTAAATATTAAGATTTTAGTATGAAAATCGTGAAGACTACACAGCCGTAAAAAAGCTATGGCAGGACCAGCTGGCAGGTTTATTCTTAGGAACACAGACTGTTAGAACTGGAACATCACAACCAGAATATAAACTAGAAGAATGCACTCAGTAGGGTGTAGACAGCTACCAAGGCTTAATGATCTCCCCACTTTACTTTAATGCTCAACATTTTACTGGGTATATGACAGAAACAAGAGTTGCCTATATTGCCAGTCTCCAAAGACCCGGGCTG
This sequence comes from Notolepis coatsorum, assembly GCF_963971535.1. Taxonomy (NCBI): domain Eukaryota; kingdom Metazoa; phylum Chordata; class Actinopteri; order Aulopiformes; family Paralepididae; genus Notolepis; species Notolepis coatsorum. The sequence continues at coordinate 36,995,810 of NC_140178.1, forward strand.
TAAATCCATGTTTAGGAAAGGAAAGGTCATGGAGTCAACCAAATAAACGGGCTTCTTCTTCTAAAGGTCATGAACGTCCACAACAAATCTTGTGACTGTATGACTAACAGGTCAGAAGATGTGTGGCCTGTTGGTGATGCTATAGAGGAATGGTCATGGGGTTAATGACCCTCTCAGGGTTGTGCATGTTCACAGCAGATTCTATAGCAATCTGGCCTTTACCTTTGGAGATATCTTGTTCACAAACACACAAACTGGGGTGAAAACACAACCTCCTTGGTGGAGGAAACCAGTGACATCATGCCCATTCAAACTCGAGAGGCACATGGTGGGTGTATGGAATTCAATGAATTCTTCTCATGGCTAAGCTATCATCAAGTGTGGGGACAGACAGACTTACATGCTGTATGTACATACATACATACATACATACATACATACATACATACATACATACATACATACATACATACATACACACATACACACATACACACATACACACATACACACATACATACATACATACATACATACATACATACATACATACATACATACATACATACATACATACATACATACATACACACACACACATACATACATACATACATACATACATACATACATACATACATACATACATACATACATACATACACATACATACATACATACATGCATGCATACATACATACATACACACACACACACACACACACACACACACACACACACACACACACACACACACACACACACACACACACACACACACACACACATACATACATACATACATACATACATACATACATACATACATACATACATACATACATACATACATACATACATACATACATACATACATACATACATACATACATACATACATATTTATTTTATTTAATTCGTTTATTTGGACGGGACAATGCAAAATTAATGAACACTGTGGAGTGTAAAAATTGCCGGATTTAGCACGAGGCTAATTTCCATCCGTTGTCCCCAAACATAAAAACAGGACTCATAGAAACAGTAAGAAATGTACAAATACATAAAAACAGGACACATAAAAACAGTAAAAAAATGTACAAATACATAACAGCATGTCACATGTGTTCACATGACTGGTTGGACTTCAGCCATTTTTTTAGTTGCCCTCTAAAAGAAGCAAGGGTGGGGCTTTTCCTTATGGAAATGGGGAGACTGTTCCATGTTTGACTGCCTTTTATCGACAGGACGTTTTGGCCAAACGTGGTCAGTCTACTTTGGACCATGCAGTCACCTCTGGTGTCTGACCTGGTGCAGAGTCCAGTGTTTCTTTTTTTGTAGATGAATTCCTGTACAGGAGGGGGAGCTAGTCCATGTAGGCATTTGTAGATGAAACAAGAGCTTTTTAAGACTTTGAAATTTTCAAAGCTCAAAATGCTATATTGTTTCAAAATATTGCAATGGTGGTATGCCAATGGTTTCCTTGCAAATACCTTGATGGCTCTATAATAAAGCTGTTCGATGTGTTTTATGACAGTGACACCAGCAAATGACCAGTTTGTGAAGCAGTATTCAATATGTGAGAATATCATGCAATGAAGATACGTTTTTGCAGCATCAACTGTTAAAAAAGGCCGGATTTGTCTAAAATTAACTAAATTAAAATGAATTGTGCGTTTCACTTTTTTGACATGTTTCTTAAGGGATAGGTTCGAGTCCAAGATGATGCCGAGGTACTTGAAATGGGAAACCAATTCCAGTTCCTCCCCCCCAGAAACACATTAGCTCTTGTGATTCTGACTGGTCGTTTGCTGAACATCATGCATACAGTTTTTTTTGTATTTAGCAGTAGGCATGAGTTTTGCAACCAGTGTTGGACCTTGTTCATTGCATTTGAGAGGTTGCATGAGATCAGGTCAGTTTTTTTTACCATGTACAAAAATGACTGCGTCGTCCGCATACATCTGTACATTGAAGTCAGGGCATATGTCCGGCAGGTCATTGATGTACAGGGAAAACAGCAATGGCCCAAGGATCGATCCCTGCGGCACACCGACTGGATTGTCAAGATAAGGAGATTTGACACCATCAACCATGACACATTGTTTTCTGTTTGTTAGGTAAGACTTAAACCATTGAATTGTATCTGCAGAGAAATTGAAATGAGACAACTTTGCCAAAAGTACTTGATGGTTGACAGTGTCAAACGCCTTTCTAAGATCCAGGAACACAGCACCTACATATGGGTTTTTGTCCAACATATATTTAACCTTTTCAATAAAAACACAGTTTGCCGACTCAGTGGAGTGCTGAGCGCGGAAGCCAAATTGAAGTGGGTGGAGTGGGGTGTGACCTTTGTCCAGATGTTTAATCATAAGTTTCGACACCCACTTTTCAGCAACCTTAGATATGGTGGATAGGATGCTGATTGGCCTGTAGTTGGCTACCGACATCCTGCTACCAGATTTAAAAATTGGTGTTACCGTGGCCACCTTCCAGGAAGATGGTACCTCCTTTGAACTGATCGATTGATTCACTAATATGGTGATAGGTTTTACTAGAGTGTCGGAGTGTGTTTTTATAAAATCTGTGTCCAGGCCATAAGTGTCCCTGGCCTGATTTTTCTTACCTCATCCTCTGTTATTTCCTCCAGCTCAAAGAGGGGCTCGGCCTCCACAGTTGGGCTGGGTGATGCACCAGAGGGGGCAAAGAGTTTTGTTATTTCCAATACACTATTTAAAAAATAATTATTAAAAGTACACGCCAGTACAGTAGGGTCTTTAATCAGGATGTCGTTGACTTTTAATTCCAGGATGTCATTTACCTAGTAATTTATTTAAGATATGCCATACCTTTTTACCGTTTCCTTTTGCATCTTCAATTACACTGATGAAAAAGTTGGCTTTGGCCTTTCTTAAGGTCCGAGTCACCTTATTGCGTGCATGGGTAAATTTCTGCCTGTCTGTCGACAGTCCAGATTTCAGGCTTTGTTTAAGGAGTGAGTCGTAAGCCGTAGTAGTGAACTGCAGCTTTGGTCCCACCAGGGGAGGTGATGCTCCTTCCTGGCCTTTTGGCTTCCCCTCCTGGAGAAAGAGGACATTATTTCCTTGATTTGATCTGTGAACAGACTACAGTTTGTCTCTGTGCTGGCAGAGGAAAGGGTCTCATCCCAGTTTATATTTTTAATAGCATCTCCAAAGCATTGTTGCATGTTTTTGGGGATGAAGTTAGAAGAGGAGTTTTTATTTGGTGCATGAAAAAAATAAAATTATGATCAGAAAGGCCGGTCAGAAAATTGTAGGTTTTAGCAATTCTGTCAGCTTTGTTTGTGAATAATAGGTCTATCCTGGTTTGGGAGGTTTTGGTTACTCTGGTCGGTTGCTCAATTAATTGTACTAGGTTATGGGCATCCATGGTTTGCTTGAGGTTCTTTCTAATCCGTTTATCATCCCAATTTATGTTAAAATCTCCTAGAATAATGGTCTATGGTCATACATACATGCAGGTAGACAACCCCTGGAGTTAACAACAGTATGAAGGCAGCATGATAGATCAAGGGAAGGTAACAGGCTCTATATCATGCTGTATCCGTCTCTAGTCCATTCAATCTAGCTTTTTTTCGTACCCTTTTCAGATGAGCTGGACATTCTTTTAAGCTCCTTCCCAGAAGACGGCGCCCCCCTGGTGCTAACGGGTGACTTCAATCTACCTGACTTGATTGATTGATTGATTGAAAACTTTATTAACAGATTGCAGAATAGGTACAATACAGTACAGCTCAATACACACAATTGTTAAGGGGATGCAGACCAGAGAAAGACTTTCGTCTTGTTTACATCAGGGTCCCCCATTTTCAATTCATCAGGACATATATGACATACATGACATACAGATAGACAGTACTGCTACATCTATACATTTATGACATACCAGATTTGCAAATACAGTACTGTTTGTGATACAAAAAGAGTCCAGAAAAGAGAGTATATACATTTGACGGGGTGGGGTTGGGTGGGTGGGGGGGGGCCTGTACATTGGAGGTGGTTGGGTGGGTGGGGTGGGGGGGTGGGGGGTTGGGTAGGAGGGGTCTCTTCCCAGTTTGCCACAGTTGTCTCTCTCCTACAATCCTTCGACCTGACTCCCACTGTCATGCCTCCCACCCACAAGGTCTGCAGCTCCCCGGACCTCATACCCTCCCGTGATTCCAGTATAATTAACACCATGGTAACTCCCCTTAATACATCAGACCACTTCTTTGTATCCTTTTCACTAACTCTGAACCACAAACCATCCACTCCTCTCACACTGTCTCATTCAGACGCAACCTACGCTCCCTGCTCCCTTCCACTCTCTCCTCTACTCCTGGCCAAATTCCTGGCCAAATTCCCAATCAGGTCTCTGACACCAAGGCCACCTAATCATCCCTCCCCTAATTGGCTGGTATCAATCACTGTCTCCTGAGCCGTTCAGCCATTGTGTAATGTGATGTGTGCCTGGTGCCAGTGTATGGCAGCCATTGAGCCTGCGTAGCCCAAGGTTGGGTGCTACCAGTGGTGGTGAAGGAGGCAATTTCCACCCTAGATTGTGGGGAGCGCTTTGAGTGTCTAGAAAAGCGCTATTCTCCGGAATGTTCACTCTTCCTCAATATGTGCCAGACATGGGCTCATACAGTTTAAGGTGCTACACCGTCTACATTTCTCAAAGGAGAAGTTGGCTAAGTTTTATCCAGGGACAGATCCTTTGTGCAATAGGTGCAAGACGGTGACGGGTTCTCTCGTTCATACATTCTGGACGTGTCCAAATTTATATAATTATTGGACATCTATATTTGATACTTTTTCTGCAATATTTGGAACCAAAATTGACCCTTCCCCTATAATCGCAATCTTTGGAGTGACACCAGAGGATATACCCATTCACATAAAACGCTCGAAAATCATTGCTTTTTCTACCCTAATTGCTAGGCGTTTAATACTTATGATGTGGAAGCAGGAGGCCTCTCCCACACATGTCCAATGGACCAGAGATGTAATGGGGTTCCTGCACTTGGAAAAGATGAGATGCACCTTAGGAGGCTCTACGGATAGATTCTATAAGACATGGCAACCTTTTTTGACGTATATGGAGAATGAAAGGTTGGGTACAATCCCATAGTGGAATCTATGAGACTATGTTGGGACCTCGGAGCAAGTTGAAGATGTGAATGTGTTTTTGTTTTTGTTTTGTTATGTTTGTATTTTACTTATTTCTGTTAGTTTAGTGTTTGCCTAATGTGAGTCTGAGTTGAATCTGGGAGGGGGGGGGTGGGCTGATGGGAGGGAACTGGTGGGGGGATGGGCTGGTGGGAGGGAACTGGTGGGCGGGAGTGGGGGTGGGGGCGGGGGGGGGGAAGAACCAAAATGGATGATTCTCTATTTTGACACTGACCATATCATGTATGTATCCATGCTGGTTGAAAATGAAAATAAAATTATTAAAAAAAAAAAAAAAAAAAAAAAAAAAAACGCTATGTAAATGGCTGGACTTCTCTGCTCACATTGCCTCAATAACCAGAACCTGCATATTCTTCCTAGGACAAAATTAGAAGGATTCACCCCTTCCTGACAAAAGCCACCCAACACCTCCTGCAATCAGTCATGTCGCCTCAACTATTGTAATGCACTGCTAGCTGGTTTACTGGCTTGCACCACCAAGGCGCTTCAACTCATACAGAACACAGCGGCCCACTTGATCTCCAACCTACCAATGTAGAACCTCCTGTATCCCTCCTGCTGACTTATTATACACAATTTGTAAGTCACTTTGGATAAATGAGTACATTTAAATGTAAATGCAGCAAATGCAAATGCAGCTGCTAATAAAACTAAATACAGGAAATGTAGGTAAGGTAATGTCACTGGCATTGTCAAAATAGGGAGGGACATAAGCGCACAAACATGCACTTCTGACTTCGGGACTATCTGACTCTTAATAATAAACACTGCACTGACTATCTGGACCATGTATACCATCATCACTATTACTACTGTCCTGCCAGCTGCCACTCACTACTGTTCACTACTACATTTACATTTACATTTAGTCATTTAGCTGAACGCTTTTATCCAACGGACTTACAAGTTCTGTCGACAAGACAGCAAGAAGGGTACAACTCTATCAGCTGAGTAACAATGTTCCTCCAAGTGTTGCGTGTTACAGTGTAGGTTAGTTTATTAGGACAAGTGCATGACAGTAAGGTTAGTCAGGGTTAGATTTTTTTTTTTTTTTTTTTTTTTTATCATTTCAGATAATGGTTGAAGAAGTGAGTCTTTAGTCGACGGCGAAAGATTGGACGGGATTCGGCTGTCCTAACTGGATGGGTAGTTCATTCCCACCATTGTGGGGCAGGACTGAGAATAGGCGGCTTCTCTTTGATGACCCTCCGGGAGCTTGGATAGGAGTAGGTCTGAGGCGGCCAGAAGATGCAGAGCGTAGGAGTCTTGAGGGTGTGTAGTTAGAGACCATTGACCGGAGGTAGGCGGAGCGGTTCCCTTTGCTGCAGCGGTATGCTAGGTCGAGGGCTTTGAAGCGGATACGTGCAGCAATGGGGAGCCAGTGCAGGTCCCTAAGAAGTGGGGTGACATGGGCCGACTTCGGTAGGTTTGATATCAGGCGGGTCGCTGCGTTTTGAATGAGTTGAAGAGGGTTGGTGGCAGTGGCCGGAGGCCAGCTAGCAGTGCGTTGCAGTAGTCGAGGCGGGAGATGACTGTTGATTGGATGAGGAGTTGGGTGGCTTCTTTTGTCAGGAAGGGGCGTATCCTTCTGACGTTGCTCAGGAGGAATCTGCAGGTTCTGGTTGTCGCTGCGACAACTACTACTGTTATCACTATTATCATTATTACTTTGCACTATTACTTTGTTCTATCTTATTAGTACCTATCCTACCTATCCAGATTGCTATTAAAACCTGTGGCTTCCTCCAAGGCAATTCGTCACATTCATGTACATACATTATTTATTTTAATTAAAGTTTGTTGAGAGTTGTGCAAACAACTACCCTGCAGTAGACGATCCATTTACATAAACCAACAGCTCACATCACTGGGCGAACTGAGTCACCTCTGGAGCTCACTCTGGTGACATTCCTCTGCACCCTCCACTGGAGCAGAGCCTCCTGCCAAAAGATCCCTGTCTCCTCCCGTCCCAGCCGCCTGAATGCCTTCTACAACAGAACTGCGTTTCCGCGTCTGTGATTGGCCAGGTAATTTCTGGTCATGTGACATGTACGCCCAATCGTGGGGCCGCAAGTTTCTACACTGGTTAAGCGTAGGCGCTTGTTCGAAGTTGGTTAAGGTTAGAGTTTGTCTTAGAGCGTGGCGATAGAACGCCTGCCCTGATTCCGACGGTTAGCTTAGGCACTCTTTCGAAGTTGGTTAAGGTTAGGTTTGTCTTAGAGCATGGCGATAGAACGCCAGGTAGTTTGCAGGCTGTTAGACCCGGAAATAGGCGCAGAACTTGCTGTCCCACGATTGGCGCACATGTCACATGACCTGCCAATCAGAGCGCAAAACTCGAATGCGGAAACGCAGTTCCGTCGTAGAAGGCATACACGCGTCCCAGCCTGCGTTTCACCATCCAGCAAGATGATCTATCGAGGAGTGCGTGTTGACAGTCCGTCCATCAGACTGGTAATGTTTAGCCACAAACACTCCACTGCACCAAAGGTTGTTGCGTGACGACTGACTCAGGGAAGGAGGGGGTCTGCGATGATGACAGAGATGATGACAGTGATGCTGACAGTGATGCTGACAGTTGATGCTGACAGAGATGGTGACAGAGATGCTGCTGCCCCCCCCCCCCGACAGACATCTCCATTCAGCCTCTGTGGATGTTTCATATAGATGGAGGTAGAAGTGGTTGGCTTTAAATGGAGGCTCACTGGTATCCTGGCTTTCCTATCAATCCAAAGGATCAGTGCTGACTGATAAAATCTGATTATAAGAGATGAGGGAGAGGTGAGAGAGGGGGGGGGGAGAAGGGGAGAGTGAGAGACATGAATTCACGGAACAGCCCTTGTTCTACCTTGGACCTCTAATTCATTTCTTTCCTTCATGCTCTTCAAAGATTGCTGATAAAATCTGATTATAAAAGAGGAGAGAGAGAGAGAGAGAGAGAGAGAGAGAGAGAGAGAGAGAGAGAGAGAGAGAGAGAGAGAGAGAGAGAGAGAGAGAGAGAGAGAGAGAGAGAGAGAGAGGAGAGAGGAGAGAGAGAGAGAGAGAGAGAGAGAGAGGGAGAGAGAGAGAAAGAGAGAGAGAGAGAGGTGGTAGATGGAGGCAGTGCCTGTGTCATGGCCATAATCTCTCTCTCTCCCATTATGCACATTACCCTACTCAGTTACAAAGCATGGATGGGATGATAGGTAAACACCAGCACCATGTGCTGCCTTTGTTATTATGGAACCAGACAGGATCACAGGGTTCAAGTTGGTCATGAGCAGTAAGACTCCTGTTTTATACATATCAGATTGTTTTTAGTAATACTGTGCACGAGCATTACACTAGAGGTTTCCAGTAGTGGGCAGCTTGAATTGCCAGGTCCTAGAACCAGCGCTCTGGGGAGATCTTTTATTTTTAGAGCATTAACTCTGTGGAATGGCCTGCCTCGGAACCTCTGCTGCATTTACAGTAGATTCACTTTTAAAAAGAATCTTAAATTGTTTTTAAATTGTTTTTAACACTGTAAAGTGGTTTTTGTTTTTGTTTTACACTAATGTAATTTTGCTATATTAATTGTTACAGTAGGTTCATTATGCATTGTGTGTACTGACTTTTATAATTTTGTTTTTTGTCAATAGGAAACCAAGTTAAAGCCATTCTGGAAGGACCAGGTCTAATGCCTAATTTATACTCAGGCGTCAAAGTGGTTGCAAAATGTAACTGTGTCAAATCGTCACAAGCTGACGGCAGAAGAAAATATCAGAAACAGAAACATTGTAATTAGGAGATGTGAGCACTGAATGGAGACATTTGTGACGCTAACAACAAACAACGAAACGACTTGCTAAAGAAAATAAAAACATACAGTATTCAGAGAAAATAATGAATTGCGATATCATCTGACATCATGGCAGCGTTGTGCCTTCAGAGCAACGATGTAAATGATCTGCTGTAACTTAGCTGTTATTCATCTGATTTGAATATCAGCAGTGAACGAGCCTGCAGGGCATTGTGTTCTCTCACAAATCGCACTACAGTAGACCTTGACTCACCGCTGGACGTGGGTGTGAGTTCTAACTTACCGCGGCTTCTCTCACATTAACACCCCCCCCAGCGACGTCCACTAACACATTTACACATGACGTGTTCGCAGGCAATGCAAATGACCTAACCAGCCAGGCAGAGCTGACCTTTCAGATGTGAACTCTGAGGTAGGAGGTTGAGGGGGAGGGAGGGGGAGGGGGAGGGAGGTAGGGCCGCAGAACGTGCTGTGCAGCGCACGGCAACAGCCCCTTTCAAGCCGTAGAACTAAAATGTTCGTGTTGATTGTGATTTTGTGGGGGGTGTGTGGGGGAAACGAAGTTACAGATTATTAAATTATTAAAATTAATTATTAAAAATAATGTAATCACCACAGGCTATTAGCAAATATGTCTTGTGTATTGGTTCCTATTTTGTGGGTGATGATGGTGTAATTGTGGTGGGAGGCTAGGGGAACAAATGGGATTCTATATGGAGTCTAGCGTGCCCTCCTCCCCTGTGTCCCTGGAGAGACCTCCACTTGGCCCTGGTTAGATT